>NW_020699449.1:1113774-1189243 GCF_002925995.2 Terrapene triunguis | reverse complement strand
GTGTGTGTGTGTGTGTGTGTGTGTGTGTGTGTGTGTGTGTGTGTGTGAGAGAGAATACACAGATTGTCATTAACATGGATGAAAGGAGACTACAGAGGCCAAGATGGCCGAGCTGAGAAGAGAGGAGATGAAATGGAAGAGGGAGAGAGAAGATGAGGGAGAGAATTGGAAGAACAGAGGAAAAGAAAGAAGTGAAAAGGAAGGAAGATGGAAAGAAAGCTAGGCAGGTGTGGAAGGAAGAATGGTATAGGAGCTTCCTTTCTTTCTTTCCCATCTACCTTTGTTTCTTTTCTGCATGGAAAGAAGCACAGTTAGAAAAACGTACCATGTAGTTCAGCAACCATGTGAAATTTTGTCAAGGGAAAAAATAACTATAGTTGGACAGAAAAATTCAAGTTTTACAATTGTTTTAGTAATTCTAATAAAATATATCCTAAAATATTAGGCAAAATTACATACAGTAAAAGAGCATTGAAAGGAACTTTGAGGATAAAAAGAGCTGGCATAATTGTAATAACTGAATAATGTTTCACACAGTATAAATAGATTAACAATGTCGACAGTTAACATGGAAAAGTTTGATTCCTGTAAGGATCAGAGCTAAATCATTAAAACTAATTTTTTTAAAAATGTCACATAGGTCTGAAACGCAGGCTAGCTAGCAAGTTATTCACAGATCCAAATTCTACCATCAGTTACACACACACACACACACACACACACACACACACTTCCCATTTCCCATTGACTTTAATGAGAGATGTGTACATAACTGATGACAAAATGTGTCCCTTGGTGGGGCATTTTGGGGGGATGTTGAACAAAAATGGAAAAAGTTCAAAATATTTCCTATCAAGTATGTGACCAGATTTCTGACAGGATTACAGGCAAATAACGTGTTTACTGTTTAGTGAATGTAGGCTAGAGTGTTTGTGAAGCCATAGTAGCTTAGATCATGAAGTTCTCAGTTTTCAGACACCAAGCAAAATCAAGTCTAATCATAGATCGACAGGAGAGAGACAGTGAAAACTCAGGTAATGCAAGAAATGATACTGGTGATTCAGTACTTGGCACTTATTCCATGTGCACCTGGCATGAAGCTAGAGAGTATGGTGCACGATTATGTACTATATAATAGTGAGATATTACTGTAATTATTTCCAAATGTACAAACTTGAATGGAGATAAATCATCACTGCTTATTATGAAAACTCCTGCATTTCTACATTAATAGAAAACTAGGGAATACACAAAAGCTGGGTTTTCCTCTACGTGGACCTGATAAAACTCTTGCTGAAATCAGTGTGCGTTTTCTATTAATTTTAATGGGACGTGGATCAGGCCCAAGGAGATCTAAATGCTCCTCTGCATGGGAAAGGATAGGATAAGAAAAATATCAAACACTCCACCGAGAGATGTTTGTAGGCTTGTTGCTGCATTCTTCTCTCAAAGGCTGGAATTTGCAACTTCAGAGATTGAGGCAACCTTCAAATCCCACTGAGCCAGAGAAGCTCCTGGAAAAACAGAAAGCAACTCTGATGCTCCCTAGGGTCTGCCTGGCTACTAAGGTTTATTCTCTGCTGTAACTCTACTCTAATCCCTTCTAATGCACAGCGGGAGTTACTTTTGTTTTTAATAAAATGTATGCCCTTTTGTTTTCAGAGATTCATAGATCTTAAGACCAGAAGGACGACTATGATCATTTAGTCTGCCCATCTGCATAACACAGGCCACAGAACCTCACCCAGTAATTCCTACATCAAGCCCATAACTTCTGTTTGACCTACAGCATATCATTTAGTGAGATATCAAGTTGAAAAGACATCAAGTAATGGAGAATCCACAACATACCTAGATTATTGAAAGGATAATACCACATAGACAAGTTGTGTCCCTGGCTCTGTCTCCCCAAGTTCCGGCACATGGCTCTGTCCCAACTCAGGTCCAAATCCACAGAGCTCCTACAAGTTAATAATTCCAAGTGGCTTCTATATGTGTAGGAGAGGAAGGGGAGAAATCATGTTGCAGATATCTTTGCTCCTATCGCTGGTGTTGGGGGGGAGTCTTGCCCCCCCCTTCTCCTCTCCTTTTCTATCCCTCTGCCCTTCACTGCCCACTGGAGGGGAGTACGGCTGATAGAACTTTGGGTTTAATCACTAGATTTAACCTTTGTCTACTTTTGAGTGTTGCTGAGGGTCAGAATTCCATTTATTTACTAGAATTCCCCAAACTGAACATTATCTCCCCCTTATTCCTTTGACAAATCCAACCCTATGGTTGATAAATATTTTGTCCTTTAATTTTTTTTTCCAATCGTGTTTCCATTTCCAGTAACATGACCCTGACTTTCATGGTCAAACTTATCTCCTGGCAATCTGAACAATTTCTAGAATAAGTCTATCTTGGCTAAAGTGTAGAAAGATCATTTTATCATTTCATCAAGCATGTGTAGGGATGGTGAAATTAGCACTTACAATAACGTTCTCCAAAAGAACAAGGAGATCCATGTGTAGCTTATGTCCAGGAGTTGTCTGACAACAGGACAGTGATGTTCTGCACATTTTTCAGTCTACATTTGATGTAAAAAAAAGTTTCCAACAGAGAGCGCAGGCCAGGTCTGCCCTACAGAACTTAACTGATTCTGTTATAGAATTTTGTAGGACCTAATTAAAGCCATCTGCACTGTGATCATACTGAGTGCCAAAGGAACCAAGTTGAGTTAAGGAAATCCAGAAACCTTAATCCACCACTTTGTGTCTCATTTTTATAACAATATCTGGGAGGTAATTATTTGCTACATCAAAGCAGGTTTTATTTTTTTATATGGTTAAATAAAGTCTAAGTTATTTTTTACCTAAAGCACTAAATGTACAATCTCTTGTAGAGTAGACATTTTGTTAATTTGAGGTCATAATAGCAAAACAAGCCTGCATATTGCTCAATTTGCAGAATCTGATGCCCTTGAGGAGACTTTTAACCAAGGTGAATTCACTGGTTTGGGGAAAATTCATGGAAGTCAGAAGGTTGACAGATAAGAATGCTGCTCTGACCCTCAAAGTGCTTGTCATTAACATGTCATTATGCAAGTCAGGAACATTCCAGGCCATTCAAAGTGCAGCTCCTGTCACTAACATGTCATTATACAAGTTGGGGACATTTCAATCCACTGAAAATGCAGCTCCTCAGATAATCTTCCTTGCCTGTCGTTCCGATTGTGTTTAACCCCGTTTGAACCTCTGCACTGGCTTCTCATTTTCTACTGAATCAAATTCAAGTTTCTTATACTCATCTTCAAGGCCCTTCACAACATAACCATCCATGCTTAACCACTTTTCTCTTATTGTTTCCACTCCCTCACCTCTGCTAGTGATACGAGCCTGGAGTCCATTTGCCTGCGTCTTCCACAACCTCCTTCAGTACACTTATAAAGTTTGTGGATGATACCAAGCTGGGAGGGGTTGCAAGTGCTTTGAAGGCTAGGATTAAAATTGAAAATGATCTGGACAAACTGGAGAAATGGTCTGAAGTAAATAGGATGAAATTCAATAAGGACAAATGCAAAGTACTCCATTTAGGCAGGAACAAGCAGTTGCACACATACAAAATGGGAAATGACTGCAAAGGAAGGAGTACTGTGAAATGGGATCTGGGGGTCATAGTGGGAATCACAAGCTAAATATGAGCCAACAGTGTAATGCTGTTGCAAAAAAAGCAAACATCATTCTGGGATGTATTAGCAGGAGTGTTGTAAGCAAGACATGAGAAGTAATACTTCCACTCTACTCTGCACTGATTAGGCCTTAAGTGGAATATTGTGTCCAGTTCCGGGTTTGTTTAGTCTGGAAAAAAGGAGAGGGGACATGATAACAGTTTTCAAGTATGTAAAAGGTTGTAACAAGGAGGAGGAAGAAAAATTATTTTTCTTAACCTCTGAGGATAGGACAAGAAGCAGTGGACTTAAATTGCAGCAAGGGAGGTTTAAATTAGACATTAGGAAAAACTTCCTAACTGTCAGGGTGGTTAAGCACTGGACTAAATTGCCTAGGGAGGTTGTGGAATCTCAATCATTGGAGATTTTTAAGAGCAGGTTAGACAAACACCTATCAGGAATGGTCTAGATAATTAGTCCTGCCATGAGTGCAGGGGACTGGACTAGATGACCTCTCGAGGTCCCTTCCAGTTCTATGATTCTATGCTATCCTCCATGCTGACCATTAGTCATGGAATATACCCTCCCTAAGCAAGTCCCTATGGCTACTTTTAATAGCCTCCTCAAAACCCACTTCTGTTGTGATGCCTACAAGAAATCAGCCAACCAATGACTGCAACGTGAGCAGTCAGAAATAGATGAAATTTATTTAAAGAAAAAAAAAAAGACTGTTATATGATTCAGACCCTACAAGTTGTGCACTGAGCTAATCTATATCAGTGTGTGTCAGCACAGTTGCCTTTGTCCTGTCTCTTCCTTTCCTCCTGCTGTTTATAATAATCACTTGCTGCATCCTGTTTCAAATTAGATTGCAAGTTCTTTAGGGGTAGGGGGCCATGTCTGCTTGTGCGTTCATACAGTGCCCAGAACAATAGGGCCCCAATACTGACTGAGACCTTTAGGAACTAGCAGAATGCAAATAACCAATGCTTGAACATCAGATGGATTTCAATTCTTATTTCATCCAAATACCCTGCATCATTTGTACGGCACTCCTGAATACAGCATATAATTTTCTCACTTAGCACTCCAAAAATCTCATTGTTAAACTATAGCTTCCATACCAAAGAATGAAGTCATAGTGGCATGTTAAGAAATACCTAGTCCTATGTGAATGACTATTTTCTGTGTTGTAAATCAGCAACATCAGGGAGAAATGAGTTAAGTGGCAACTGAAAGAAACAAAATGTATATTGGTCTCATTATTTTCCATTCTAGAAATGCTAACGAGACTTTCTCCCCATCCTGCTCATATAGAAAAGGAGGGAATCTTGAAATGGTATCCATTTAAGGGATTTCTGTTCTTATATTTTATCCCCACGGAGGAGTGGATTTTCCACACCCTTTCTTCATGGAAAGGCTGCTAATGCCAAGGATAGAATAAATTTTTAAAGATCAAGTTAGTTGTGCTAATGTTTTGCTCTTTTGGTGGATATGAAGATGCAGGTGTTTGTCCCTACACTTAATTGTGCATTGTTTTCTCTGTGAGCGTAATAGTGTGTCCCTGTGATCCCACTGTACAGCTGTAATGTGAGGAAAACAATTTCAGAAACAGGCCATCTGTGCATGAAAACTACCAGCATTATTGTTAGTCATTAAAGGAATTCTCAGATTGTGATAGATCTTATCCAGACAATGGCACAGGACTGTTTTAAATGTCGTAACTATTCAGTTTATATAGTTTGATACTAAGTTTTGCTATGTCCATATTTTCTTTCATTTTTTTAAAAAAATGAAAGAAATTTTGCTCTTTAACTCTAAAACTTGGCCCTTTAAAGTGTTATAAACTTCATTGCTGCATGACACATTTCTTAAAAGAAATACCAAACACCAAACATTTGACCTTGCTGAACAATTTCTTACATTACACTTGATGTTCTTTATGTGTGTTAGCTCCTGCTGTACAACAAGGTGATCATCAATTAAAAAAAAAAAAACACAAGAAAGAGCCCAAAGCTCAAATTTACATGAGTGAAGTCAACGGAATAGTCATGTGATAAATGACTAAGTGAGAGCTACACGGTTGATAGGAGAAAGAGTAACGGGAATGTGACAAAATATCTGGCTGCTCCAAGGAGGCATGAAAAATTTGGATGCATCCCCAAACAGGCATATTAGGAGGTTCAAGTTTTGGGTGGATATTTTTCTGACTAAATCTCCCCCGCCCCCAAACATAGCTAATCTCTAAGAGGGACTGGAATCTTGGGTTGTTTATGCAAACCCTTCATGAAATCAATAGGAGTACAAGTGTGAGTATGGCTATGTAAGGGTAAGCTTGATCAGACTCCTTGCTCTGGAAAGAGAGTTAGCCATCTCTTAATCTCAGTTTTACTGGAAAGGGAATTTCTGAGCGCTTTGCTCAAACAAGTCCATGACTAATCCTTACCTGGGAATAACAGAAAACAAAAGAGTTAAGACAATAATAGTAAGGCAGCAGAGCATTAGCGGCATGGTACCTCAAATGGATTATGCATGGTTTATTTGAGATCAATATGAAAGAGCTATAACATGACCTGGACTTTACTGAAATAGTAATTAATGTGGTTTTTATTTAAATTAATGTGGTTTATATTTAAATCCTGTTTTCAAAATGTGTGTGACTTTGGTGCTGGACAGTGGAGAGACTAACTGTGACCAGTGCCATTGCCATACATACAGGTCTGTGAATTCACTTCCTGTTTTGGTCTCACCATTCTGTACCTCTGCTGTTCTACTCCTGGATCTCGTTGCAACAGAAATTGCCAACTGCACAGGACTTGTTTTTTTTTTAAATGTGATCTGAGATGAAACTACTAAAACTACTTCTGTCTGGCCATCTAATCAGGAGTGGAAGCCAGGTCTGGCAAAAGTAGAAAGCAATTTTATTATAGCCATTTTTTAAAAGTTAAAACTAATAATGCTTACCAACTTGACAGGGGCACTATGAGAATTAATGGGCAAAAGAACATTGAAGGTCTTGGGTGAATAGTGCTATTAGTTTATTATAACTTGAGCTTATCACACCTGTTATCAGTAAAGTTTGAACATGTTTGCATTGTAAGCCTCTGTTTTTACATGGTCATCACTTCCTGAAACATTCATCTCTTGGACAGAAATTCTTCATGCTTGAGCACTGACTAATGATGAATTTTTTACAAAATGGTTGAGCAAAATCTTTGCAGCTGAACTGGAGTTATGGGAGAAAAATACACTTCTGCCACTGTAAAAGAGAATCATAACCATCCATGTTTGAACAGGGCTGCAACTAAAAACAGCTTAAAATGTGAAACTTAGTAAAGACATTTCTCATGCAGGACTTATGTTTGATTTGGCTAAAAAATTATACACAAGAAGCTGTGAGAGAAGTCACGTTTGAATATTTATTTTATTTCTCCCCTGTACATATGCACATTAGAGACAAACCCTCAGAATTCAGCACAGCTTAATGAGGTCCAGCTTCCTTGTCTGACAGATGGACTGATCATGGGCAAACCTCCCATTGACTTCAGTGGGAGCTAAATCATGCTCATTCTCCTTGGGTGGCATAAGGAAGGGAATGGAAAAGGCAGAGACTGCTCTTGGGGCAGTTTCCATGCACCCACCCACACACCACACTATCCAAAATAGAAAGCCTATCTTAACGTAAGGGAGAAAAGAAAATCGTGTGCTTGAGGAAAACCCCCAAATCTGCATGTGCATCCTGTAATAGCCTGCAATTACTAAACCTTTTTAAAATAAAAGCTGTTTGCTGTGAAATTATGGCCATCCCAATGTGCTTCAGCTGTCTTTTTAACCAAGTGTTGCAAAAAACCAAACAGCAGCAAAAGCTGGAAATCAACTCTCCCCTACTCCATTTGCCTTAATGAGGTCTGAACTTCAAAGACTAATTGAGGCTACTTAAACAACATAAGAAGTCTATGCAAAAGTTAAAGTTCCAACAGCAACGTTTTAAGTTGGCCAATTTCTATAGCTCTAGTACTTTCCTTTCTCTGTTTCTCTAAGAAGTATATTTTCAAAATGCTGAGGTCTAGCCTCCATTTTTGCAGGTACAATTTGCACTCATAGAAGTGCACTATGGGTGCATATTAAAATGCTTGCACCTCTGCCTATAATTATCCTTTCTGTGGGTACAAAATAGGATTGCAAAATGTAGGCACATATTTTGTTGGGTCAAAAGTAGAAAGCCACCTTTTTGAAGCCTGACTTCAAAATATGTAGCTTCATAATAGGGATTATGACTTGCTTTCCACTAGAATCAACATTTTGACTTGACTTCTCACCCTCAAATTCCTTGCCAACAGGCACACCTTTAGTCAAACCAAAACAATCCTTCTGATGATTTTATTTAATAGTTTGAGGTGGGAGAAGTGGAAAGGAGGACAAGGCACTGATTTGAAAAAAAGAAGAAGAATTACACAGGTTAATAGCTGTTCTAACTTACTTTAGGAATGTCAAATCAAAAATTCTGTGTCCTAGAAACTTCAGGTTTGTTTCATTTAATTGGCCTCAGAGAGGCCTTCAACTCATTTTGGAAAGGCTAGGCTGGTATCTTTAGAGTTATTCAGTCTGGAGTTTGTGAACCTAAAACTGCTCTGTTTGATATGATGCAAGGAGCAAAAATATCTTCATTAGAACATACAGAGAGTACAAGAATTCCTGCAAGTGTAAAGAGTGAGGAAGTAGGAATATGCCTTGAAACTGAGCTGAAGGCTGGGAGAAAGAAACCCCAGAGATCTATTTCCAACTACATCACACTGTTTGCTCCCGATTATTATTATTAGAGCTGGACAAAATGTATTTTTCAATTAAGCAATGTAGATGAAAATTTTGGTTTCTTAATTTGTGGATTTTTGTTTTGTTTTGTTTTGCAATGAAAAACTGAAACCTTCGAATTTCCTCACAGAATTTCTATTTGGTTGAAATAGACTCCCCATTCCCCACAAAAACATTTTTTTTAAACCAGCTCTAATAACACAATATATTCTGAGCGCTGTGTCTTCCACAAAGCTCAGAAGACTTAACGACTATGTTCACACAAACGAGGTACCTTGTAGAGTATGCCAGCAGGGTCTACGTGCAGCAGGTAGAGCACAGCAAGTTAGTGAACTTCACAAATCACACCCTCGGGCACGTTTTGCACTATGCAGACAAGCCCTAAGTAGATATGGCTTGCTCAGTGGGCTAGGCTAGAGGCAGAATTTACTTTGGTTTCTGCTTGTTCAACCTTAGGACTGATGAGCACAAAGCTTCGAAACTTGAGACCAGCAGATATGGAACTGCCAAGACCTGGGCCAGCTTGCGTACAGATGTCAAGTCTAAGATCAACTAACACGGAGCTTTCATGGTTGTGTCTGGCTGTCACAGTGCTTCCAAGCCACATGTAGGCTGCAGCGGAGCAGATATGTTTGAGTCAGTACCAATTAGATTGAAAAAACCCATACAAAATACTTTTTGCACTTTATAATCAAACACTAAAATGTTAGGGAATCCTTATGAAGAGCACAGAAAGTGAAGTCTGACATTGAATTGCAAGAACAAGGACAATACTATGAAAGGTTTTATAACAAGTTGCTATGGTTCAGTGAACTATATTTTGTCTAGCTTAAAATTTCTCTTTACAGTGTAATCTCTTTATAACTTGATTCCTGAAGAGGATTATTTAGGGACTTCTTGTAGAAAACTGTATAATCAATGGTATGTAAACAAAGCAAAATCTATTCTGTACAGAGCTGCCAGACTCTCTCAGATTAGAGCTAGCCTAAAAAAAGAGAGCCTAATTTCAAAAAGAGGCTTCGCAAAATGTGTGTGCAAAAACCCACTCATAACTGCACATGCACTTTGTGGTTGCATATGCAAATTGAATATTAGCATATCCAAAAATTATGCACACTTACATGTACAATTGCTAGTATCACTCTTTCCCTGGCCCAACAGCTATTCATTGTCATTATGAATCACTGTAAATTGCCACTATGAATGACTATAATCAGTGGGCAGAAAGAATAGCTATAGCCTTGTAGTAATGGCACTTGCCTAGGCTGTGAGAGACCCAACTTCAAGTTCCTATGTCACTAACTATTTTATAAAATGTTAAACAGCTTAAAGAGGTGAGATTAAGATACACCAGAGTATTTGGTAGCCCAAGAGCTAGGCTACTGTCCTGTAAAATAACAGACACAACTTCAAATTCTTTTTTCACATCTGGGAGAAAAAGGGAATTGAATCTGGGTCTCTGACACCCCAGAGGAGGGCGCTAGCCAGTGGACTCTAGGAGTACGTCTATACCCAGCCGCTAGTTCGGCGGCTGGCAATCGAACTTCTGTGTTCGACTTATCGCGTCTTGTCTGGACGCGATAAGTCGAACCCGGAAGTGCTCGCCGTCGACTGCGGTACTCCAGCTAGATGAGAGGAGTACCGCGGAGTCGATGGGGGAGCCTGCCTGCCGCGTCTGGACCGAGGTAAGTTCGAACTAAGGGACTTTGAACTTCAGCTACGTTATTCACGTAGCTGAAGTTGCGTACCTTAGTTCGATTTGGGGGGTTAGTGTAGACCAAGCCTAGGAGATGTAAATACCACCCCATCCCAGTTCTATGAACCCTTTGCTTTTGTCAAAATGCCTCAAAGTCTAAAGACAACGTTTTGGGTTGAAATGAAGTGTTACCAAAACATTAACTTTTTTGGTTTGGTGAAAACAATTTCATTAATTCATATTAAGTTCAGGAATATTTTCAGTTGACCAAAACTGCATGTTTCAATGAATAAACTATTCATCAAAAAATTGACCTTCTCTACACTCATGGCACAAGACATTATGGCAGCCTTTGTTTGATTGCTGTTACCTGGGTTTATTCGATGTGTACATTGGCAAAATAAGGATATTATTGTCCCTACCTCATAGAAGTTTTGTGAGCCTTAAGGGCTTTCAGATCCTCAGAGGGAAATGGAAAGTACCCTGTTCTTATTTATTTTCCTCTTGGAACTCAAGGTACAAATCACAAAGAGCAGCACAGAGAGGCAGCAAAGCACCCATGAAAGTTACAAACAGGGAATGTTTTGTATTTTTCAGCACAGTAATCTGTTAATAATACTTCAGATATTATCATATGAGGTTATACAATGTGCAAGTCTTAGTGTCTGGATAATTAGACGAACATTTTTAAAATGCATTCTGGATAGCAGTGAGGGATTATGCATGGATTGGTTTTAATCTTTAGAAGATCAGATAGAAAATTTTTAATCTTTAGACTGCTTGTATTCAACCTTATATAAACGGTAAGCTGCCAACTTTTGGGACTAAAAAAAAATAAAAGGGGCCATACAAAAAGTTTGTGCTTGCAAGTCACCTATAGAAAAATCTCTGCATAATAAGAGATACATATGATAGAAAATGCTCCATTGTCTGTAAGAATCTGTAGTTTTCTATGGACTTGCTTAGATTCCACTCTGCAGGAACAATGTCTAATGCAGATTAAAATGTTATTGATTTCCCCACAGGATCTCTCAGAATCCACAAATACCCTTTCTACAGGGAATTTCACTTGTCAGTGGTCACGACAGCACAAAGTAGAGTTTATATTCTGTGCTCTTTAATTAAAGATAATTATGCAAGTTAAGAAATATACTTAGATGGTTGTACTTTAATCAACCCTTTGCTCTACCTATTAACCATTATCAAAGTTACTTAACAGTGCGTTTCTATGATAGACAACACTACAGAATAGGCATGTATGTGAAAGGGAGCACTGAGTCATGGTATATAATTATAACTTTAAATAATCTACAGCAGATAAAACAGCCAGGGTTGCCTTCAAGATTTTCAGAGTAATAGCAAGATAGTAGACACCCCATTAAACTTTACTCATTTTTAATTAAAGGGGTGTTTCTTCAAGATTTGTGAGGACCCCCAATGAGGTTAGTTTTGACCCCTCAAGATCCCAAATTTATTGTTACTTCCCCATTCAACCAGCAAACTCCATCTTCCTCCTTATCCATGCCCTGGATGCCTGCTAGCCCTTTGGAGCAGGAGGAATCTTTGGGGACTGTTGTAATAACTGGAACTACAAATTTACTCTAATTGTGAACTCAGTTGTAAGAAGCGAGTGAAAGTTCATAAAAAGTCACATAACCTACAACAATAATGTTGATGGGAAAAGGTGCAAAAAGGAAGGCAGAAAGACTGAATTAGTCCAAAGGAAGAGGCCTGCTGATATAACTCAAGGACTGTGTTAGGTAAACATGCCTGGTAAACAAGAGAAGTGTTGGCCAGTTGAAAATTAAGCCTAAGTGGCAGACAAAATAAAGAGAGGATAGGCTATTCCACCCATCAATTCCTTTTGGGATCTTTAAAGGAAAAAGAACTTGTGGGGAAGACTGCCTGCAAGCTTTCTAACTATATTAGCTGGCTGAGAGACAGGAGAACAGGAAAGAATGAGCCATCATGGCTGCCAACCCCACAGTTTCCTGGGATCCACACAGTCAACCTGTGGAACTCCTTGCCCAAGGACGTTGTGAAGGCCAAGACTATAACAGGGTTCAAAAAAGTAGATGATCATGGAGGATAGGTCCATCAATGGCTATTAGCCAGGATGAACAGGGATGGTGTCCCTAGCCTCTGTTTGCCAGAAACTGGGAAAGGGCAACTGGGGATGGATCATTTGATGATTACCTGTTCTCTTCATTCCCTCTGGGGCACCTGGCATTGGCCACTGTCGGAAGACAGGATACTGTGCTAGCTAGACCTTTGGTCTGACCCAGTATGGCCGTTCTTATGAAATCATTAAACCTTTGTCATCCTGATTCTGAAAGATATCCTGACCAGAATGGGTCAGAGAGAGAGAGAGAGAGAGAGACCGACCCAGATTGCATCACCACCTCCATCAGCTCAAACTAAATCCAAAGTACGTGAGACTTTGTCACTTCCCCCTTACTCCCCCTCCCCACCCTGTATTTCTCCTCTTTTCTATCTCTCTCCTTTTGTCTTCTGTCTAAGGGGAGTCTGGCTTACCCAGCCGAGTCTGTATATTTTGCAACATTGCTTGCCAGATCTTGGAGTGGCTAGTAAAACAGTATGTTGTGCCTAAGATTTTCCAGCAGTAAAGTTGCAAGTGAGAGTCACCACCAAAGACAGAAGCTGCATTTTCTCTTTGCTGTTCTCCCTCTCCCCTCTTGCATGCACTTGTCTTGTTTTATCTTCTAGGAAACAGGATCAGACTTTATCATCAACAGCAGCAGATCTGGCTATCTTGACTAGTTTCTTCTCTTTTCCCCAAGAGTACAGTTACCACCATCTTTAATGCCATCTTAAAGGCTTCAAACAGGGAGGTTTTCTTTTAAAGATTCTCTTTGGCCAAAGAAAGCAAAGGATATTATTAAAATGGAAGCCTTATTTAATACTTAACATTTCAAATGCTTTAACTGTTTTTCCTTCTTTCTGTATCCTTAATAAAAGGTTAAAAGGATTTTTAATGGTGTGTTTGCCATGGCACAAAGCAGTCTGAGGTCTCTGCATACCAAACCCTGAACTTTGTTTAAAACTGTTTAATGTTGGACAGTGACAGGGTCATGTTAACACCTTTAATTTGTTGGGCCCATTTATTTCATCAAAATTAACACAGACCCACCCACCCAGAGGCACTGATATCACAGTTGAGTGGTGCACAGATGCACTGAAGAATTGAGCCCTTTCTACTAAACTTTACTGGAACTCACCCCAAAATATGGAAATCTGCAGCTATTGGCTTTGCAGGCCCCGCAAGAGCTAGCCCTGAAAGCAACCCTTCAGCATCTGCTCCTCCAATTTGCATAAGAAATTGCCAAGTGATTAGGAGTGCATGCTGACAAAAACAAGCCCAGCGTGCAATGGAGTGGGCTGATTCTCCTCCTTCAAGTTACACTGAAACTCGATTCCAGAAGAATTATTATATATTTAAAGAGTTTAAGACCTTCAGGTAACACATCTATGACATGCCTTGAAAGTTACGCTCCTGAGGGACTATCAGCCATGAAGAGAGGGCAGGAGACAAAACTTTCATGGTGGCTGGTTCAGGTCTTTGTTATTCATGCCACAGGAGACCAGAATGACCCCCAAACTCACTCTGTAAATGTAAAACTCCATTCTTTGATTTATTTCTCCAGTTGAAATACCCCAAAGGAAGAAGCTAAGAAATGAGGCAGAAAAGGTAACTAAAGAAATATACCAGCCTCTTTAAGAAAGAAGAGAGGAACTTGATTAGAGCACATGAGGAAGGATAGTTCGTAGTTAAGGGACTAAATCAGACCTCAGGATGTCTGGATTCAGTTCCCAAGTCTCCTGCAGACTCCCTGAGGGACTTTGGAAAAGTCACTTGAGGAACTGAGGGACAGAAATTATCTGTAAAATGAGGATACTAGTATTTCCTTCCCCCCTCACCCCCTTTTTCTGTTCTGGCTTGTTAGGGTATGTCTTTGCATGCGAGTCTGAGCATCCAGGTTAGCCTAGCCCTGCTATGCTCAGCCACATTGCAAAGCCATACCCTCAGTTATGTCCCTCTGTGCTGTGAAAACCCAAACCCAACAGCATCATGTTAATAAAACATGAAAAATCAGCAAAGGAAACTGCCAAACAGCAGCTAAATTCACCAGTTTCATTTCAGTGTCAAAGCTCAGTGAAATTCAAGGAGTAAACAAACACGAGTGGTGAAAAATCAACTTAGTTGTTAGAATGTTTTCCATTTTAATAATGTACTTGGAAAAAAAAAAACCTTGTTTTAAAATGTTTTTAAAACTGTAAAATTTAGATTCAGATCTGGATTATGTTACCCTTAAATCTTGAAGCGGTTTGCATTGGCGGGTAGGGTAGGGTGGGGTGTCAGGGGCTTCTCAGCAGTGCTGTGAAGTTATAGCTATTCTTTTCCTTCTTTACTTGACACACATACTCCAGGAGTCGAGAAACCCAGACTGCCTCAGTGGGTGCTCCAGAAGGGAGCTGGGGAGCATAATTCTGCAACAAACTCTTCGGCGTGTCCAGAGCCGGCTTCCATCCATTTGTGGCAGAAGCGGGGTGAAGGGATGGTACCACTCCACTCACCGCTCCCCATTTGTTATGGTTAGTCCCAGAGGAGACCGGAGCCTGCAGTTATGGCTGTCCTCAGTGCAGCCGGTACAAAGGCTGGAAGGGGAAAGGAGATCCACGCAGGTCTGATTCCCTTTTCACACTGCTGTAACTTTAGTGGAACAATTCCTGATTTATATTGGTGTAGCAGAGGGCAGGATCTGGCCCCATTAGTCCTCACACCCAGCTGGTACTCATGCACAAGGGCAAGTCACAATCTGGCTTTGAGGTGGGGATGGGCTACAGTGAGAGGAAATCAGGAGGCACAGGTATTTAGGAGATGCTTTGACATTCAGAAAAAACAGGACTTGCAAAAGTGTTTCTTGTGTTTACAGCATAATACTGTAATAAGGAGTAAATCAGCGGGAATGACTGAGGTGGATGCAGATTTCAAGCAATCATGTCATTTTCCATAGTGGCATTCTGTCTTCTTGCAGTGCTCAGAGGCACCTCAGAAGTGCTGTGCACAAGATAAGAAAAGCAGTCCTTTCCTTTGTTATCTATTTAATCACAATTACCGACTCTGCGAGAGTATCTCTTGCCTGCTGCAGGTAATTACTAATAACTAGAACTGTGTGAGGCAGTGATTTCAGATCTTGGGTGCTTCTGTTAACCAGGAGTTTGGTTTGATTTGGTTCAGACCCCTAGAATTTGAGTTTGAATGAAAAGTTTAGATCAGAAAAAATAAAGGTCAAAACTCAACCAAAAACCACTAGGTTTTTACATAATTTTAAGCAGAAACTGTGCCATACAGTAGAATTTCACATGTTTTCATGAGGAAATGTTAAGCCTGGAAAGCCTTTTCTCTTGGATCTCAGTTTCCTCAAAATTCGTACCCAGATCCTCTTTTTTTATCATCTCCTGGTGGGGTCTAGGGTCCTGCAAATCCTCCTCAACTCCCAACATTCAGTCTGGCTCTCCCTCCAGCCTGCCAATCTACTCCACGTGACAGGAGGCTGCCTCTTCCCTATTTTTTGGCACTTGGTCCCTGGGGGGAATAGGAGCAGACAGTCCTTGCATTTCTCAGAGCAAGAGGGGGTGCAGGGATTTCTATTGTGTGCTGCTTTTGAGCAGTTGCAGGCCATGCCCTTCCCTCAACCCCCCATCCTGCATGCCTATGCAAGAGTCATCACAATCTGTTCCTAAACATTTTGCTTATGCTGCATAAAGAGCACAACAAAACCTGTTATTTAATGACCTACCACATCAATAACATGGATGGCGCATTGTTATGCTGGACGGTCAAAGCATAATACCAGTTCTTTGCAACTGGTACCACGACTGCAAACATTGGAATTCTAGGATACTGAAAAGCAGCAACTGATTTGTGAGCGATTACCCAAGTGACTTCTATGTCCACAATGCAGCCATCCCCATATATTAGGTTTTGAAAAAGAAAAGGGTTTTAAGTCAGCATGAAATGGCTTCGGTGAACATCTGCTGTAAGCTGTCTGTGTAGCAGTAGATGAATGTGAACTCTTGGAATTAATCAAGCAGGCCATGACCTGACTGAAACATTTATGAAAAAGCAGTTACAAACCATGGCAACATAGTCTTTCTCCCTCTTTCAGATGCAGAGGCTGGCTCCTCACTATCCTCAGCTTCCACACTCCTCTGGGGAACAAAAGGGGCCTGAAGCACTATAGATATAATTGAGGATATGAACTATACAGAAAGTCACTCGCTAGCATTAGATCCTGTGAAAGTGTGGTGCTCTTACCGGTGTAAGGTATCACAGGGCTGGCTCTTTCTGGAAATGCCTGTTGCCTATGACTTGCTTTCCCCAGGGACCACACATACACATGTTATTAAGTCAGCATAAAGGCAAAACAAATAGCTATTGAACTTTATTACCTCAGTAGGCAGAAAGGCCACCTCAATAGAACGGTGTCTGATTTTTTTTATTCCTTCATTTTTCCTATTGAGCACTATTCTGTACAGCTGTGCTCATGTGGCCACGAGGCACAGAGGCTAGCTGGTGTTCATGTTAAGCAAAGACACTTGTATCTCAGTGGGCAGATACATTTAAGAGCGATGGTGACAACTAAAATATCTGACCTGCACCAGTGCAACAAACATACCTATAAGCAGATCATATAATGTGTTTGGGCTAGGTATTTAGATGAAGAGATCACCTGGAATTGGCAGGACTGTATAGCTGACATTTCTGCCATGTGAAGTCAATGGGAGTTTTGCTATTGACTTCAGAGGGACTAGGATCCTTCCTGAGAATTCAGGATACGTGTCATTGCATAAAAAAGGATGATGATTGAGGACAGAAAAACCAGGAGAGGCTTTAAAAAAAAAAAAAAAAAGGAGAAAGGGGAGAATGAAACAGGCTTAAGTGTGCTGAGATTTCTCTCTTCTGGATCATCTTCCCAACTGACATTAAATCAAACAATTGGCATGTGGCGTGTTCTTCAGATGTCCCAGTTGTGGCACATTTACAGCTGTGCCTGCCTAGCACACAGGAATTTCAGCTGCTATTTCCAACAGTGCCTACGCATATTTAAAGATGGTTATGGAAGAAAACAGGAAGCTTGAAAAGCCAATAGAGACATAGGTCTCAGAAGGAGCGATTTGCTGCAAATGTTATCCTGGAGAGTCTCGTATAGAGTGTGTCATTTTCTGTTTATTTTGCAAAAGAAGAATCTTCAAAAATTCCATAGATCTAATTTTTGCTACTTGGGCTAGTCAAGGAGTTAAGTGTTTGGGCCCAGTTCTCAGCTAGTTTAAACTGGCATAGCCTCAGTGTAGTCAAGGGAGCTGCACCAATTTGCCCATCGTTTTTATATGTATAGTAGCATGCACTACTTACTTACAGATAATTAAGGGCTAGATTGTACCACGTCAGGAGGAGCTCTGGTGAGGACTTGTGACTCAGACTCCCATGCTTCCCTGTGTTGTGTGTGCGTACACAGGCAGGGAAGTAATTAGTTACAGGGGAAAATAATTAGTTACAGCTCTTCACTGGGTATAGCACCCTTCCACCCATCCCCCTTTGAGATGGCCCAATTATTGTAGATGGCATGTTGGATGGGTGGAAACATGGCTCCGCCTACTTCTTCCCTCTCTCTATTCACCTATGTAGGGAGGAAAAAAGGCCAGCAGCCCCCCGCCTGCCTCACTGGGACTGGCCTGAATGCTGATGCACAGGAGGATGTGTACACACGTGTATGAGGGCTGAGTTGCTGGACTCCTCTCAGCCCAGGGAGCTTTCAACTGAGTTCTTCTCGGGACCTTAGCACTGGACACAACCTATTAACATCAACCTTTTCACTGCAACACTCTTAGCCCTAATTCCTGGCTGCTCCCTGCAGGATTACACTCCACCAGGGAGTCACCCATGAACTGTATTCTCTCAATGGTCAGCATAGTCAAGGTGACTTGGTCCTCTAGCCAAGCCCCTTAAGTCCATCACTTGCTAGGGTACCAAAGTTAGAAAAGTCTTTGGCTCCATACCTGGGCTCCACTATAGCCTTTCTGGGCTTTTGTCAGTCTCCAGGCCCCTGCCTTTAATATGAGGGGGTCACTGCTTCACATCACCGGGTGGCACCATATGGGAAGAACCCAGACCCACCTGTTTCTATGGATTCCCAGCCCTGGGACTTCTAAAGATCTGAACAGACTGTCCCCATAGCCAAGCCAAAAATAATGACTCTCTCTCCCCAGGGCCTTTTCCTATATTACCATCCTACCTGGTTAGCCTCTCACTCTGACAAGCACCAACTGCTAAGGCTCATTTCCTTGGGGTCCTTTTCTGCTTAGCTCTCTCTCTCTCGGAGACTCACCTTGCTTCTATCAGACACTCCTTCAGCAACAGCACACCCTTCCAGGTATTGTCTCTTCTCCTGCCACTGCACTTCAGCTGCAATGCACCTTTCTTTACCCACTTTCAGCAGTACACTTTCCTACTACACTCCTTCTTGAGCAGAAAGGCAGCCGCTCAGCAGGTAGCTGTCAACAACCAGTTTCTTTCCTCTCCCAGGAATCCCTTTTTATCCCCCCAGCAGGCTCAGTTCCTGGTCACCTGAATCCTTGTCAGATGGACTCATTGCCTCCACCTGGGGAGACAGGCCAAACCTTGCACAGGTGCAGCTGAGCCCACAACCCTCTTAAAGGGGCAGCTTTCTCCTCCCCATGCACACTCAAGTTAAGGCCAACCACAATACAGCCCCAAATCTGATCTCTATTTATAGGGTGAAGACGCAAGCAGCAGAGTTTCCTCTTTTAAACAAAAGTAACAAAATTGTGTTTGTGAACAGTACAGTGACTGACCTGACATTTTTCAAAATTGGTTACCAGCCTAAGAATTAGTTTGCCAAGTTCCATTCCAAAGCCATTTTGTTTTGGTCTGTCATTTTATAATGGGAATGGCAGGACAACTGGCACTTGACTATATCAGTGGCAGGAACAACATCCCTAATAACTAACATTATATAGTAGGGGAATACAAATCAAGGAACTTTATTATCCACTAGAAGAAGAACACTGTACACTAAAGTGTTATCTACATTCATAAAAAGACCAAGACAGTTCATGTTGAAATACAATTGTTTCCTAAAACATAAAGCATGCTCCTTGTAGTTTATGACACTATTTGAAATACAAGTGTTCATACATGATCAGATTAACACTGTCCCATGCACTATAATGTACAATGGCTAGTGCTTATTGCCATCTGGTACATTACTTTTCCTCCTCCAAAAACTCTTCACAGTTTATTATATAAGGCCATGCAAAGCTAGAGTATAAGTCTGTATTTCTACATCAGGATTTTGTGTGACTTATAAACAATGTAGGCAAAAGGCTTCAAAGGCAATAGTCACCATGAACTGTCTTCCTCCTCTCTCTCTGAAAATACAGCATATTAAAGTGTACCACTAGTCTGCACTAATAGATAGGGGCAGACTGGCTTCAATGGAGCTAAAATGATATGCACCAGCTGACAATCTGTCCTATAATCTGCCACCACAGTAAGAGCTCTGTTCTGACCTCATTACATGTATGTAATGAGAAAAATGTTACTACTGTGCTTGTGCTATTGTTTTTGTGCACAACCGGAAATCTGTACGTTACCTAGGGATATATGTTGGGGTATCTGTGGTTAGAAGTCAACCTAATTTGTATAAATAGTAGACCTGGTAGAAACATCTAAACAAATTTCCATTGGCTAATGCAGTTTCATCAGAATCTAAATGTTTCATTTGATTTTGACCAATTTTTTCAAGGAACATTGTCCAAATGAATTGTTTTTACTTTCTCCCTTTGTTGTGTTTCAGTTTGATTTTTATAATATAATAAAATAATATTTCAACACTATCAAAATGAAACTTTTTGTCATTATTGAAAATTCGATATTATCAAAAATGAAACATCTTAATGTTTCCGAATCAATATTAATTGGAATTTCCATTTCACAGTCAATTTCAAAATTGAGACTTTTTGTTCTGATTCAGAACTAAAACCATTGTAGAAATGTTCGCATTTCTCACAGAATGGAGATCCTGTTTTCTGGCCATCTCTAACAAACATAATGTATATGAGCCCAAATGTTATGCAACGGGGCGGGGGTGGGGGGAGAGGGAAAGCCTCAGTAACACTCAGAAGCATTTTTCTTCTGCTTACTAATGTTCTGCACCTTTTCCTGCATTTAATAGCTGTGTTGGAAATACAATGTCACTCTGCAGATCATGAAACCCACAGCTCAAAACTGAATACGCAGATAAGTCTTGGCACTGTAGTGTTCTGTGCAACATCATAAGATATCACAAGTTACTCTCTTTCCCCACCCTCTCATAATTTGCATTTGAACCATTGATGGAGCAATATTTTATGATTATGTAGATGAAGACTAAAAAGGTTTACTTCCCCAGCCTGCTTGATTTAAGGGGAGGAAATAAAAAATGGCCTCCAGTAGGGTACCTAGCTTACTGATACTGAATCAGGCAAAACTTTAAGTATACATACGAATCAGTGCTTGAATTGAATTGAGGGAGTGACTGTATGTCCTTCCACCACCTGTACCAATTCTACAATGAACAATTATCACCATCAATTGTTGCAAGAGAAATCTTGATCCTTGAGCTTCATAACTTGATAGGTTAAAAGCATCTCAGCTCTCCTTTACGTTTTGAAGCATAAAAGAGCTCATGCCACCCTCTCTCTGTTTTTCTCTGCAATAATCCTATTCCCTTACTGGGATAAACTACTTGGCCCTCAGGCGCACAGTTTATCCACTCAGGAACTGGATCATTGTCGCATAAAACATTGCAACGTGACTATTATCACTTAATCACATTCCAGTAACAAACAGAATGTGTGTAGTTATTTATTCCATTCAGATTTAATTGAAATGCCACATTATCTGAAGAACCAGTTATTATCAGGAAAATGTGAAATATATTAGTTGAACAATGTCCTGTCGAAAAAACACTCAGATGGAGGAAAGTTAGGCATACACTGTGACGAAGACAGATATATTGTCCCTGAAGTACATTAAAAACCTTCTACACAGAAATGCTCGCTAGCTCACCTTGATACACACATTAGGATGCATCATGTTTTCTAACGTGGGTCTCACACTAGCTTAGAATGAGAGAGAGACTGACATAGATAACTCCCCACCACAGAACCGATAACATCTCTGTGTCATTATACATTTTAGCTTCCTTGGTAATACTGAGAAGGATTAAAGAAGCAAGAATGAGGGACTTCAGGCTAGAAAGAATTACATATAAATCTGTGATGTTACCTTCTCCAAAATAACAGGAGGGATTATTGACTGAGAGAAGTGAATGTTAGGGACAAATTCAGACCTGACTCCAAATCTTGTAAATGTTAGTATATTAGGGAGTGGTAGCCGAATCCTTGAATTTCATAATGACTTTAGGATGTGGGGCAATGCTCTCTCACATGTTTATTTGAAACTCAAAAAAAGGCTATAGAGTATTCTAGGATGGACCTCTCTCAATCTCTCCTTGTTGAAGCTTCTCCACTTTGTAGAAATGCTTAAATATCCAACGGCATGGGGATTAGAACCCAGATGCTACGCCAAGGCCCTAATCACCAGGCTATAGAATCATTCCTTCTCTCTTGCCCTCTCAACGACTGTTAAAGTATTTCATACAAAGTGGAAAAGCTTCAATAGGCGAGAGACCCATCCCAAAATACCTATAGTGTTGGAGGAAGGGGGTTAGACACTGATGTGGGAAGAGGATAACATAGATTCAAGTCCCTGCTCCAGTACGGAGTCTAACTGGGACTCCCACATCCCATGTGAGTACCCTCACCACTAGGCTAAAGGTCATGGGGGGTACTGTTTTTGGTGTGTGTGAATCTAGCCTGAAAAGTCAAAATTAGATGTTTCAGCAATGTCAAAATACTGTGTTTTGACCAAAACAATTTGCCAAAATCAACACAAATTAGTGGAATGTCGCAGTTGACCCAAAACCTGTATTTTTTAATCTCTAAAAGTTTCAGATGAAAACTTTCAACCAGCTCTAGGTGCTGCTGGAATTTAAATAACAATAAGTAAATCACTAACCTCACCAAGGCACAGCCTCGAGATCAGCCCAACAAGCTAAAACTGCTGAGCCTACTGGCTCACAGAGTTTGGAGCACTGATATCAGCTCGCAAAACTGCACTTATGAACTGATATAGAGGCCCCTCCCTTGAAATCAGGGAGGGGGCTGATCCAGTGACTTCACAGAAGTCTTGGCCTTCAAATAAGATCAACAAATGAGAGGTGCTGATCCATTAAGCTCACAGGGGCCTACACTTTGATATAAGTCTAGCAAGCTAGAGGCACTGAGTAAGTGAGCTCACAAAGGCCTGTGACTTGACACCAGATCATCCTGCTAGAGAAGCTACACCAATAACCTCACAAAGGATACTGACACATCAAACAAGATAGGGTGAGTCAGTGGCATCACCCAAGTATAAGTCTTCAAATAAACCCAGCAATAGGGCTCATTGAAGATTTTCCATTAGAACTGTTTTTCTCAGAAAATTGGTTTTCTCACTAAATGAATGTTTTTGTGGAACGTGTACATTTTTTGTCAAAAAAATAAATACTCCTAAGCTGAAAACCAAACTATTTTGAGGCCACAGCGTATCAAAGGAGTTGTAGCTTGGGTGTCTCATGCACCCATTCTCCACTATATACTGGGCTCTCTCACAAGACTTCAGCTCCCATGATATACCATAGTCACACAAATTGCAAGAGTGGCAGCCTGTCTCCACCAACCCTGTCTCCAACTATCTGGGCTGTGGCTCTGAAGAACTATGAAGACATGCTCTTGGAACATTGAAGCTTGGTCTGCACTACATAGTTACTTTGGTATAACTACATCGCACAGGGGTGTGAAAAATCCATACCCCTCAGCGACATAGTTATACTGACCTGAACCCCCTGTGTAGACAGTTCAGTATTGGTGGAAGAGCTTCTCCCACCGACATAGCTACCGCCTCTCAGGGAGGTGGAGTTATTAAAAGCTGACGAGAGTCCTCTCTCCCGTAGGCTTAGAGCGTTTTCACCAGACATGCTACAGTAGTGCAGCAGCACCGGTGCAGCTGCGCTGACGTAAATCTGTAGTGTAGACCTGCCCTAAATGTAATATCAAGAACTCTGATCATTAACATCCATGAGCATGTTAGACTATGCATAACACCTGGCATGTTAGTCTTGACACAAACATTAAATGTTCATTCCTTTTTCTGATCCAGCTGGTGAGTGAAGGAGGGGTAAGACATCACTTCTGAGGAATTATTAGCCATTAGCCGTAGTAGCACTAATATATTGCTCTCTTTCATGCCGCTACAGCATCTATATTGCTAGAAGCTGCAAGTTGTTTCAAGACAGAAACCAGCTGGTTATGTGATCTAGTGGTCTAACACAAGACTAGGTATCAGGAAGTCTGGGGTTCTATTCCTACTGCTGACATTTTCTGAGGAGTTGCCTTAAACACTTAGGGACACATTTACAACCAGACATTTAATTTAGCATGCATCAGATTTTGAGTGTCCAACTTTAAACAACCTATTTGTATCTAAAGTTGGGCACCAAAAGACTGAGGAAGCCCATTTTAAAAAGGGCTACAGAAGGTATCTAGGCATCCGAAGAAGTGAAGTTTTTACCCACGAAAGCTTATGCCCAAATAAATCTGTTAGTCTTTCGGGTGCCACCAGACTCCTTGTTGTTTTAGTAGGTATCTAAGACTGGGTACTCAAAATTTGAGACACCCAAGATCCAAAGACACACATACATTTTTTTCTTTATCTATCTCTGCCTCAGTTTTGCTAACTGTAAACTGGGGAAGATGATATAGGTTTACCTACCACACAGGGGAGTTGCGAGGGATTAATTAATTAATTGCCATAAAGCGATTTGAAAGTTCTCTGACTATTGCTATTAAGAACAGTTAATCATTTTTTCCCCTGATGAGGGACCTTTCATCACTTTGTTCCTTTCTTAGCCTAGCTGAAAATGGATAGTCCTGAGGATAATCCTTTTTAATGATACTTCCGAACACTGGATTTGTTCAGTGCAGTCATTCCATTTTAATTTGAAATCAGATGATAGAGCTAAAGGTTAGCTCCCTGAGCACAAACTAACTAGTTCTAAAAAAAATTAAACACTCAAAGTCCTTGTCGTTTTACCACTGTAAGGAGTAACGAACATATTCAATTTTAGAGGAGGGATTTTTCTATACATTCTGATGTAATCCTCCTCCCTTTATGGAGTACTTAAACATATACAAATGTTATTCCATTGGGCATGCAAATATTTTTAAAACTCTTCTCAGTTTTTCTGTTTTTTGTTTATATTAGGGTACCACGCCAAGTGTTCTTCTGCCTATGCTTCTTTTTCCTCCTGCCATGCTTAGAACATGCAAGGAAACAATAATCCCCTCCTTTTGGCAAATTTATTTACTCCCACTTTAATAAACTGTGATGACAGAAAACCCAGTAACTTCCTGAAGAGAAGCCAAAGGGAGAGAAGCAACCTGGCTGTTAGGTAAAATGTGAGTGTTTAGGCCCAAATATCTTAATTAGTAATGAGGGTTTGAAAATTTGTATGTGATAAATGGTTCCCTAGTTTGTGCATGTTATATGTTATTGAACACTTAACGGGAAAGATCATCCACTAAGGGCCTGATCCAAATCCATTAGAGTAAATGCTCTTACCAACGTCACTGGGCTTTGGATTAGGCCCTAAATCATTCCCCATCAACTAAGTATCATTTGAATAAGGAAGAAGTGGGTCCAGTAGTGCCAGGTGCCTGAAGCATCTCATTAAAAATGCTCTTACTCATCCACAATTATTAAAAGGGAAAAAATAAATGCTTTAAAGTTGGAATCCATACCAATGATGAGGACCCTATGCACCAGTTAAAACCTACTTATGATGTTATGGCCAAATCAACAACCTAGTCTAAATGCTGGGTAGACAACATAGCACATGTGCAAATACTTATGATTCTTCACAGTGTCGGGCCAAAGGTTTTCTGTGCAGCACAGAACATATTCTCCATGCTTAACAAATAATAAACAATACTTGGCTTTTACTATAGATGTATCTCTTATCTCACGCAAACTGCATCAAGATTTATAGGTCAAGTTATGACTAGCAAAGTAGCACTTTCTCACTCAACAGATCTATTCCCAGTGTGGATTCAGAGTAATATGAAACAGAATAGCTATGGACCTCCATGTTGTCATTTCTAAGTAGTCATTTTAGGGCCAAATTTTGCACTGACATGCAATTCCTAGTAAAGCCAAAAGGATTGCTCCGGGTGTTATTTGATGCAGAATTCGGCCCTCAGAGTATAACTGCACTTTGAAAACAGCAGTAGTTTTTTTTTATTATTGTTGCTGTTGACAAAATGGTCAGTGGTATTTCCCATCTGGACTCAGGGACTGAGGGTCTATTCTTGTTGTGAAGGAGGAAGCCATTTTTTATACAATGATAGCTTTGGTATTTAAGAAACGGGGTAAGAAAAAAAATATGAAATACATTTACGTTTCAGATGCTTTACAGTTTTCAGAAAGATTATTCAGAATCTTTTCCCATGTGAAGATCCTTCATTTTCTCCCAAGTAATAAGCTATATCTGTGCATTGATTCTTATCAATGTGCATATCTTTCTTTTTAATCCAACAAATGTTGATTCAAAATGAAATTTTGAATGTTCAGTTAGAATGTTCTGGACAGAAAAAAACAAAACCAAAACATTGCTTTCAAATTGGCATTTAATTTTGATTTAAACAAAACCACAGTTGCCAATGGGAAATATTTTCATTTGAAAAATTTCAGCCAGTTCTACATTTAGGGTGAAATCTTGAGCCTACTGAAGTCAAGGGAAGTTTTGCCTTTGACTATAATGGGGCCAGAATTTCACCTTTGATCATCTTTCAGACTATGGGCCCAATAAAGGAGCTGGTCAAAACTACGGTGGTTTTTTTCCCTCAAAAAAAAAAAAAAAAAAATTGAAAAATAATGAAAAGATTTTTGTTTTCATTCAATTTTATTCTATGTTATGTTCTCTCACTTTTTAATTTAAAACAAATCAAAACAAACTCAGTACAAATACTGAGAAAAGATGGGCATTTTCCTATAATTTTGATTTTTTTTAATATAAAAAAAAATTGGGGTTTCATTTTTTAATGGAAAAAATTTTTTTTTCCATCAAAAATTTTGTTTTGGATAAAAACCAGCTTTTCATAAAAAATGTTAATAAAAAAATAAATCAACCCAAGACTGTGGGTGCCTATAATGGTTAATAAGGTGTAATGCAGCGCATCAACCACACTTGAGAGCAAATCAATAGAAAACCCAAACTGTGTAAGTGAGATTTGTTCCTAGGGGAATGCAGAGGATGAGAAATGAGGCCTATCCCCACAGATGAATCCGGATCAATGCTAAACTCCTGTGTAGGGAGGGAGGAAGCCGTGAACCAACTACTCACCTTTCCCATCCCTACCACTAGTGGCTACAGGATGGTTACATAGGTTCTCAGGTGCTAAAGTGAATGTTAGCTGAGGAATCCTTCTCTTATCTGTGCTATGGTTTACAGCGTTTGGCATGGGAGCAAAGCCCTTTTACTCAGGCTACGTCTTCACTACCCGCCGATCCGGCGGGTAGCAATCGGTTTATCGGAGATCGACTTACCGCGTCTCGTGAGGACGCGGTAAAATCGATCCCTGATCGCTCTGCCGTCGACTCCGGAAATCCACCTCGACAAGAGGCGGCAGCGGAGTCGGCGGCAGCGCGGCAGCGGTCGGCTTTCCCCCGTCCTCACCGCCAGGTAAGCCGACCTAAAATACGCAACTTCAGCTACGGTATTCACGTAGCTGAAGTTGCGTATCTTAGGTCGGAACCCCGCTGCAGTGTAGACCTAGCCTCAGGCTTTGCTCATTGCTTCAGCATTGGCACCTGTGCGTGAGTGAGAGTTAAAAGCTGAATTTGATTTCTGGTTTTCCATCTGGGATTTTGTTTTTTCTAGAAAAAAACCTCATTTATAAAATTTTCCTAATTTTTACACTGCAGTTAACATGTTACACGCTGAATAATGTGACCCTTCCTCCTTGGGACTACTCACGTGGGTAAGTGCTCACCACAGTGGGTACAGATTGCACCATCAGTGAATGAATTGAAATCAGTGGGACTACTTATATGAATAAATGATCACTGAAGTAAAGGTTGCGCAGTCAGATCTTAAAGAGAGAGCAAAAATAGATTTACACATGAGACTGGTATATATTCAGCGCAGAGAAAAAACAGGCTGAAACTAGGAGGAAAACTAATTAAAAAAACCCTACTCTGAATGCCAGAAACAAATCTGTGAACAAGCAAAAAATCCTAATACTCTATGAATTCCACATCAGCAATATAAAACAAAACAGCTGGCTTTCCTGGGGTTATAATTTTGTACCAAATGTGGCAATTATTATTGCAAGAACAAAGTCCGTAAATGAAAATGCACAATAAATAAATAAATACATACACATTTCACATTATAAGATAATCTCCACATAGCCACACTGTAATAGACAAAATAGACAATTGTGCTAGAAATATATAATTAAATGTAGCGAGAATTCAGCCTTGCAGGCCACAATCCAAAGACAAACTCATCAAATTCCAGACAGCTTCTCCATAAGCACGGTAAATTTTCCTGTTTCTTTCACGTCACAGATAATGTCAATTGTGCTTGTAAATCCAATCCCCTCCTCCATGTCTGCAGGGCACACCTTTCAGTAAAATTGATGCAGTTATGCTGTACAAGGGAAGATTAATGTACAATATTATTGTATATTTTCTATACTTTCTAATGGGACTGGAATCACTTCTTGAGGCTAAACTTCCTGCTAGGAAGATAGACTCCCATCAGGAGAAACTACAATTCTAGTTACTGACTGGTATGGTAACTACCTATCCTGGGGCTTTCTTCTCCCACACCAGAATGCAAGTACTCACCCCCACCCCCAATAATATTAATGGAACCAGCAGCAGAAGGTACTTTTGGTCCAAATTTTCAAAGTCTAGCCTCGTGTGTAAAATTGTATGTACATCCGACGTTTTCTATTAACTATTTACATATATACACACACATAGTACTCCAATAACAATGCTCAAACCAAGATAACCCAAAGGATTGACTCTTATTAGAGCTGTGTTATCAATCATGTATTTATTAAACTATCTAATACTGTATTATGTAACTCCTGTTGATCTGAATTACATCATGTTAATTACCTTCTGTCTGCAGGATCAAGAGAAAGGGTCTGTATGTCATTGTCATTCATAAGTGGGCCTTTGACTCTGAGCTTGAACTCTGAGATTGAAAACAGTGTGAAATTTATTCCTATAATGACATCCCATTATAGGGGCACATTCTTAATGCCTTCCTCACATGGGTAGTCCCACTGCCTTCCCACAAGCGATCACAATTTGGTTCTAAGGTTCAAATAGTCCATAGGACTTAATACAGGCTTTGGTGTGCATTTCTACCATCAAGCTTGCTTTTGAGGTTTGGAACACTATGGTTTCCAGTGCTACCAAAATTCTGAGCAACAAAGCTCACAAGGGATCTAGCCTGCACAGGAGAAGAAGGCAACAGCTATCCTTGTAGACCAGAACAGTAACAAATGGAGATAATAAAATGAAAAGCTTAGCAAAATGCATCGAGGAAAGTTGTTGCTATCTCAGAACGTTTACAAAAAAAATATATCAAAGCATGATGCAAAGAAATACTTAATTAAAATGCTTTGTTAATAGTGCTCTGAAGTAGCATAGATATCCAATCATAAAAAATGTAAAAACATCAACAACCATCATGCTATTCTCTCTGAAAATAACAAGTGAGCAGCTGGATATCTCCTGTCTGAAATCACATCCCGCAATGCTGTTGGAACCCACCAGGCTTGTTTTTCATCTTCAGCAAACACATCCTTCCTGCAGTCAAACATGGGGAAATGAAAAGTTTGCCACTTGGCCAAGATCAAATTGGGATTTTGCAAGAGTGGATATAACCTGCAGTTTCAAAGTCGTGGTGGGAAGAAAAGGAGTATTGCTCACACGTCCCATTGTTATTTGCTTGTGTGTAACTTCTCAAGCCTCCCTCTTTCCTAGACTGATCCAAAAGCCATTGAGGTCAGTGGAAACACTCAGACTTGGGTGCCTCAAACAAGACACCCAAATAAATAAGTATCCTGATTTTCAGAGCTGCTGGGCATTCATCGTTCCCATTTATGTCTTTTTAATGAGATCTGCTGACAATCTGTTACATAGATGCTTAAATATGGCTTTAGATGCCAATTTAAGGAGCCTAGGTTTGAAAAGTTTGTCTAAACATGATGTGAAAAGGAAAATAATGAAAACTTGTGACAAAAATAATTGAAAAGATAAAGCTAAAAACCAGCTTTTAAATACATTACACTTTCTATATTCAGTAATCTAAACTGGGCCAAAATTTGGGAGTGTTCTGAGACGAAGCTTTGCCAAAGTTATTTACAAAAGGTTTATTGATTAATGGGTTGTTGTTGTTGTCTGGGTGCCATTGTGTGACAGCATTATCTCAGCATGATGATTACAATGGAGACTATTCATTAAGTGGACACTCTGCCCCTCTGCAGAGCCCAGCAGGCTCCAGAGGCAGATTATGAGACGGAAGGCTGGAGAGCTATTTTGGGTCTGATACAAGGAGGGTTGATCATAGGGTGTGGGACCGCTTTCATTGTTGGGTGATGGGCATATTCCTGGAGGGGGGAGAAGAGTTTTTGTTGTGTGACTTGAGAGGAGGGGAGCAGTTTGTGGAGTTGGTCTATGCTGTGAAGGCTAATTTTTTGGGTGGAGAATCAGTTTGTTGTAAAAAGGCCTTTATATCTTTTCATAGAGGTTTGTGGCTTTCCTTGCAGTCCATGCTCCATCTCATTGGCCTGAGTGGAAGAGTGGCACTGGAGATTATGACAGAATATACCCCTGTGTTCACATTAGGGTGACCAGACAGCAAGTGTGAAAAATCGGGACCGGGTGCGGGGTAATAGGCACCCATATAAGACAAAGCCCCAAATATCAGGACTGTCCCTATAAAATCAGGACCTCTGGTCACCCTAATTGTAATAATCTTTGTAACAAAGTATGCCTTGTAAGGTATCATTTGAAAACTCATAATTTCCTGATCGGTATTGTCCTGATAAAATGTGTGTAAGAACATTGTGTGTGAAGATTCCACTGCGTAGTGTTACTGAGGTTGGCAAACAAAGTCTGTCTTAATCCTAAACAAAGGCACGTATGCTCTGCTTCATTTGCATTTAAGCAGTAAACAGTGTCATCAAGAAGGAAGGGACACAAGGGAAGCTCAAACAAGTAACGAAAAAGCAACAGGGGACATCCGTCCCCCACAGACATTTTTGTCTCCTGGTACCCAGCTGGAAATGTATTTCAAGAGCAGGACTGAAACTATAAAAGGAAGGACAAATACCCTATTGGACCCTCCCTTTCTCTTCCTGTCCATCACATTCCCTGCACCTGAAGCAACAAAGAAAGCCTTCACTGGCCTCTGGGAGAAGGGGTCCTGACCTAAGAAATTTGGTCAGTACAACTGCTGAAAACATGTGGCAAGAAAACATTGCTTTGAATTTAACATAGTTTAAGTTAAGCACCAGTGGTATTTTATCTTTATTTTTCTTGTAACCATTTCTGGCTTTTATGCCTCATTAATTGTACTCACTTAAAATCTCTCTTTTTATTTTACTGTTTTATCTAATCCAGCATATTTAAATTGAAGTATCTGAATAACTATTTGAAATAATAAGCAGGCATATTATTATTATTAAAGAAATAACAGACCTAATAAAACTTGCACTGTCCAGGAAAGGGCTGGGCAATACAGGACATGCATTTCGGGGGGGGGGACTAAGACTGGGGGTCACCCTGTAGTATAACCAAGGCTGTGGGAGCCAGCGTATAACCCAACCATGGCTGGCAGGCTGCAGTTACACGCAGACACTCAGGGTGTGGCTTGCATGCTGGAAGGTTGTTTGTGAGTTACCCACGTAGGAGCTACTCCAGCAAAGCAGTGTAAAGCACCCAAGGATGCATGGCAGGGTGCTCACTATATCTGTACCCTGGTATGTCACAGATATAGTGACCATTCCAATCCGATGGAGGTGAGCGGTAGCTGGAATTTGGGCTGGGTTAAGAATTGTGGGGAGGAGGATGCAGTGGAAGAGTTAGAGTGCATTATCAGGGGATGGTTCAGCTGAGCCTAGGAGTCTCTCATATGGGGTTTCACAGGGTTCTGATTGGTAATCCCTCAGTGTGTGGATGGAGCTGTTGTGGGGTCAGCAGGGAAAAGGTTAGTGAAGGGTTTAGGCTGAAGCTTTTTTAATAGGCAGACAATACCCAGCTATACATTTTCATTTGATCAGATCCTGTCAGTTTCAAGTGTGCAATTTACTCTGTGTATTGCACAGACTAATTGGCTGAGGTTCAAGCTGGAAGAAATTGATATGCTGACAGACTAGGAGATGCAAACTTAAGAGGTGGAAACTGTGACAGCTCCCTCAAATGGGGGAGTGTGCCCATGATTTGTTACTCAGTGTCATAACCTTGGGGGGGAATGTGATCTCTCATATAAAATATCTTAATTCCTTTTAAATGCTGCTCCCTTCTCCAGGATGTCCAGTAGCAGCCGTGGCCAAAATAAGTTTTTCCCCATCTGTGCTTGGCAAACATGCTGCATCCTTTTCTTTCATCTACTGACCTCTCCATGGTTGTCCACGTTTTTAGTAAATCAAAACTGGAAACCTCTACGGGTGCCAAATGTGGCTGCCCACTTATTAAACAGTCCTAAATGCAAGAAGCAGATTGCAATTGTAATTCTGAAACAACTTCTCTATTCATGTTGATAAATACCCTGCACAGACGTTGCTACAGTTTTTTTATTTTATTCAAACTGCTTAGGGATCCAATCTCTAGATCTCCAGGTCTATATTTGAGCTATAACGTCATACAAAATGATCAAGCAGCACACAACAACAGGCATGCTAGACTAGCATAATGGAGATAGTCATCTAGATATATTCCTGAAGTCTTGCCTCTTTTTTGATGATTTTGCACAGCCCTGAACTGTTCTGTGATGTTAAAAATGCATTCTGTTTATAAAATTATATTATTTAACTGACCGTAAACTGAATATGTTTGTGCCATCATGAGACCATATTTATTTTAATGCACATAATATCCTTTTATTCTTTTCACTGACGATTGCTTGATTTTTGGTAATCTGTCAGCATAATGATGTTCGACACTTTTGATCGGTGTTCTGCCATAGAACAACTTGCTGAGAGAAAAAAATATATAAACTAGATTACAACCTATTTAACTGTATGTGAAGTATAATACTGTATAAAGAGGTGAAGGGAGCTAGACTATTATGATTCATGCACCTCTAGCAGAGAGAATGCAACCCTGAAATGCATAGTGTCAATGTCCTTATTTGCTAATATTTTTTTCCGTTGCATTCTAGCGCCTTTCTTCAAACTGGGATTTGGCTTAGCTGAATTAGTGCCACACATTTCCCATTCAGTTTTAGATTACTGTAAAATTCATATTTAAACAAATGAACAAATAAGACCACAGCTGGGATAATTGCCTTAGAACTTCGGTCACCACTAGTTCCCTCCTAAACATACGGGGACAACTATCTGTGAGGTTTGCTTTAAGCTCTGAAATAGATCAAGAAAGCTTTTATAGTCAGAGGGCAGCAGATGGCAAAGTTTGTTAGGCTATGAGCACAAGAGACCACTTTTGAGATCAGTTGGCTTTGTTCGATCTTGTCTGTTGTGCAGTAGATGCCTGCTCTCCCAAATGATAATGAATAACTTGACGGGGAAAAATGTGATCTTTTGTAACCCTCATTCAGCATAACATCATTTCTATTACCCGGTGTCATATATCACAGCTTCTTTTTCTAAGCAAAAATGACCTGTTGTACTGAAAGCAACATGATGGGCTAGAACTAGAGGTGGGTGAGTCTTATATCCAATCTTTGCTGATACAGTTTGTTACAAAGAATGCCAAAGGACAGTACTTTAGAAATAATTCCACACAGTGAACTGGGATCTGAGGCAAACTGATACTCTAATAAGTGTAGGACAGTGGCTTAATACTCAAAAATGTATAGGCTGAGATCAGACCAGGGACTGTCTCTACTGCATCCTGCACCACAAGCATAGCATGGAAAATTAAAGAGACTGACAAAGAGAAAGGAGAAGGGGAAAAAAGAACTATGGGCCTGATTTTGACCTCAATGAAATCATTTTTACACCAATGTGAATGTCTTCAGTGGAGTTACTCCTGATTTACAGTGATCAGCATTCAGTCTTCTAACCTTCCATGAGAAGGGGTCTCTCGTTCATGCTTTCTAACAGTTGAAGCTGCCTCTAAATCCTCTTAAATCCAACAACTGCCAGATGCTATGTTCTGCAGTGGAATTGCAACCTACACTCATTTAGCTGCACCTATTTTCTTGTAATTCCTAGCCAGTCTTCTAGTAGCCACATTTGTTATTGTAGGAGAAGGATGATCATGTAGAGAAGCAGAAAGAGTTGTCCAAGCGTGATGGCTCTGGTTATATTTCTAATAGGCTCAGTTGGTTAAGTCACTTTCTCTTTTTCTCCTAAATCCTGGTCACAGTCAAATCTAATTTTGATGCCCATTTCCTCAGCTAAGCGGCAGAGTGATTGATCTGGGATTTTGAGTGTAGCATGCTGCAGTTCTTTACTTCTTGTTAGCTCTGCAGCAGATTCCTGGCTTGGTGTTTTCACTTTGTTCAGGGACAGAGGGGAAATGGAGAGTGATGTGGTCTTGGTTTTGTTGTTGAATTGTACTGCTGGCTCGTATCAGACGGGCACCTGGCAGCTTAATGATGTTGTGACAGATAGGTTCTACTACTCCTTTGTGCCATTTGAGAAGGCCCGCTAGTTGTGAACTCTCCAATGTAGTCTGAAATATTACTGATAGGCTCTTGGCTTTTGAGCATAAATGTGCCATTGAGATTCTGGATTTACAATGCCTGGATTTACAGGATCACACAGTTGGCTGAATCCTCAGCTGTGCCAAACTCAGCCCCAACCTTGGTCTTTAACCTTTTGCATCACTCCTCTGAGCCACCAAGATGCCAACATCCCCTTCATTCCTTTCTCTTACTCCTATCTGCATGCCTTCTTCCAGACCATCCTCTATGCAGAGGATGATTTCCCGAAACCTGTTTGCCAAGCTCTCTCTCTCCTGATTAAAATCCCTCCTTAAATCTCAATTCTGCCATTTCCCCCCACAAAAAGTCAATACAAACCAACAAACACATTCCTCCCCCCGTCAAACAAAAGCATTAAGATGCAGTAACTTTGAGGAATAACTTTGTGATCTATTTAGTGTCACTTTTGTCCTTAGGCTTACTTATGATCCTCACTTTTTGTGTCATAGTGAACATACATTATAAGCTCTTTGAGGAAGGGTCCATATCTTGTTTCTCTAAAGTACCTGGCATTCCTTGGTATACTCCCAAATAATAAATGAAATCAAGTGTTCAAATCAGAGAACAGAACTGTTACCTAAAGATCTAGGATATAGTCTACAGAGTCAGTATATGGAACTAGAAGTCTACAGATATTCCCTGGCAGGGATTTTCAAAGAAGACAAAAGCAATTAGGTCCCCAAATCCCATTGTCTTTCAGCTAACTCTATTAGGCTCCTTTAAAAATTCCAGCTATTGGACCAGGTGCTGCCATTATTGTCAACTAAACACTGATCTGGTAGTCCTCTTGCTCTTGTTATCAGTAGACCAGCTCTTATTGATCCTTCAATAGTCTCGTCAGAGGCAATGTAAGAATATGAAAAGATAGGCTTGGCACTGTTATAGTAACACTAATATCTTTAGATTGGCAGCCAGTATCAATGCTGCTCTTCACAAAGCGTACTTTCAATAGCCAGTACCCCATGGCAAATGGGCAAAGCAGTCCACTCACGGCTCTGCTCAGTAGAAAATATCCATTCTAGGATAGAATAACCTACAGCCAAATTGTACAGTCAAATACACACACACGACCCCCATGGGAAGTTAATGGGAGTTGTTTGTGCATATGTGAAGGTAGGTTTTGATACATAGGGCTGGTCTACACTGGGGCGGGGGGGATCGATCTAAGATACGCAACTTCAGCTACGAGAATAGCGTAGCTGAAGTTGACATATCTTTGATCGATTTACCTCGGGTCCTCACAGCGTGGGATCGATGGCCGCGGCTCCCCCGTCGACTCCGCTTCTGCCTCTCACTCTGGTGGAGTTCTGGAGTGGACGGGGAGCATGTTCGGGGATCAATTTATCGCATCTAGACGAGACGCGATAAATCGATCCCCGATAGATCGATTACTACCCGCCGATCCGGCGGCTAGTGAAGACGTACCCATAGAAGTTGATACGTAGAGTAAGTATGGTCTTGTAGTTACAAGATTTAGGAGATGTGAGGTATCTTATTCAATATGAGAAAGGCTAAATATTAGGCAAGGGTTTAAAAAAGAACAAAAATGGGAAAGGAATGAAAAATGAGTGCTCCCCTTTTTGTCTGTATTGTCTATTTAGATTCAAACAATGTCAGATCCTTTTATGTCTGTAAAGCATTTAGCACCGGAAAGCAAATTTTTGCATGCTATGCAAATAGTAAAATACTACTAATAATGAAGCCCTTATTGCACAGCCTCCAGTTCAATGAAAACAGAGAGTTGTACCATCGTAGTACTCTGTGAATGGGGGGACATCTCAGTCCAGAGGTATCTGAACTTTTGCAAACTGGTTCAGTTCATCTTTAATTGAAAGTCTGAAATAAGCTACTTGGCTCTGGCAAAAGCTCTCAAACTCCCAACTTGTCTCTTGAATTAGCACAACCAACCCTGCTCTCCCTAGCTGCTTGCATACTAACTGGGTGATCAATTTTCTTGTTTTTGCTTAAAATGTGTTGTCCTGCTGCAGTGCGAGACTCCTGCTCTTAGTCTTTCTTTGAGTAATTAGCAATCAAAATGGAAGGGTTTTTTTTAAGCAACTTCCCAAGTCTCATTAATCATCAATGATCCGTTGCTAAATCTCCAAGGATACCATAATTCTGTAGAGCCCCACTTAGTGTCAGTTGGCTAATTCTTACCTGCTGACCATGCCAGTGATGGGTTTGCGATGGCTGTTTTAAAACCATTTGCTGTGTTTCACTGAACTGCACTTTCATTCTCTCTCTCTCTCTCTCTCTCTCACACACACACACACACACACACACACACAGAGTCTAATTTTCATTTCTGGAATTCAAGATACAAGAATGTACATAAAAGACATCACCACAATAATAATAATTGGTGCTAACATAGCACTTGCATATGCAAAGTGCTGTACAAACATTAACTAATTGACCCTGCCAACACCCCTGTGAGTTAGGCTACGTCTACACTACCCGCCTGAATCGGCGAGTAGAAATCGATCTCTCGGGGATCGAATTATCGCGTCTCATCGGGACGCGACATTCGATCCCCGAATCGACGCTTGTATTCCACCAGGGGAGGTAGGAGTAAGCGCCGTCGACGGGGGAGCCGCGGAGGTCGATTTGCCGCCGTCCTCACAGCGGGGTAAGTCGGCTCCGATATGTCGAATTCAGCTACGCGAATTTGCGTATCTTAAATCGACCCCCCCGCCCGTAACGAGGACGTAGCCTCAGGTAATTAAGTAGTATTATCCTTATTTTACATTTAGGGAAACTCAGCTATGTAGGGTCCTGTTCCTGGGCTGTGCTGAGCACTCTCAGCTCTCACTGACTGCAGTGGCAGGGCAAGGGAGGTGGAAGCACTTAGTTGCCCATGTGAGCAAGCCAATAAGTGTTATTATGGGCCACATTTTTAAAAATGTTCATCACTTTGCAGCTCCCATTTAGAATAATGGGAACTTCTGGATACTGAACACTGAGCAAATCTGGCCATTTCAGTTGCCTTAATAAGAGTTGGACTCTTGTTTCTGGATACCACTGCCATGCTTAGTCCATTAGACCATGCTATGCCAAACCGGGGGGCCTCATATCAAAAGCCCAGAGAGCCTGAGAAATAAACAGCAGTCTTCTTTACCAACTTAAGGCTTTTGTATGTATTGATACTTTAGAAACTCTGTACACTTTAGTGGTAGAAACATACATGTTAAGAAATAAGACTGTCTTTAACATGAAAGTCAATTCATTTTGAAGGTGTTTTGTGAACTAGGTAGTAACCAAAAAGCTCTGTTCTTCTAGTTTGTAGTGAGCCTAAATTTGACTTAAGGATTTGCATTTGGGGACTATGTGAGAGTTAGACTTTGGAGAGCTCCATGTTTATCCAAGACTACTGCTGCAAAAAGAACCATAGAATTGCATTGGGATCTGCCCCCTGCAAGACACACAGACAGGCAGATGCCTTACATTTAAAGATGCAGTACACAGAAGACACTTTTATAGCCATGCACACCACAATAAGGTTTCTCAAAGTCTACCTTATCTTAGCATTACCCCATAACTGGTGATAAAGCTATTCACTGAACATACATATAAACAAACATTTGTGTATAATTCGTCAACAAAGATTTTTTTTTTATGAGCCAGTATATCCACTGCACAGCAATGTTGGGCAGGAAGTAACGAATACTTTATCCAGTAAAACCAAACAAGAATTTAGGTATTTGGACTGTAATTGCTGTAGCTACAATTTCGTCTGAACACTCATCAAAGACCCCTACTCTTCCAAAAAGTGGTCTGGAACTTGGTTTTATATTTCATTTTCTGCAGGCTCGCCTCTTGACAAATAAAGAAGCAAGAAGACTGAAGAGAAATCCAGGCTAGAGCTTTTGGCAGCTAGCAGTTCTCTCCCTCTCTCTCGCTTGCGCGCACACACAGAGAGTTATAAAAATTAAACATTTTATTTTTTGAAAGGGTAGTTGGGGAGCGGTGAGTTGGCATTTGTGAGAGCTTAAATGGAAAAGAAAATTGTTATCCCGTGAATGTCCTTTTGTCTGATTTATATTTTCAAATAATAGCCTCTGCCCAAATTCAGTATAATTGTGACCTGTATTTTAAAAAATAGAATAAGAGACGTTTGCATTTTTAATAAGTATGTGACAATCCTTAGAGACAAAAAAGGAATTTTTTCTTGATGAACTTTGGCCTTGTTTCATACAAATATAGAACATGTCCTTAACGATAGTACTAGGGATTATTTTAGACATACAGTTCTATACACTCAACTGTTTTGCATTGGTGCCAGTGAAAGACCTTTAGATTCCAGGCTGGGGATTTTTCCTATCAATTTTGAGACTACTCATCTGTGTGAAAATGTCTGTTTTAATGAGTGTGTCTCATTGGGATGACAGTATGCAACTTATTTGTCTATTCCTTTGATTTTTGTCACACAGTTTTCCATGATAGACTAACAATGCATCTTGAAAGAGGAGCTGATTGACCTTTACACTTAACCTGAAATACTGGCCAAGTTTGCAAAGAACTTGTAGGAAAAGACTAAGGGCTTTCAAAATCATTAAAATGCCACCATGTCTGAGTGTGCATGTACCTGTGATGGGAGGGCAAAGAGATGCAAGAAGAATATTTGCAACGCTTTGCTGAGCAATAGTCCTAAAGCTTATATTGACTGAGGATTTGACCTTTGCTCATCTCTTTGCTAAAATACTAGGGTTGAGGTCATGAAGAGGGATTTTCTGTTGAAGTTAACCTTTGCACAGAGTACTACCCTAGTTCAAAGTCTAAGGGGCATTTCCTTTTACATATAAATATGAGAAGCAATAGTCTGGTGGCATTTTTCTTAGCTATCATATTGTACTCCCAATGCTAATAACCTAAAATAAACTCAAAGAAAAATGAAGTAGTTCCCCTTTAAACTCATTAGAAGGAAGCAGTTAACACATTTTAATATGATCTCTCATGACCCAAATCCATGAAATCTGCATCTAATTTCAACTAAAATTAGATAAGAAATAATTTATGCATGTCTTTTCTCATAGCATGCTTGATCCCATCCCACACCATCACCAACAAAGCCAGTGAGATTTGGAATCTTATTTAGAAAATTTTGTAACCAACAAATGTGCTTTCTGAATGCTGTCCAGTGCTGATACAGGTGAAGAAAACATTCTGCTGTAAACACTGACAGTGATTAACACTACAGAAAGTCTTTCATTAGAGCATCCATTTATAGACTTCTCTATGGAACATAGCAAAAGTATTTTGCAGCCTCCAGGCCTGATCCTTAGATATGCTGAATACCTGCATCTCCTAGGCGCCTCAGTCATCTTTATGTGCAAATACAACAATTTCCATTCCATTCTACTCCTTATGTAGACAAAGCTCTCACTGATTTTACTGGAACTAGTCTTGTGGGTAAGGTCTGCAGATGAGGAGAGCTACACATTCTTAAGTGCATTGTAACAATCAGTTGTGAAGACATATTTACAACTTTACACAGTGATGGTTCAGATGTCGAATATGGAAATGATAAGGTTTTATTCATGTATCGCCTCTGGAAAACATATTCCACTGCCTGAAAAATCAAAGAAGCAGAGGATTCCTGCTGACCTGCCAAGTCAGATCCTTTCACTTGTACCACAGGGTGCATGATAAAAGCACAAGCTACTATACCTCACTAAACAGCCTCTATCTGCTATCACTGGAGTCCAGTGGAAGGTCTGCTATTGACTTCAATGGGAGCGGGATCAAGCTCAAAAGTTTCCTCTTTCCCCTGTTCTGTTTGTTTTATGAGCACCTGGACATAATCTCACTGGTTTGGATGCTAAACCAAGGCACTATAACTACATAGGGGTATATTCTCTAGCTACCTCAATGCACATGTGAAACACATGCAATAACAACTTCATGCGTGCACTGAGAAGAGACTGTCTCCCTCACTGTGCACTATGAGGATTGTCCCTCTTTAGAAGAGGACGTCCCTAGTTTCAGCAAAATATTTATCACTTTCATACACTGTCCTCTACTAGTTAAATGTATTGAACACCATGCACCTAGATAGCCTGGTGAAAGGTGACTGATAGAATGACTTTTACAGAGTGCATTCCTGCTTTCCTCCCCAGATGTTCCTGTTAGTTTTAAAATATTGGCAGGGCTACATAAAGAACCTGATCCAAGACTCGCTGAGGTCAATGGGAGTCACTGTACTGATTTGAGTGATCTTTGGATCAGGCCTAAAGTACCTTTCTTTTATTTAGCAAACTTAATGCCTCCGAACAATGCCAGACCGACAGCCAAGGAAACCAAAGTCCAGCGCTGGCCTTCCCTTAACGCGTCAATCCTGAGCTGAAGGAAGGAGGGAGAGACGGACGTTTTGCCCACGAGTTCTGTATTTGTTTTTCTTCTGAGAATGACAATAAGGATGCCAGGTAGGGCCAACTGGGGTTAAAGTTTCGGTGTTTGTTCTCCACATGGCTGTGCAGAAGCTAACCGTCTCTGATCAGTCTCTGCATCTCTGAGGTCAGTATAATGACAGCCTGATGGTGATGGTACCTGAGTAACCACATTTGCAGAGAGATCCAAGAATAAACAGCATGAGCTGGAATGAGATCATCAACCAATTTTATAAGGGCACCTGATCAGTTCCTAAATAAAGAAATATATACATACATAAATCCAGAATTGTCACTGCATGTAACCTTCATATGAAGGTCTCTGCAGTCCATCATCTATCCCATGAACTATTCAATCTTCTTCCTACCCTATAGATTTGGAGGTAATTAGATCTTCAGTTTCTGAGAGTTCCCTCTCATTGTACAGAAGTCAGAAGCTGAGGGTGGGACACCCGATTAGCAACTGGGCCTATCATGCCCTTGTGAACGTACACATAGCTTACAGTTGTGTATTAACACTACTGGCTATTTGCTGGGGTGGAACTGGCAGGCCACTCAAAATGGTTCCCATATGCTTTTACATCATCCCAAACCTTTGGAGGCAGGGCCGGCTCCAGCGTTTTTGTCACCCCAAGCGGCGAAAAAAGAAAAAGAAAAAAAAGATGTAATCGGCCGCACTTCGGCGGCAGCTCTACCACTGCTGCTTCGTTCTTCGGCGGCAATTCGGCGGCAGGTCCTTCCCTCAGAGAGGGAGAGAGGGACCCGATGCCGAATTGCCGCCGAAGAGCTGGACGTGCCGCCCATCTCCGTTGGCCGCCTCAAGCACCTGCTTGCTGTGCTGATGCCTGGAGCCAGCCCTGCTTGGAGGTGGTCATTAGTGCTCTCAGATAAAGCGTTAGGCTCAACCTTTGTCCACATTCAATAGCTTTAAACATCATCAAATTCATGATCATCAAGAGGCACCTTGTCCTGGGCTTTACTGTTTATCAAATCATATGAATGGCTTGTGATCCACTGTTAGTTACAAACTACCAAAACCTTACAAACATCTTGCAAGCCTCAGGCACTTACCATACATTGTCTCCGTATTTGGGCATACTTGTTATCAACATTTGAAAGGTACCTGGAACAATATGCTGTGCACTTCCAGTCAATCTCCAGACAACAGAAGCAGTACTCCACTGGGACCATAGCTGTTGGCATCTGTGGAGATGGCTGCAGATTAGGAAACATCAGTACAACAACAGGGGATGTGGTCAATAGACTCTTTTGATCCTCTAAATTGTGCTCCTCTGCTTTATTCCAAATCCACTGTCTCAAGCAATTCACAAGAATGTTGGCTTTTGGATGAATTTCCGCCACATTTTTATAATAGCAAGGAACAGTATCAATTGGGATACCTTTTTAGGTGATGGAATTTCAGCTATAACTTTGCCTTTTTGGGGATTCGCTTTTATTTCCCAGGAGTGTAGAATCAGATTCCCCTGTGCTCCACATCCTTCTCATCACTTTTGCCTTGTGATGTTCAACACTCTACAGACGCTGAGCAGTATCAAGCGCTAAAAGAGAACCTTAGTTCTAGGTCATTTGTTCTGGCACTTTTTTTTGCCAAAACCAATAGGATATAGTGGGAATAATCTAATTTGAGCCAAGGCATAACAATTTAATGTTATGCAAAACAGTTCATTACCTATGTTATCTCGGGATTTCATTGGGTGTTTCTTCCCCTAGGAAATTTAAGCATCTTCGAAGAAAACAAAGCTTGTTGTGTCTCTGTAATTAACCTGTTTGCTCATTATTGGAATGTGGGTCCTTGACTCTGAATGGTTGGTTTAATTTTGTTTTTCAGATTGGAAACATGTTGACATATACTGATATCTGTGTAACACTTTCAATCCCAGAGGACCCCCAACAGCCAATGGAAGTTATGTATCTCAAGATCAGGATCAACCTATACCTCTATCTATAAATAAATTCTCTGTCCAGCACTGAAATGCAACAAGTCATGGGGTGGTGCATAGCAGCTGTTTAACAGTGCCACAGCAACACCACATAACGGTTTGTGATGGTGAAAAAAATGATTTTCTGTATTACATTCAAAAACAAGACTTACACTATCCCAGTATTAAATATTCAGCTAGGGCTTTAAAGCCCCAGAAGCAATTGTTTTAAAAGTGCTTTAAAATAAAAATCTGGCTATTTTTAAAAATTAGGAGGGGAAGAAATAAAGACCAAAAAAAAAAAAAAAAAAAAAAAAAAAAAAAAAATAGAAAAGAAAAGAAAAGGAGAAGGGCAATATACCAATGTCAGAATACCTTGGAATTAAATTTCCTTGCATCTTTTTTCATAAAAGCCTTCTGCTACTTAGGTGCTAAATTGGTTCTTATAGCCCACTTTAGTATTTCTATACATTATTAACAACACTGTTGGTTTGGGATTGTGCGGAGGCATTAATTAGCTGAATTTAGTAATCAGTCGGTTTTTACTTCCAAAAAACAGTAAAACAATTTATTTCTATTTAATTACCTTGTATAGCTCTTGAAGTGTTTACCAGTAATGAATACCTAGTCCCTTTGAAATGGCATTGATCACCAATTTACACAGCTGCTTAACTGATTTGACAAGACAAATGTCACAGGCCAGAATCTCAAAGCCATTGTTCCCTTTTGCATACTTACAACTAAATCAATACATAAAGCAATCCATACTACAAGCGAACAAGTTATTAACATGGTATTGTAACAAAGTCAATCTTTTCTGATGGGATTTAGACTTGCTGAACACAAGTATGCAACTTATTTTATCAACTTATATAAGTATGTTTCATTTTGTCCTAGATGCTGCTTCTCCACAGCAAACATCAAAAAGACTAATTGATCCATTTTCAGTTTAGGAGAAAACGCCCCCAATTGATGTTTTTAGCTGTCTTTTTAACAATGTTAAATGGCTGGAAACTGGCAAAGTGAAAGACTTTTACTGCTTGTTGCAAGTGAATTGTGTAAACGGTATTGATCCACTATGAAGAGTTTACAGTAGAGAAACATTCAGCACATTATTTAAAGTGTAAATACCTATTTGATTTATTTTTGACCTTTATTCAGACATTTGTAAGATTTTTGTTTTCCCCTTTAGCAAGGCTCCTTTTAACAATAGGAAAGGCACCCAGGCCTATCTTACTGATGGAGTCATTCCTGTTTCATTAAAGGTTGAAATCTTCTGGGGGGAGCAAAGTGGAGGGGGGAGGGAGGCAGATGTTCCTGTAAAAGCTGAAACTGAGAACTAGGAAAGGCAGAGAGAGAAGTTTCACAGCTTCAATTTTGCAGCCAGATGCCAGAAGACAAAGCCAGAGACACTAGAAGGCAAAGCCTCATATCTTCAAAGTCTGCAACATCCTGGCCTTTGATAATGTTCCTTTGGAAGCTCTTAAAGGGACAGCCTAAAGATCACCGACCTGGCGCAATGCAAGGTAAAGCAGAATTCTGTAAGCCACCCAAGGGCCTGGAAAGTGGTGATGGGGTGGAGGAGAACTGAGGGCATGAGGGCATGATGATGAGAAAGAATGTTTCCCTTCTGTCGTGTCTTGTATAAGGTCAGAGAGAACAGGGAAAGATTTGGTGCCTTTTTTATATGCTGCATCTGAATAACTTTTTCATTAAAACTGGACCTGGGAACGGCTCTAAAATACTCGCTATCGTACAGTTAGTGTCAGGGAAATGATTTTGTATTTTCATTTTATTGCCTAGATTTGGGGTGACTCAGTGGTCTCAATCATGAAATGAATTCATCCAAGATAAAGAATGTGTTTGAAATGGCAGGCTACAGGCTTCAGAGCAAAATAGTTTAAATCCATGACTGTGAGGCCAGCTTAAGTCTCGGCTGCTTTTTGGAAAAAAAGTGAAGGGCTTTTTTTGTTCCTCAGAGCAAGCCAGGGAGTGCCTTAGTGCACCTCGTGCAGAAGGCCAGATCTGGTTGAGATTCCAATGTAAACTGACAATAAAAGAGATGAATTAGCATAACTGACTGTTTCAGTTATGAAGATTAAATAGCCTTTTATTGCAGATGTTTGCCAAGGAAAATGCTCCCCAGTGGAAGACTCTAAGCAGTTAAGATAGATTTGATGAGGATTTTAATTGCTGTTATGTAACTGGTAATGGAAAGTTTTTATTAAATGTCATGCAAGAGCCAATCGATAATTTGGAGGAAGAAAGCTCCTTTGTTGCCTAGGCCTTGGGCATTTTTCTAACAATATTTCAGAGGCCAGGGAAGTACCTTTTCATTTTTGTTCCCATTCCAGCTGCTTTATTACTTTAAGATCCAATTTGCTTAACATAGACAAGTAGCATTGTGCAGAGGGAAGGAAGAGTACAAGAGCAATGAGAACCTTAAAGCATATAAAAGACTCTACATAGTGCTTTAGTGGTAAACGATCGGAACTTTGTTTTAATCTCTGTGCTCTCCCTTATTTAGTAATCTAATTACAAGGTGGGTGATAGTCTCCTGCCCCATAATCTCCTTGTTTCCAAGCCTGTGGCCCTACCTCTGCCCCTGCCACGTCTGGATAAATTTCCTTAAACTTCTGTGCAGAGAATGAAAAGTCTCTGCTGGCAAACTTCAGTGAAATCTTTTAGTGTAGTAATTGCATGTGCTTCTGCTGACGTGGGAGGTTCTCCTGGTCCTTTTACCAGAAAAGGAGGTCCCAATTTTAGGAAATTTGACTTCAAGCACCGAAGGCTGCACTACAAACAAGATACAATATGGTGGAGCCATTGGACAGATATACACAGATGTTTTAAAAATACTAATCTTCCCCTTGTGGATACCATGTAGACTGGAATTCACTGCACTGTTATTCTTTGTATTCCCTCAGAGTTTCATGTACTGACCATGCTCCTTTATCCAAAATCATTAGTCATTCAATATTCATTGAGTGAAACAAAGTGGAACAATGCTGAATCCATATGCTATTGCTTCGCATACCAGGTGAATCTAGTCATTGATGCCATGCTCATCATCATGGGATTTAAGCACTTTGGGCATCATTGCAATCAAGGACTTGGTTAATGCGTCAATAGAATAAATTTTTACTTAAAATCACCTTTACGCATATGTATCAGTAGATTGAGTGGAAGGAAGAAAAGATCCATAGGCCAAAAAAGATAAGAAATACAAGAAAAGTATGGTGGGAGGAAAGAAATAAACCCCTACTACAATTTCCTCTGTATTTACAAAAATCTAACAAATGAGAGGTTTTTTCCCCTAGAGGAAATAGGAGGCATCAGTGCTAAAGAGAGGGAAGAGCCATTTCCACAATGTTGATATGCTACACTGACAAGACAGGGAATTGTTTTGGAAGGATGACGGCACTCTGCTTTTTAGGCAGAAGATATTTCAAACTGTGAGGTCTTGTGCAGCAATCTGCAATTCTGACTTGTGTCACGATGCTGCTGATGTATGCTAGTGACAGAACATTAACTACTAGATGACATCAGAAGATGGCTGAATGAATTCAGTAGGAATTCTTTTACACTACTTAACACGTCAGCAATAACACCACATCTACGCAAAAATAGTAGTAACTTTGTCATAGATTGCCTTTCAGCAGTGGTTTATATAGTTTGGCTACAGTATTATCATCCAACTTTTAATATATGGGAAATATATCCATGAGTTTATGCACCTTTTCCAACGTCACACAGCAACGTCAAGGACAGTCAGGAAGAGAACTGAAGTCTTCACATTTCCAGTCCTTTGCTCTCACTCTTGCACCATGACTGCCCCCCTTTAGTATAAGCTAGTGTGAATATCAAAGTAATTTGTGCAATGATTAGCCACTTGGAGGGGAGTTTTTAAAGCTGGCAAGATAGGCAGACTGTAAGAGAAAACAGAGGTCTCTTTAAAAAGAACAGGAGTGCTTGTGGCACCTTAGAGACTAACAAATTTATTGGAGCATAAGCTTTCGTGGGCTACATCCCACTTCTTCGGATTTGTTAGTCTCTAAGTTGCCACAAGTACTCCTGTTCTTTTTGCGGATACAGACTAACACGGCTGCTACTCTGAAAAGAGGTCTCTTTGGCCACCCTGAGTATTATATGAATTCTTAGACGGCTGCTAGGAGTGGAAGGAAGGGTTGAAAATTCAACTCCGTCATTATTCAATCTGGGAGGGCTTGCTGGCACTCTGCACTGGCTTCTCAGTTTTTTTCCAACAGTCTCTTCTTATCCAGCCTCTTTCATGATGCTTCCTACACCCTGAATTACATTCCTTTTTCTAATATGCAAAACATCTTCACCGTGGCCCAGATCCTGAAAGATGTTTAGGATCCTAATTTCAATAGATTTCAATGGAGATTAGGAGCCTAAAGACCTTTGAGGATCTGGGCCTTTCCTCCTTCACATTCCTCTTCAAACCACACTTTGTTTGCCTTGCTTTCACCACTGATTTCCAGTCCTGTGTTCTTTGCTCCTTTCCTCTTGCTCTACTTCTGACTCTACTTTAAATATCAGAACTTAGATGACATGCTTGTTACATGAGCACACTCAGTACATTTTGATTTGTTTTAATCAGCATCTCTGCTCTCCTCACCCATTTCTGTTGTCTATCTTCATGTTCCAAGTTTGTCTAATTTATACAGTAAACTATATTGGACAAGGACTGTGAGCTTGATTCTGATCTCACTTACCCACTTTTACACCAATTTACCTCAGCTGACTTTAACTGAATTATTCCTGACTTACATCTGTTTGAGATCACAGTCAACCACCATGACCTTTGAAAAAATATCTGCAAGTTGCCTTTCATCCCTGATATTTTAATAATTGTGGTGAAATGATCATTCTAATGGACCAAACACTGGGCACTGCTCACTTCCCTTCACAAATTAATCAGTAATAATATTTCTGATGATATGACGCTTCTCCTGACATTTCATTTGCTTTGTGTGTTGTTATCGGTTAGTTTCAGAGCTTGGGTGCAGTTGCTGAGACAGCGACAGCTTTCTCCAGTATGTGCAGTTCCGTTAATCTTTTATGAAACTCAGTTGTTATTCTTCTACTTCTTTCCCTATTCTATAGAATTTACATAGTCCCCATCACCATAGTAACTGAGCACCTCAGATTTTTACATATAGTTACTCCCCTTCCCCCCCCCGTGAGGTTGGCAAGTGCTTTTAATCCCATTTTACAGATGAAGCACAGCAAAGCAACTTATCCAACAACCACAGGGGATCTGCAGCAGAGCAGAGAATCAAACCCAGTCTCCCAAGTTGTAGACTAGTACCCTACAAACTGGACTATCCTTCTTCTGACTCTTAATGGATCCAGTTATAGAACTTCTTCATTATTGCTCCAGAGACAATGCTCATAACAACCTATTTTTGATGTGTAAACCAAAATAATTGCCTTTCCAAGTTCCCAGCTATTGTCTTGTATGTTTGACACCATGCCGCCTGCTTCTTCTGTACCCTGTATCTGAGCCCCCTGCCTGGAGTGCCCCCCAAAGCAAAGAAAACTCCAGAACAAAACTGATGATTAGATATACATCTCTGACAAGAGTTGAATTGGACTTAAAATGTGTTATTGATGTCTCAGATTATGCCACCCTACCTCCTGTCTCGGAAAAAAAATATTACGATTTTTAAACATGAAAACATGTTGGAACCATAATAGACAACTCAGTGATGCTCCTATGGTGGACAGTTTCTTGGTAGGCAGCCCTAATTGTTGCTGTAGCTTTTAGGTGTTATAATGCACTCAAGTGAATTATGCACCACACTGCCTGTGAATGACAGCCATTTCTGACTCCATTAATATGGAAGATTTCAGCCAAATGCTTTTAAACGATAGCTTCTCTTTATTTGTAATTTCAGACTCTATTGATTTCCTTCTGTTCCCTTCATTATGATTTCAATTGATTACCTTGGCAACTGCAATAACAATGATTGCACTTGACACTGTCTGAGACTCTTGAGATGGTATTTGAATAGGAATGGTATAATTTGGGGGGAAATGCCTACAAGAACCTGCCATTAACAGTACACTTACACTTTACTTTTATTGACTTTCCTCTATTTTGAGCAGGCCCTTTTCAGGGAGTCTGCTGTCAGCGGGACTACAGAAGATATTAGTTAGGATTTTTGTGACTCTTCTGAAGTAAAAGACTCTTATTACCAACAGGGAGCAGGGAGGTTGGGATTTGTTTTGTTTTGTTTTCTGGCATTTGCCAGCCCTGTGATACTTAGATCAGGACAATGTCCCAGCTGTGATGTTTTTCTGTCACTACCAGAAAATGAACAGAGCCTCCAGCCAAGATCTCCTTTTACAAACTTTATGATGTGATTGTCATATAACAAAATTTCAGATACAAAGGCCTGACCATGTGTTATAAATTGTGATGTTTTGATGTGCACTACGGGCTCTATTTCAATGCAATTGATACCTCACATAAGACGAATTTTTTGCAAGAGTTTCATGGAAAAAATTGGTCATGTAACACACACAGAATTTATATTCCTCAATGCTAATCGATTACTTTATAGCTTTATTTAGAAGCTATCTGCCAATCAGTCATAGTATCCTCACCATGCAAGTAATTGAATTAAAGGGCAGATCTGGTTTCTCACTAAAGATATGTGATATTTGGAGCGTGTGCTGATGTCTGTACCAAAGGGGACAGAGATTAAAGCAAAAATGGGGAATCCTTCTTTGTAAATTACCAAAACAATGCAGATTTATGACTATGGAATTAAAAAAGTTACATACAAGTTTGGTTTCCTGTTCAGAGGATCCCACCTTTTCACCGTGCTGTAGCCTTTTGTTTTGATTTGACATTCCACTCGCACTTATCACTGTCAGCATCTTCTGAATGATGACTCCATCTTTATTCTGTGGAAGAACATCAATTATCCCAAAACCTCAATATTCAGCCTCACTTGTCCAATAGTAACCATTCCCAGTTGCGCTAAAAGCATCCTCCATGACATCTGGACCTGGTGATAGCTAAAATGTTTTCCAATAGATAGATAGATAATTTTAATTTCAGAAAGCAGTGAATGTCTACAATCCTGTAATTGATAGTGTGGCAGACTGTGCAGAGCCCCACTGAAGTCAAGAAAGAAAGAAAAGCCAAACTTTCTGATGGAACACTTCCTTGGAGACCTAAGGACTGGGGCACAGGCATCACTCCTCCACCCTCATGTATTTCACTGAGAAGTTGGCAAGTTTAAATTAGGTTGGAAGAAAAGCCATTATGAAGAATCACGAAGAGAAAGAAGATACCTGACTCCTCACCTTCTGAGATTATGATAGGGTACCTCCTTGTCTTAATCCCCTCCTTGGGCCTGATAACACTCCATCTGACCAGCAGATTCAAGTAAGGTGATTGTAGAGAAAAGGTAATTTCATACTGGAATATTTTATGTCATTATTACATTTACTACTGAGAATACTTATCCATGTCAAAACTGAAAGACCACCAACCCTTTCAGAATCTTGTCTTATGTTCAGGGAGACAAATTCTGGGGTCCTGACTCACATTTTACTAAGGGCTTGTCTACATTACTGGCTGGATCGACGGGCAGCGATTGATCCAGTGGGGGTCGATTTATCGCATCTAGTCTAGACTTGATTAATCGACAGCCGAGCGCTCTCCCATCGACTCTGGTACTCCACCAGGGCGAGAGGTGCAGGCGGAGTTGATGGGAGAGCGTCAGCCGTCAACTTACCACAATGAAAACACAGCGGTAAGTAGATCTAAGTATGTCTACTTCAGCTACGTTATTCATGTAGCTGAAGTTGCATAACTTAGATCAATTCCCCCTCCCCACCCCAGTGTAGACCAGTAAGTGCAGACTGAGCAAGTGAGATTTTCAATAGCACTTATTATTAGATTAACTGTGCTCCCATTGAAGTCCATGGGAGTTTTAACACTAACAGCAATGAAAGCAGAGTTTAACCAATGCTGAACACTTATGAAAGTCCCACTGTAAACCAACACGAGCTTGCCTGAGTTGAAAATAAGTAAGGACTTCAGACGTAGGCCCTGTGTGTATTTCTGAAGATTCATAGGATGACATACTCTTCTGTTTGCTGACTGGTAATAAGATGTTGCAACAGATTAGTGGAAGCTGGTGGCATCTGAAAGTGGATAAGCAAACTTTGCATGCCTATGCCAAAATCTTTAGGTCTCTAGGGAAATACTCCACCAGAAAGTTTGACTTCTTTGTTTCTATTTAAATAAGCACTAAAAAAAGACAACCATGAATAAACTCTAGTCACCCTTGGCAACTTAAAATATAACAAAATTAATAGCAGAAATAATGAAAGTGCATCAGTAGAGGGCTATAAAACCCAACAACAACAAACCAGGCAATTCAAAAGCTCAAATCCCCATCCCTTTCCAGAACTCCTACCATTACAATTCACCCCTCTTTTCAAATTCTTGTGGAAGAAGAGCTCTGCAACATCTCCTGAAAGCCAGATGATAGGGTATTTTCAGACTAACCTGAGGAACAAACTCCAAAGCTGCATGGCCCCAATAGACAGAGCTCTTCTGGCAGTCCCTTCTCATACACACTAAATGGTGATTTAGCTTCAGAGCCTCTGCCACTCTCAACTGTCATGATGGGGAGAGAAGAAATCTCTTGAGAACTGCAGAAATGTTGTAAAAGAAAAAGAAGGAAGTTCAAAAACTATTTGAATGTGTCAATGGAAGTTAAACTGGTTTAAGCAAGAGTATGATAGGGTATTCACCCCACACCAGCCTAGATGGGGTTAATGAGGCTGAGGAGAGGCCAATTAACCAGATAGGCTGCAGCTGAGGGGGATTAGCTGGCCTAATTAACTCATGAATAATGATAGAACCCAGCTAGGAACAGGTAGGGCTAGGATAAAGCCAGGAATCTGGCAACAGAAGGGAGCTGCAGTGAGGGAGCCTGTAGCCACTCTCTGGACAGTAGAGAGGGAAAGAAGGGAAACTAGGTGGAAAGGGTATAGGAAAAGGCTCAGGGAAAAGGTGTCAATGTTTAAAAGCATGCAGACCTTGGCTGCTGATTAAAGGTTCCCTGAGCTGGAACCCAGAGCAGAAGATGAGCCCGGGTTCCCCTATGAGCCACTGGGGAAGTGTTCCAGTTTGGGCAGTGAAGGGAAGGCTGCCATTTTGAAGGAAGAGCCTTTGATACCCCTGAAGGGTAAAACATGGAGTTACCTGGCCGCAGGGCCAAGCTATGAAGACACAGAACCCTGAGTCAGAGAGAGTGAGAGAGCGAGAGAGAGCAGCAGCAAGGTGTATAGCCAGCAGCAGATAAGGGTGTCAGACTGGTGTAGCTAATCCCCAGCTAAGTGCCAGCTCACTGCTGGAACCAAGTCTGCACATCCTCCATTCCTGGATGCCCATTTGCTTTCTTTGGAAACCTTCACTGCTAAGCTCTCCCATTCGTTTTCTGGATTGACCTTTGGTTCACTTTTCCCAGCATTTATATGGGCACGTTTGTGTTCCTTGGCTTCTGAAGTGGATTGAAAGAGCTCCAAGTCACTGCAAAGGCCTGAGGAGAGAAGGGAATATAATAATTAACAATGTAATACCCTAACAGTATTGTTTGCTGAAGCTTCTAAATATTCACCACAGAATGGACCCAGTGTGCCTAAATCACTATCACACATCACAAAAAGTACTGGTTTTACAGACTATTTTAGCACCACCTTTCAAAATCTCCTTTTAAAAACTGTCTTTCTCTGAGAACTTTTCAGAATGGCCTCACCATCAGGATAGCCATCCCCAATATTGGTCTCACAAATTGCCTTGCCAGTGTAAAGAACCACAGCCTTGGCGGGGGGGTGGGGGGGGGACGGACACACAAATCTTGTAGACGCAGCAACTTATGGCATTGTGTCTCAGCTATAGATCATTCGAATATTCTGAATGTGATGCTGGTCTACCTGATGATGAGCTTCTGTAACAGACCTCATGCCTTTTCATACCCCTGTAATGCTCTGATAATTTCTCAATAGGGACTCCAAAAGGAGGATATAATGCACAATAGAACTGACCTCATTCTACAAGGAGCTGTAACAAAAAAATTAGCATAAGTAGAAAAGTTCTCCTGCCTCTCCTCTCCCAATCATTGCCCCTCCTGTACACCACAGCTACCATGCTTCAACTACTGTGCTCCTGTCTAAGGCTTTGTTTGCACTAGCACTTTTGTCGATAAAACTTTTGTCAGTCAAGGGTGTGAAAAAACACACCCCTGACAGACAAAGTACCAGTGTGGACAGCGCTATGTCAGCGGGAGACGCTCTCTCACCAACATAGCTACCGCCGCTCGCTGTTTAATTAGGCTGGCGGGAGAGCTCTCTCTCATTGGTATAGAGCAGCAACACAGGAGACTTTACAGCGGCACAGCTGAAATATTTGTGTATATATGTTTGCCTGCTTTAACCTATAAAGAACTCTTATATATATCTCCTTAATTAGTTTACTATAGGATTGGTTACAAGTGTTTGGTGTGAGACCTGAATTACAAATTGACCTGGGGTAAGTGACTGGTCTCTTGGGACTTGAAGCAACCTAAATCTTTTGTGATCTTTGTATTGCAACCAACTATCACTAAGTGCAGCTTGCCTGGGTAGCAAGATAACCTGGAATGCCCAAGGGAACTGTCTGTGACTCCGTGGTCAGGCTGTTATAGGACATGCTTTAGGAGTTCACACTTGGTACTGGATTGGTGAAATCTAATTATAGAACATACAAGCAGTTTGGGGTCTCTGCCCTGCTTCTTGACAGTCTGTCCTGAGATTGACACTCATGGTCATGAACCATTCCAGGCAATGTGACAGACAAGCTTGACATCTGTGGATGTTGCTGCTGTGATAGTGGGCACATCATTTACCGAACACCTAATTCATTGTTTGTGCCATCAGAAGCCATAAGCCAGAAGATCTAAGGAGTAAAGTACTATTTGACATGAATGATGGTATCAAAATTTGGACCTTAAGAAATAGCAAAAGTACAGTGCTATTATATTTGTAAATGCATTTATTACTCAATAGTTTAAGCCTAATCTGTTACACTGTATAAACCTATATTTCCTGGGAGAAATCTACAATACTGTGGTGAATGTAGCTTCCCCTATCCCCCATTTAAGTAAAGAAGTGCTTGAACTACAAAGTTAAGAGACATATTTAGATCTGAACTCCCCCAGAGTTATGGCTTGTTCAGATAAAGGTTTTTGGTTCAGGCTCATTTCTACTTTATGGTTTCAATTTCATAGTCTCTTTCTAAAAAAAGGACAAATTATTGAACTTCATTCTGACCTACCTGGTTATTGACTACAGCGGAGAATATCAGCATCTCTGAAAAGTGGAGCAATATTTAAAAACCATCCCCAAAGTGCTCTTGGTCTAACACTGTACAAAACACAGCAATCATTATAGCTTACCACCGTGACTTCATCCCTTACCATGCCGCTTTTTCATTGCTGCTTTGAACTAATTTATTTTCTACATCTTATTTTGATCTGATGATGCTTCCCAAAGGTTGTCAGGTAAATAAAATGCTATTTAATCTTTGTTTGAAGTAATCTAATACAAGAAAAGACACAAACCCTAAGTTTCTGTATGAACGTTAATTGCAAATGCTTTGTGTGCTTTGCTAGATAGAACGAGAGGGTTGACATAGAAAATATAGGGTGGTAGGTTCTTGTAAGTACTGTATCTTGAAATGTGTTTAAGAAGCTAATGGAATTAGTTGGCTATAATTAGGGCTGATGGGAACAGCAGATTGAAGTTGGCATTATAAAGCATCTCATTCGGTTGGGCAGCTTTTTAATGCTTCCTTCTGTGGTCAGAAATTGTCTAATCAGGTATGTGCATGGGCTATGCACTGCATGTAATGGATGTCATGAACTTTCTTGGAATGCTTCCCCTTATGACACATGCTCAATTACTTGAAAAGCTGGGAATCAAACAAATTAATCCTAAAAATACCATTTTAAGGAGCTTTCAGAGCAGACGAATTATATTTCCCTTTGGTTGCTTGAAGTGGAAAAGTAAAAGTTCTAGTAGGCTACCACTGGCAGGACCATTCCTCCTCCTCCTGAGACACCTTCAACCCATTATAATGTGCCTTTCTAGGATCCCAGCTGGCCATTCCTTCCCCTTTCAGCTCCCCCTCTTCTGCCAGAAAAGGTGCCAAAAAGTGCCACCCTTAAAGTTGTGTCCATTTACTTGTGTCTGCTTTCCATTTCTTTATTCTCTACTCTCTCTTTCTCGTATCTCCACATGTCATTCATTGATTTCTGTGCCTTTGCATTCTCTTGTGTGCATCATCTGTATGGTGCTGCTTTCCAGCTGTATCTCCCTGCTCCATGTACATGCAACGGTGAGTCGGCTATGTCTTCCATTGCTGAGGGAAGGAGAAGAGGGAGATCTTTTTCTGCTTTTTCTACAGTTTTCCTGATACAGCCAGGGCTGACGAGAGGCGGGGGAAGCTGGTACAAATTACCAGGGGCCAGCGGTCTGGAAGGGGGCCCGGGGCCCGAAATTTTTTTTTCACCGGGGCCCGAACCCGCTCTCGGCAGCCCTGGATACAGCCCCCAGTCCGTAGGGTGAGTGGGGGGTATCTTTGGCTCCAACTGTGGCCCATTGTCTGAGCATCAACCACTTGATACTGCAGCCACTTGATACCCCTCCAGGATCGCCTCCTGGAGGCTGGGGGTTTTGCCTCCTTGAGTCCACTTGTTGCATTGAGCAGGCTTTCTCTGCAAATTCTAATGGGTTCCCTGCTGCCATGCAGAAAGGAAAATACCTGCAATGTCTAGACAGACAAAATATGTGGTGGGATAGCATGGTGCCAAAATGTACTCCTACGTCAGACCTCTGCAGACCAGCCAAACTGGCCAAATTTTGTTATAATGCATATGGTGAAGCAACAAATTTTATACAAGAATCATTTTTGCTGCAGTGCTCTGACTTTTGCAAGGGAAATAAAAACCAGTGCAATGCCCTTCTCAGCTGGGTCAAGATGATGTAAAAACATATGGAACACATTATGCAAAAGTCTAGGACTCTAACAGGGCAGATTAAGGAAAATGAAACTTGTTAAAAGTCTGCACAAGGTTTAGACAACTATTTGTTTTGGGAATAATTACAAGGCACCTGCTTGGATTTCCTTAACAAAATACTGCGGACTACATTATTCTCTCAGCTACACTAACATAAAATGCAGAGTAACTTCACTAGAGCCACTGGCATTACTCTGGGTTTACACTGATGCAAATGAAAGCAGAATTAGGCCCTCACGATTTGTTCAAATGGAGAAGTTCCAAGCAGAATAGAGATCAAAAGTTTTCTCACTATCGGTTATTTCTTCAGCAGACAAAACCAGACTAATTAAAGTAGTAATTAAAAAGGTGCATGCTACAATATTAGTGTGATACAAGTGGGTGATATTTTTCAGATGAAACTTTTTTTAAAATGCAGATTAAGGTCAACGAAAACATTTTGCAAACTCCTGGCAACTTCACCCAATTGTTTTGGTTGGAAAATTGCTGAAAACAAATATCAAAATGCTATATTGCAACATTTTTTAAAATGAAATGGTTCAGTTTTTCAATTCAAGTCAACTTTTGGTTTTTAGTTTTTTTAAAAAAGGTTAAACCTATTGTTGAACTTGAAATGCTTTTTTTTTTTATTTGGCCAATGAACCAAAAAACAAACCAAAACAGTTATTAGAACACATCTAGTTGTGAGAGTGCATACACTTTCATTTGGTCCCAGCTACTGCTAGCAAATAAATAAATACCTACGTCTTATTTAGCACTTTTCATCAGTAGAGCTCAAAGCACTGTGCAAAAGAGGACAGTATTATCCCCATTTTACAGTTGGGGAAATGGAGGCACCAATTGATTAAAGTGACTTGCCCAAGGTCACAAACTTGGCTAGTAGCAGAGCCAGGAATAGAACCCAGTCCAGTGCTCTATCCACTAGGCAACACTGCCTCCCAATAGTAACATGGCCGTTCACTCGATAGCTTAGTCAATGGCAGAGGTTCTGGAACTATTTTAGAGTGTGTTCTACACCTTAATAAAAAGATTGCCTTGTGGTTGGACCTTCCCTCCCACTGGCAATTGAATGGCATCCATGCGCGAATTTAAGCAATTGATTACATGGAAAAGGAATACTAATAAAGTATTTAATGCATTGTCAGCTACTGTTTAATGCAGTTTAGCTGCTGGAAATTAGGAGGAGGGGGAAGAACCATGTGACCACTAGCCAACTCTCCGCAGACAATCGGCCGCCTACGGGTAGTCCACAGGCCACAGTTTGGGAATCACTTGTCTATGTACCCCTGCTGAAAAGCAATTAAAGGCCCAATTTACCCTGAAGTCAAAGGTAACATTTCCACTGACTTCATTGGCAGCAGGCTTGCACCCCCTACCCCCTTTAGGTACTGAAATAGACATCAGACAAATTACTTCTCTAACCATAAGAAGCGCCTTTTTCATTTTTAAAGGAATTACTTTAAAAGTGTTTTAACCTGCCAACCATATTTGGTACTTCTGACTTTTTTTCCACTTAACATCATAAAATGAGTCATTTTGAAGATTCGCTATCCACAAAGATCTTGACAGTAGTCAAATACTGCAGCAGAACTCGTTATTTTCAGTGTAATAAGCCTGATTCCTATTTTCGTAGTAGGCTCCCAAACAGCAAACAGGTTTTTTTTTAGAGAAGACACTTCAGTAACTGATTTTTAGGCAATTGTTTAGGATGGAAGTGTGAAATTAATCAGTTCCCCCTTGAAAGTGCTAAAACCAACACACACAATCTGAAGCAGTTTGGCAGCAGTAACTTAAAATGTAAATTCTGAGATTTCTGAGTATTTACTAGAAGTTGGAGGTAGCCACATATAGTGCAGGCCTGATTCTTAAGTCTGCGCCAGCGACTTTGCACCATTCAGGGATGCAAAGCAGCTTTAAACCTGATGGATCCAGCCCTGTCCATATTCCTCCCACATAAGGGGGAGGCATTCCAGGGGGACAAAGGATACGGCCATCCTGGGTGCCTCTTATTTTATTGTATTTCAGCATAAGAACATACATAAGAATATAAGAACGGCCATACTGGGTTAGACCAAAGATCCATCTAGCCCAATATCCTGTCATCTGACAGTGGCCAATGCCAGATGCCCCTGAGGGAATGAACAGAACAGGTAATCATCAAGTGATCACTCCTATACTAGGATGTTTGGTGCTATATAAATAGCAGAGAGGGAATGAGAGATTTTTTTAACGGGGAAACCATGAGCAAATGAATGTGTAGAGTGCTGATAACATCATTTACTTTATCTTCCCTTGTCAGATTGAAAAACAATGTTAAGACTTTATACATTTTATTTTTAGAGACAAAGAAAGAAAGGTTGGACAAATACCATAGAGCTATTAAAGCTATTTATTTATTTTGCTGAATACATGCTCTGCAGCCAATCCTGCACATCTCAAAGCATCATTTTGTAGCTTCCCATGTGAGTCACAATGGGTCAAATTCCTTACCCAGTTACACGTCAGATTTTCCTCAGGTTCGTTGGTACAAAAGCATTGACGTCAAGAGAAAATAATATGGTCTATTAGATAGTATGTGTTGTCTGGTGAGGAGATTCCATTTTTTGGAAAAAGCTGCACACTGTAATGCAAACCTTTGAACATAGTTTTAAGCGATACCCTTTTTGGGGGAAATGTAGGGATTGCCTAAATACAATGGGTTTCAGAGTAGCAGCCGTGTTAGTCTGTATCCGCAAAAAGAACAGGAGTACTTGTGGCACCTTAGAGACTAACAAATTTATTTGAGCATAAGCTTTCGTGGGCTACATCCCACTTCTTCGGATGCATAGAATGGAACATATATTGAGGAGATATATATACATACACATACAGAGAGCATGAACAGGTGGGAGTTGTCTTACCAACTCTGAGAGGCCAATTAAATAAGAGGGAAAAAAAAACTTTTGAAGTGATAATCAAGATAGCCCAGTACAGACAGGTTGATAAGAAGTGCGAGAGTACTTACATGGGGAGATAGATTCAATGTTTGTAATGGCTCAGCCACTCCCAGTCTTTATTCAAACCTAAATTGATTGTGTCTAATTTGCATATCAATTCGAGTTCAGCAGTTTCTCGTTGGAGTCTGTTTTTGAAGCTTTTCTGTTGTAAAATAGCCACCCGCAGGTCTGTCATTGAATGACCAGACAGGTTAAAGTGTTCTCCCACTGGTTTTTGAGTATTATGATTCCTGATGTCAGATTTGTGTCTATTAATTCTTTTGCGTAGAGACTGTCCGGTTTGGCCAATGTACATGGCAGAGGGGCATTGCTGGCACATGATGGCATATACCACATTGGTAGATGTGCAGGTGAACGAGCCCCTGATGGTATGGCTGATGTGATTAGGTCCTATGATGATGTCACTTGAATAGATATGTGGACAGAGTTGGCATCGGGCTTTGTTACAAGGATAGGTTCCTGGGTCAGTGTTTTTGTTCAGTGATGTGTTGTTGCTGGTGAGTATTTGCTTCAGGTTGGGGGGTTGTCTGTAAGCGAGGACAGGTCTGTCTCCCAAGATCTGTGAGAGTGAGGGATCATCTTTCAGGATAGGTTGTAGATCTTTGATGATGCGCTGGAGAGGTTTTAGTTGGGGGCTGAAGGTGACAGCTAGTGGTGTTCTGTTATTTTCTTTGTTGGGCCTGTCTTGTAGGAGGTGACTTCTGGGTACTCATCTGGCTCTGTCAATCTGTTTTTTCACTTCAGCAGGTGGGTACTGTAGTTTTAAGAATGCTTGATAGAGATCTTGTAGGTGCTTGTCTCTGTCTGAGGGATTGGAGCAAATGCGGTTGTATCTTAGAGCTTGGCTGTAGAAAATGGATCTTGTGGTGTGTCCTGGATGGAAGCTAGAGGCATGTAGGTAAGTATAGCGGTCAGTAGGTTTCCGGTATAGGGTGGTATTTATGTGACCATCGCTTATTAGCACAGTAGTGTCCAGGAAATGGACCGCTTGTGTGGATTAATCTAGGCTGAGGTTAATGGTGGGATGGAAATTATTGAAATCATGGTAGAATTCCTCAAGGGCTTCCTTTCCATGGGTCCAGATGATGAAGAGGTCATCAATGTAGCGCAAGTAGAGTAGGGGCGTTAGGGGACGAGAGCTAAGGAAGCGTTGTTCTAAGTCAGCCATAAAAATGTTGGCATACTGTGGGGCCATGCGGGTACCCATAGCAGTGCCGCTGACTTGAAGGTATATATTGTCCCCAAATGTGAAATAGTTGTGGGTGAGGACAAACTCACGAAGTTCAGCCACCAGGTTAGCTGTGACATTATCAGGGATACTGTTCCTGATAGCTTGTAGTCCATCTTTGCGTGGAATATTGGTGTAGAGGGCTTCTACATCCATAGTGGCCAGGATGGTGTTTTCTGGAAGATCACCGATGGATTGTAGTTTCCTCAGGAAATCAGTGGTGTCTCGAAGATAGCTGGGAGTGCTGGTAGTGTAGGGCCTGAGGAGAGAGTCCACATAGCCAGACAATCCTGATGTTAGGGTGCCAATGCCTGAGATGATGGGGCGTCCAGGATTTCCAGGTTTATGGATCTTGGGTAGCAAATAGAATACCCCTGGTCGGGGTTCTAGGCATGTGTCTGTACAAATTTGTTCCTGTGCTCTGTCAAGGAGTTTTTTTAGCAGATGGTGTAGTTGCTTTAGGTAATCCTCAGTGGGATCAGAGGATAATGGCTTGTAGAATGTGGTGTTAGAGAGCTGTCTAGCAGCCTCTTGGTCGTAATCCAACTTATTCATGATGACGACAGCACCTCCTTTGTCAGCCTTTTTAATTATGATGTCAGAGTTGTTCCTGAGGCTGTAGATGGCGTTGTGTTCAGCATGGCTGAGGTTGTGGGGCAAGTGATGTTGCTTTTCCACAATTTCAGCCTTTGTACGTTGACGGAAGCAATCTATGTAGAAGTCCAGTCTGTTGTTTCGACCATCCGGAGGAGTCCACGCAGAATCCTTTTTTTTGGAGTGCTGGTAGGGAGGATTCTGTGGGTTAGTATGCTGTTCAGAGGTATGTTGGAAATATTTTTTGAGTCGGAGATGTCGAAAGTAGGATTCTAGGTCACCCCAGAACTGTATCATGTTCGTGGGTCTGGAGGGACAAAAGGAGAGGCCCCGAGATAGGACAGCTACAATGGGCGTCTCAGAGGCAAAACTGCCATTAACTTCAATGGGAGCGGGATTGGGCCCAATAATTTGTTTGAAGACATACATTTTCTTTTGATTATAAATAAATTGGTCATTATAAAAAAGTACAAAGGGCAACATTACAACTCCCACTCACCTCAATAAGAGTTGTGAATGTAGTTTATGACCCCTTTTTTTTTTTTGGTGTTAATTTTATGTCTAGCTCCAAGATAAATTCATGTGGTCCTTTGCAATCTCAATCTCTTACGCTGTGTAACAAGAATGGCCCTGCCCAAGTTAGAGTGAGAGAAGTACCCTTGTGCTCACTGGTTAAAATTCACCCCAGCATAAAGTCTATCAGCAAAGGAAGCAGGTGCCTGGGGCGGCCAATAGAAAGGGGCAGCACTCCGTTCGTAGTTGGGGCGGCACGTCCGGGTCTGCAGCAGCAATTCGGCGGCGGGTCCTTCAATGCCTTGCTTCCTCTTCGGCGGCAATTCGGCGGCAGCTCAATCGCTCCGCTCAATCAGGCTTTTTTTTTTTTTTCTTTGCCGCTTGGGGCGGCAAAAAAGCTGGAGCCGGCCCTGAAGTCTATGCAACCACCAACACCTCACTTAAGACAATAAGCAAAGGGGTCAATTTCACCCACACTCCAGAACCATACATGATGGGAAATATTGCAGATAGAAGTTCTAAATATAGGAATTATATTAATTCTTAAAGTGAAAGCAATATTTTAATATAACAGAACTTGGAAAAGATGTCTCACATAGAGCTTTCTTTCTATCTCAGAAGCTAGTTGATATGGCTAATTTTCCCTTTATAGTCTTTCCTTTTTAAATGGTTAGAGCAGCTTGGCAGATGGGTTCCTGAATCTAGCCTGAGACAGTGGAACAAACTCCAACAGGAACTAAAGACAATCACAAGCTTCACACCTTACACTCCAGCGCCACTCTTTGACCTGACTTCTCTAACATAAGCACATAGCAGTGTGCACATTTTTAACAATCACCCCATACCCTACCCAATCAAAGCACAGCACTTCACTGCATGCACAATTCTCCCCATGGGAAGAGGATGAGAGAAAGACTGAACTACGTATGATGACATTAGTCACATTGCTTAATGCACTTCAGGAAGACACTCAGATGCTATGGTGAGGGTGGTATGAGAACCTGGACAGAATAGAACAGATTCCAGAAGCCAAATTGTGTAGAGCATAAGGATTTTCTCCAGCTTCTTTTCTGCAGTGACTTCCTCTCCCTTTAAAAACAAAAACTGAAAGACAGACTTTGGAGTCTGTACTAGCAAAACAGTGCTTTGTCCCAAGATGACTCCATGGACATGTCTGGTATAAAAACTATTTATTATTTATCCTGTAGTAGTCCCTGGGAGCCCCAGTCATGGACCAGGACTCCACTGTGCTAGGTGTTGTACCAGTACAGGACAAAAAGACAGTCCTTGCCCCCAAAGAGTTTACAATCTAAGTAATTATTTAACAATGTGGCCAAGTTGTTACTGAATAGCTCGGCGGGGTCCAACCCAAAGATCTGAAGGCACAAAAGGCTGTATATATCATTTCTGCTGCCTCAGGGCTCCATGCTTCACATAGTCAGAGCATTCCAGATTTCCCAAGACTGCTTTCATGTGTCTCATATATAAAGTGAAATTAGTGCTGGCCAAAGTTGCCAGACTGCCACAACAATATAGACTTAGATCCTATGTAGGAAAGACAGAGCATCGGTGCCACTTTGACAGCAGGTTTCAACCATGACCTGAAGGAACTGTTATATGAGGGTGAAAGAGTATTTAAGTCTTCAGATATATAAAATCCTGCTGTGACTGCCAAAGAGGGTGTCGATTAGTGCCAGTTATAGTTGTAGTTTATCACTTGCTCCTTTGGGATTTTAAACTGTACTCCCTTAACTTGTTCTGGAAAGCCACTGCTCAGCCCATGACACCTACTATTGCAGCAACATTGAGTGGTGCCATTTCAATCAGTTTTTTTAAATGTCCAATACAGCCTATTTTCTCAAACTATCCTTAGTGCACTTCAAGTATAATTTAACATTTTAAATACTTAGCACTTGCTCTCCTGAACACATATAGTGCTGTTTTTTGTCCTGATATGCTGTTTCAGCAGAAGAAGCAAACAGTTTTCAGGTATTAGCTTGCCAAGGCAAATCATAAATTATGCTTAAGGGAAAAACCATTACAGTGCTTTAATCATTTATTGTATAATGAATTTATATTTCAGCTACAATGAAACATTTATAGGTTTACTGAAAGTAAAATGATTAATAAAATATAAGGGAAGTTGAATAGTGGCACATTTGGTATACAGCAGTTTACTGGTGATATACTGCATAGAACTTTTAATGCACTTAAATATACTGAAATTTCGTGTCACAAAGTCCCATACTTGGATTACCTCATTCCTCTGAGTAGCCCAATGAATAGGATGTTAACAGAAATTCACGGGTAAAACATTACATGACTGATACAAAAAGACTGCCCCTTTTTATTAAAACAATAGTAAAATTTAGTCTGGCACATCATAATGGTCAAACCGGATGTCTCACATCGTTGTTTTTGTTTGTTTGTTTTTTGCGTGTTCCCCCCCCCGCAGATATGACTCCGTTCTTCCCCCAACTAGTGTGGAGCAACAAGCCAAACTATATCCCATACATTTACATGAGATAGAAGTAGCCAAATCAGCTGTAATATAATGTGCAGTTTCTGAAGCCAGATGAGGCTGGAAATGCTATATCTTACTTGTTCAGGCATTTTGGGTCCATGAAGTGTGGCTTGTGGTTTTGACATACAGGAGTAGGAATGCAGTAGGGACTGGCAGTTGCAGCACTACGTATGCTGCCAATGCGAATTAGTCATTGCCTGGTATTTATCCAATACAGGAAGAATATAACCAACTCTATTATTGCCTGGCCCTATGCATTAGAAAAAGACACAACGTATGTGTATCAAGAGCAATATTTCAAACATGAGCCATCCAAGTAGCTGTTTATTGATAGCTTCCGCACATGTGATTAAAGAGCTGCAAGGACAGAACTTGAAAGTAGGAAGTAAGATTAGAACTTGATCACAAACAGTCGACTGGGCTAGTGAGCACATGGACTGCTTCTGTCCATATGCAGACAGCACCGGTTATGTTCCTGGAGTTTTCCTGATAAAATATATTAAACAAAAAAATCTACAGTGTCGTCTTTCTTTTACAACAGAAACTAGCAGCAATTATATGATTGCAGAAGAGGATTAAAACAAAAATGGTCCAGCCAAACCCTCAGGAAAGTCAAGCTCTGAATGAAATTCTACAGAAAATATGAGAAAATAGAAGTAAGGTTTTCAGCAAAGCATCAGCTAGCAAGTAAAGGGCATTATTTCTCCATGTGGCAGAATTAGAGCTCAAGATGTTTTGAGTTTGATAGAGAAGCAGATTTTAAAAAGTAATGTTGCTCATGGATAAATTAGAAGCACACTGTGCACCAAGAGAGAACGCTGCATAGCACAGGCACAAAGGATTTTTCTCACATAAGAAATCAGAAAAATGGTGCAGCTATTGATGTATTTGTAACTCATTGAAACTGGCTCCCAAGTCATGTGGAGTTTGGAGGTTTTGTGAATCGTTTTATGATATATGGAGTTATATCAGACCCAGTGCATGCCAAGTTATTAAGAGAAATGGGATCCAACATGCCCTTGATATTTGCAGAGGATGCAAAAATGAAAGAGCAACCACATGAATAGAAGGAACTGCACATTCTGTGCAACAAAAGGCTTTCTTGGGAAAATATAGCAGAGTGAGACCACACATGCACACAGCCAGTCTTGAACTAATTTTATGATCAACAAGCAGGAAGAACAAACATCCTCTAACTTAGCTCCATTACTCATTTCATTACATTACAAAAAGGATGCACCAAACCTATGAGAAGGACAAATTCAGAGTAAATAAGGGCAGAAAATTGTATATTCCAATTCAGTGAAAAGCATGCAAACTGGAACCTGAAAAGGTGGCATAACAATTCAGCTGCCGGTGAATAAAACCATCCTCTAAGACAATAGTCTGCCATTTTTTAAACAATATGACTGGAATTGTAGCAAATACAATTATTTATCTAAATGAGCTATAGCATGACAAGGTACTTTCGCTAAGACACCGCAGTGTCAGTTACAGACATGCTGAGGTGTGAGGCTTCAAAGAAAGAGCAAAATGTTGATCTCAGTAAGAGTTGCCGCTGCTCAACCCTTCTTAGGCTCGAGCCCTCATTTAGGATAATAAGTACAAATATCTGGGCAATTTAACTTAAACTGTGTTTTGTGTAAGGAAAGAATAGAAGAGAACACTGAGTTTCATATTGTTGAATCTGACTCATGAACAGTTCTGGGTTTGCCAATAGTAACAAACATAAATGTAGAGTCAATATTTTAAAGCGGGAAGCAGTGAATGCTGACATGTTTACAGAATACCAGACTGTATTTGAAGGTTTGGGTGTTTTCCAGGAAAATAAACCATAAAAATGAACTCAAATATTTATTAGGAGAGCAACCACTGAGGAAGGTAATTGTGGCATTACAAGGCAAAGTGAAAAGACACTAACTGTACAGGAGAATTGCAAGTGAAGCTGTAACCTGAGTAAACGCAATAGTAATTGCAGATAAATCTGGAAGGAGTGAAGTAAGAATTTGTCTAGACTATAGAAATATAACTAGAGCAATAAGGCATGAGCATTTCTAAATACCTATTGCTGAAGAAATAACCAATAAGCTCGCAAATGGAGAATTATTAATATTGTTAGATGCCAGAAGTGGGGTTTGGCAATTTCATCTGGATGAAAAAAACTTGAATCTCTAGACTTTTAAACACACCATATAGAAGATTCACATTCACCAGATCCCATTTGGTTAATAAGCTCAAGGTTTGAAATATATCATAGTATAGCAGAACTCTGAAAGCTTAGACTGCTACATTAGTTACATTTTAGTGCAGGGGAACTACCACACATTCTGCTACAGGAGACAAAGGAAAATGGAGATTCAACATTTTAGTCACATTTTGACAAAGGAAAGGTTGAAATTAGATGACACCAATATAGCAACCACCTTTTGAAATTACTTTGCCACTTGCAAGACAGATTTGCAAAGGTTTCTCGGAATGATAACACACTGAGGAAATTTTATAACAAATTTTATAACATCAACTGTAATTACATCACAGTGACAATTGTTAGAGACAGAACAAGAGTTTATCAAGATGCCAGTGCATAAAATGCCACATTATGAACAGAAAGTGCTAATGAAAATACTTGTTTTTTTAAGTGCTTTGACATAAAAGAAAGGTTTTGCTGCCACTGGACACAGATTTCATAAAATAAGCGATCAGGACCAAATTCACTACTGGTGTAAACTTTCACTCATGCTGCATCCATTTATTCCAGCAGTGAACTTGGCCCATAGTGTTTAAAGTTATTTGGTACTCCTGTTTACATATGTGTCACAGATAGCCCAGCAAAATTGTGCTTTACTAGAAAAGGAAATATATTTTCCTTTGGCTGAAGTCATTTTCATCAGCACATCTATAAGAAAGACACGCATGAAGAAACAAATCACAATTTGCTTAGGGCTATTTTTGGAAAACTTCTGATAAGCAGCACTCCACCAAGAATACAGAGATAGCTTGTTAACAATCCACTAATACCAACTACAAACTGGATTATAGGCCACAAAAAGATTTAAAAGTAGCAGATGTGCTCTCAAGAGCATATTTGAATTGGGGAGAAGGTGTGAGTACAGATGGAGCTGATGTCATGGTACATCCCATGATATCATACTTAATCTAGGGATTAATCTGTGGAACTACTCTGGATTTACACTGCAGTGACTGGGAGCAGAAATTGGCCTTGAACATTTCATTCAGTCACACCAAATGCTAGCCTGCTGCAGTGAGACAGACCACACTATACAGTTGTTCAGATTAAAACTCTGAACTAGCTGTTGAGCTGTTGTTCCATGCAGATCTTCCTATCCCTCCTATGGAGAGGGTGATCTCTCAAAAACATGAATGTCTGTATATTCAGGGTTTGTGTGAGGATCCTTTGTTGTTTTCACAAAATAACTATTTTGTTGCTGTTTTTTATCACGACACTGCAGAATGTTTACTTTAAGTAGCTGCTGTCCAGTTGAACTGGTAAAACTGATGACAGGCAGGTTGAGTTGCGTGTGTATCTCAAGAACTACCTCATCCTAGATACCTTGCCTCTACCACCCAGGGGACCCTGTCCCACCTTGCATGTGCTTATCCGACAGTGCTCACGGGTAAAAGCAAACATGCAGGATGGCATGGGAAGAGGGGGTATTACTTGTCTGAGAAATGGAAGAAGTGGACCACATCATCTTAGGTGCACCTTGTTGATGATCACTGAAACCATCCTTTACCTACCCTTCTGCCTCCTGAGAGCAGGGGAGTCCTAGTTTTCACTTTGAAAATCTTGCCACCCTACTCATATGAGAGGACATACAAAACCCCACAGAGACTACTCCAGCCATTGGGCTTTAGTAGCTCCCGCACAGTGGCTGTGCAGCCACTCCACAGTCTAGGGAGAAAGGGCTGGGAGCAGGGAATCGGGATTTGGACCCTTTGATTACACTGAACCCCATTGCCAAACTCCGCCTGATTGAACTGGGACTGAGATTTCCCCTCTCTCCCTCTCATCATGTTGAATTACAAAGATACAAAATAAATAAGAACCTTCAAAATAAGCACACTTGAGAAGGGCTCTTGGAGAAGTGAAGTTCTTGTTGAACAGAAAAAGCAGCTCTCTGTTTTAACTTAATGATTGCTTCTTTCTTCAGGAGTTATTTTAAGAGAATGGCATCGAACACCAGGCTTCTGCACACTTCCTCCGCTCATCCCCTTCATGTTGAAGGCACCTTGTAACAGGCCTGGGATTTTTAACTGAAATCTTTGTGACAAAATCACTGCCCTAATTATGGTATGAAAGTAAGTTCACAGAAAGAGTTTAAGTATAACATCCCATATGCTTCCAGCAGAGAATTGCTGACCAAGAATATGCTTCTTGCATCAGCCAAAATTATAAATGGTGCAGCATACTAGCATCTATTCTGTGGAACCTAAATTTGTTATAGTGCTTATGAAATTTACCAGTCACAGAACTAGAAACCGCACAACTCCTGCAAGTGATCCAGACACCAATTTACTACACTAGACTAAGGTAACTTGGGCTTTTTTACATAACACATCAAGCAACCATAACATGATAAAAACTTTGAGCCACTTCCTACCTGCTCTGGCTGTGATAGAATGTCTTGGATGTGAACAGCTCTCTGTGTTCCATTTCCACTGCTCTGCTTGATTCTGAGGCATAAAGCAGCCTGTGTACAGCCAGAGACAGTTTAATGTTTTTATTTATTTAAATCTGAAAAGCAAGAATATAGAAAATGAAGGCAGAAGTACAAGTGGGAGCAGTTTAAGAAAAATAATAGATTTTTTTTAAAGTGGCATACAATAATTTACAAACTTTTTGTTTTTATAACGGACAGAACTGGTAATGACACCTAAAGTTAAGGCTGCCAAACACTTCCCATTATAAGCCCCAGTTTTTAGATGCTTATAACTTTGCCAAACTTTATCCATTTGGACTGAAATTTTTCATGCCTTGGTCTGCTTCATGCTCAGTGCAGATGAACTATTCAAAGTTTTTACTAGCAAGCCTCTCATAAGTTCTAAAGAGCATATGCATATGGAGATTTTTCAGATGCTTCTAAGTAACTCTAATCTAGCTAGGTTTTAATAGGGATAGAAAAAAGTCTCTCTCTTACCTCAGGACCATTCTGCAACCATATTTCAAGTCTGGCACAAAAGTATTAGAGTTCTATCAAGAAACAACAGAAAACAATAAAGCATAACTTTGGCAAAAACTATCTGGTTTTCAGTAGCCTTGAGCATGGAAATGACTGAACCATTTTCATGGAGGTCAGGATGAGATGTACAACCAGTGTGTACTGGTTATATGTGCCGTAAAAAAAAAATCTCCTACACTGAAGGAATCCTGAGCTAGCTGGTTAAGAGAACTTTCCAGCCACTTTGCACCAGTGGCTCATGCACATCATATTTAAGAAAACCCACAAGAGTCTTTTATTCTAGATATGTGTCCAGATAGTCACTCAAGTGGTGCACATTGGTAACCATACTGAAAACCTTCCTCCACATAAAATCTTCCCCAGCTGAACTGAGCATCACTGAGAGTAAAGAATACTTTTTCTTACATGGAGGCTGTACAGAAAAACCCCTGGAAAAAATCTATATGGCATCACAATTGCTAACATCAGACGTTAATTCATATTTCCTGAATGTCGGTCTTTATTTTGTTTTAATTTCCTTCATCAGCACAATATGATAATTTTGCCCAAAAGAACCTGGGAAGCCAATAAATTTTAAATAGCGGTTCACATGTTGTTTATTCTCTTATGAACACTTAACTGTTACTTAATATTTCATATAAAATGCTACATTAAAAGAACATTAAAGTTGTAAAATGAGCAATCAGGAGTCTGGAAATGTCAAAGTTAAGGTCTAATCTGATACTTTAACTCTGTTCTCTTGTTCATATGCCTTTTACACAGTCTTCAAGTACATGATCATGTTAAGCATGTGGCTTTCCTGTCACACTCCAAAGAGTACACGCACATCTGGTGGATCTGATCCAAACTGCCTGTGGTTTGCATTTATTACTAATTTAAATACCATTACAGGACACATTGAATGGTACCTGGCATTTGCATGGGTGTCTGTGGGGTGCAGGGGAATTAGCAGTTAATTACAGCAAACATTCTTTGGGCCAGATTCTAATCTCCTTACTCACATTGAGGGGCACCTTGAGGGGCAACTTGAGGTCAATGGGCTACTTGTGAAGTAAGGTGTAAGAATGTCTGAACCTGGCACTCTGGGAGCTGACACTTCTTATAAAATGTAAAAAAAAAGAAACGTGAAAGAGAAATCTTTTATTTGCCTACTGTACTATTTTTGTAAATTATTTTTAAATAATTAAAAATTAATATCTGAAGAACAGAAATTCAAGAGCCAAAAACATCTTGACAAAATCTCAGAGATCTAACTCGATCAGATCTGTGCCTACAAAGTCCATGCCTGATTCAATCCTGTCTTATTCCAGTTTCATGTCAGTGTATTTCTATTAGGGTCAGTGGAGTCATTCCAGTATCAAACTGAGCTAATTCCAGTGTCAGAGGTGAATCAAGCTCTTAGACTTTAAGAATGACCTTTTGTAGTTATTTATTTGAGCAAAACAATTTTTTTTTCAAATTTTAGCAACAAATAGATTTCTATAACATGATTTGTTTATTACCTTGAATGTTCTGAATGTAAATAATTAGGTCTCTGCTCTGTATTCAGCTCCGTATGTGAATACACCCTGAATATTCAGAAAATGAATATTGAATTTGCATTTTCTTCAGAGTGTGATTGAAATTTGAAGACAAAGCCAAAGAACCTTTACTAGTTTCACTGGGATTGACATACTGTTCACAATGAAACTATCAATGCAGAGAAAAAAGTTATTCAAAAACCTTTCAAAATAAATTCTACCTTCAGATACACGCACACAACCGCCTTTGACTTCAGTGGGAGTTGTGTGTGCACATTAAAGGGCAGAATATGGCTCAATGCTTTTACTGGTATGGGGAAAGCCCATTATTGTATCAAACACAACACCCAGATTTGTTCAGAGACGAGTGACTTGAAAGAGAACTATACACCCACTGATTATAAACTGAAATTAAGTAAGACGGCAAAAGCTCTGAAAGCAGTTACAGTTAAATTTCTGATAGTCTACCTGAAGATCATAAAATACATCAGATAAATGAAGATAAGTAATGTATTGTGAAAAGGGGGACAAGGTAACAATATCTGAGGATGTCATGAGACATAGTTGCATATAAGTGAACCTTAGAACATCTTGTACCATAGTTGTGCCTAATGGAGTGGCGCAGCAAATTATCCAGGGGGGCGGTGTATTTCAGAACACCCTGGCTACAGCACTTGCTGTAGAATCCACTCCTCTAGACACAAGTGTGTTCCAGGATCTTAGTTTTTATATAACAATTAAGTTTCTAGCCCTCATGTTTTTGAAAATAAGTTTGAAACTGTGAACCAAATGCAATGGTAACTACTTGAGTCTATAGACAGCCTGAGACAACGGTTCTAAGATGTGTAAACCAGCCCTTTCGATTCTGAACCCTAAAGATGTAATTGTCCACACTGTTAACTAGTTCACTATTAATCACTTTAGCAGGAATATTCAGTTAATATGCTTATTGCAGCCCCACCCACCCCCCCCAACTGCATCCCACACCTCCACAAATCAAAATGAGTAACTCTGTATTGATTGTATCATTCATTTTCCTATTTAAATTCAATAATAGCTTCACTTTTGGATATTAAACAAAGCATCACAGTCTCTCTCCACTCTGCTGCGCAGAATTGCAACAGAATGTAGGAACCTTGCCACCGAATTTAGGTCCAACTTGCTATTGAGTACACAGGATTTTGAATATACCATCATCATATCACCACCAGCTCCATTTAGTCCACCCGTGGCATTTTGTACCCCCATATTTACCAAGCAACTCTCTGGCACCCCCATATTTACGATGGTGATATAATTATGATCTGTTTTGTGCAAAGTATGGTGCCTTGTAAGGTAGCATTCTAAAAGTCTTGATCTGTTGAACATTAGTATCCTGTTGGATTGTATGTGCTGTCACTGCATCTGAAGTTATGAATATTGACTATGTACCAGTATTTAAGATGTGTTTGCTCCTGGGGTGGCATCCACAAGGTAGTTTACATCCAGTCTACCCAGCACATTGTGGATGAACCATTCAAAGTAATGGCCCATTAAGAAACACAATAGGCCACAAAAGAAGTTCATCCCCACCTAATGGGCTTTCCTGTGAATGTTCTAGACAGAATATGGATTATGGCCCTTGCTATGACTCATTGAAGCATGCAAGGGCATGTGACTAGATCATGTGATACTGAAAGCCATCTTGTGCCTGTACTTTTCCACTAACTGTGCTGGGGGCTTTTATTTGGGACAATGAAGTTCCCTCCACATGGCAGAAGTTATAAAAAGGGGAAGCGACATTGTCACTTGGCCTCATTCCCCCCCAGCCCTACAACTCAACACCTGGAAATACTTTAGGAACAAAGACTGAACTGGGGGTGTGGTCCTAGGCAAAAGGTGGATTCCAGCCTGTGTATGAAAGATCTGAAAACTGCTTGTACTATCAGGATGGGACACTACTGGATTCAAATCCTGTCTAGCTTATAGAACTTGGATTGCATTTTGTTTCTTAGGCAATCTACTTTGATCTGTACACTTATTACTTAGAATCATTTAACATCTATCTTTCTGTAGTTAATAAATCTGTTTTACCTAAAACAGTGTGGTGTTTGAAGTGAAAAGGGAAATCTGCTCAGGAACAGGGGCTGGTGCATTGTCCTCTCCACATTGAGGGAGGGGCGGACTGGGTAATAAACTTATATTAGTCAGGCTTTTGACCAGGGCTAGACGGTACAGCTCTGAGATCTTAGGCTGGCGAGCTGGGGGGGAACTGGCTGAAACCTCTCTATTATTGGTACATGAGTAACCAGAAAAAGCTTTCATTTAACTGCAGCTGAATGTGTCGCTACTTGTGTATACATGCAAGATCTGGAGAGGACTGCAGTTTGTCACAGCCTCACAGTGTGAGGAGGGTATGCCAGAGCGCTCAGCGGTATCCCAGTTCTAGGTTGCACCTCGGGGAAGTATGTCACAGCACCCCGTTAAAATAAATCTGTGTGCCAAATTCACACCATCACCCAATACTGCTCGTCCTCAGGGTGCCCACCGCACACAGCATTCTGAGACTGGAAAAAGGTTGCCATGATTCTGTAGGTGAGCATCACACCAGCATTTTTTGGGGACTGATACAGAAGGCAGAAATTGCAGCAAGGGGGAAGGAATAACACTTCTACAATAATTATATTAACGACCTTACTAATGTATTTATTTGTCAGTGTCTAGAGTGGGAATGAGAATTGATTTATCTGTCATTATCACCTCCTCCATCAATCTGGTTCTACACGCAGCAGGAAAGTGGCAGATTTGCAAAAGAAAACTAGTACTAGCGAACAGTAACAATAAAAATCTCTCTCTCGCAGGCACTCTCTTTAGATATTTTATGCCACGCATCAACTTGGAATGTGAACAACTGACAGGTCCATGAGCAGGTTGACATGAGACCAGAGTAAAATTTTCTGAAGGACCTAATGGGATACAGACCCCTAACTTGCTTAGATGCTTTAGCAAAAATTTATCCCAAGTCTTCAGCTCTCTCTCTCCCTAGTCCAAAATAGGGAAGGTTGCTTTGAACAGATCTTCACTGACCATATTTACTCTCTTCTTTCTTCCATTCTGACAGTAATGCAGGCCAGAGCAATGGCCAAAGCATCTGGAAGGATCTTCACATCAGCTTGATGTTAGTTTTGATAATTATCTAGAGTAATATGCATGCACCTATCCTGGGCTGGTAAACAGTCTGAAAGCTGCAGCTTAGGTCCTATTTCTCATTGACATAAAACCATTAGGAATTTTAAAAAGCTCCAAAATCTATTTTAAAGTAATGAGTTAAAAAAATAGCTATTGTCTTTTTTTTTTTAATCTCTCAGAAGGTTAACAGGATCACCCTGCATTGAGGCAGAGAGTGATTATATCAATATTAATAAGCTCAGTGAAGTGCCACTGACTGCAGCATAGTTTTGACACTATGCAACCCGACTAATAAAATAAAAACTAATTTTAAAAATAATTTACCTCCTGGAGACCTTAAAATGGATTTTACTAATGAAAAAACTAACATGGATCTTTGGTATCTCATAGGTGAAGCAAATGAGAATGCAAAACCATGCAGAGACAGACAAAAGGATGGCATGAAATAGGACAATATGTCTGTTTAAAGTGCTAATTTACTTTGCCCATCAATGTTTATACACTGAGTATTTCTGCAGTCAATTAAACAAAACAAAAACGTAAGTCTTGTTTGTGCAGTGAGTTGACCATTGATGACTGTTCATCAGAACATGTCCTTGGCCGTTTTGCAAAGCCATGGATGTTACAAGGAAGTGACTCTACTGTCCAGCTGATACTAAAATAACTTACATCCCAATCCTGCAATGAGATCTGTAAATGCAGGTGAGTCCCTTTACCTGCACATAGCCCTAATGAAGTGACAAGTGCATGGCTCCATCTGCATAGAGCTCACTGCAGGATCAGAGCTTCATTTGGCTCATGTATGTATTTGTAACAACACTGCTGGCTTGGTCATCTGCAGGGAATTGAACCTTGGACCTTTGTATCTAAAAGCATCAAAGGGACCAGCTCGATTAGCTTGCAAACTGTAGCAAACATATTAGTCTCTACATGTGGGCCATCCGCTAGAGGGGAACAAAGACTGAGCCTGGGTCAAGATGGGTTACATGTTTGTATATGCATTTTAGAGTCCCTATGAACCCTTTAAACACACCAAGAAAACATGCAGATAAACAGGCCAGAAAGTGGAACTGACACAGAGAGGCTTAGGTCCAACTTACCATATTTGGGCGTGCAAAGCCCGGGATGTAAGCCCCTATTTAAACACCTAAATAAAAATGTCTTCCATTTCAGAAATGCTCAGCACGGAGACATCCCACTAAATCCAATGGGAGCTGTAGTTGCTCGGTATCTCTTAAAAATAAAGCCACTTGTGCCTAAATATAGGAGCTAGGTGTCTAACTTTATACACTCACGCTTGAAAATTTTGGCCTAAATGACTTGCATGATGACACCACACAGTGAGCCATGGGCATAGCAAGAAACAGAACTCAGGCATTCCCTTCTTCCCGTCCCCCTCTCAGTCCACTAGCCCATGCTGCTTATTGTCACCTTTCACATTTTTATGTCCACTCTTCTATAGCCACATGGTCAATTTTCTCATACGGAGAATTCCACTGGCTTATGGTACACATCTACACTGCAGCTGGGAGAGTGCTTCCCAGAATGGGTAGACAGACATGCGCTAGCTCTACTCACCTAGCACACTAATAGCAGCAATGTAGCCAGTGATGCTGGAAGTAGGGGTGCTGAGTGAGCTGCCACACCCCTTGGCTTGCAGTAGTAACAACAAACACCAAATACATGGTTTCCCATAATCAGTACCCCCACTATAAAAATTGTTCCAGCACCCCTGAGTGTAGCCTGAGGCAAGCCTTGGCCTAGCCAGCTAAATATGTATCAGGGGGTTGAACAGGTTTGTACTCGCATGGCTAGTCCTAAGCTACCACCCATGCTAACCCTGGCTACATGGCTATTTTTAGCACACTAGCTTTAGCATAGTTAGTGTGTGTGTCTGTCTAACTGGGCTGGGAAGCATGTTCCCAGCTACAGTGTAGACCAGGGGTCGGCAACGTTCGGCATGCAG
>NW_020699449.1:797881-1113374 GCF_002925995.2 Terrapene triunguis | reverse complement strand
CGCCGCCCCCATTGGCCCGGGACGGCGAACCGTGGCCAGTGGGGGCCGCGATCGGCCGAACCTGCCGTGTCAGCAGGTAAATAAACTGGCCCGGCCCGCCAGGGTGCTTACCCTGGTGAGCTGTGTGCCGAACGTTGCCGACCCCGGTGTAGACATACCTTTAGAAAAGAATGCAGACTCAGTGGCCCTCTGTCAAAAATTAGGGGAAGGGGAGAATTGATTCATTTATTAGGTGGCCATCTGCCGTGGGAACATTTTTAGTGCTTGAGAGATCCTTAGAGTGTGTCTACACAACAATTAAACACCCACAGCTGGCCCATGCAACTGACTTGGGTTTGCAATGCTCAAGCTGCAAGCCTATAAAATTGCAGTGTAGAAATTCGGGCTTGAGCTGGATCCCCAAGTCTGGGACTCCTCCCCCCTCGCCAAATCCCAGACCTTAGGCTGCAGCCTAAGCCCAAACACAATTTTATAGGCCCACAGCCAGAGCCCCACAACCTTGAGGCAGCTGAACCAGACCAGCCTCAGGTGTTTAACTGCTCTGTTAGTCTTCTCTGTTGGCTGATATGGGTCATACATGAAAATAATCAATGACTGATAAAAGGTGGTTACTAAATAAGAAACTGAAAAGACCTCAGTGCCATAAAAAGCCTAGCTCCACTTGACAAGATTTTTTTTAGTGCCCCAAAACATTTTGCCTTTGTGGCTATTCTTTCATGGTGAACTAGAAAAATTTTGCTAAAGTAAAAACTTGTTTGTAAATATCCAGATTAGGAAACTTCAGAGTTCTTGGTTCCTCTGTCATAACTGATGATATCCCACAAACAAAAAGGATCAGGAGAGGGGATCAGAATGGAATGGGACTTTTCCTAGATAAGGGTTCAAAGCAGATCTGGATTTTGACCATCGCAAAGTTGTGGGTGGTAAAGTTTTGGACCCATCTCTAGGTTTTTCAAAACTCTGCTTATGGCATTTGTGCTGTCACTAACATTGGCAGGAAGGTTGCAGCTCATATCTCCCCAAGAGCTCTGCTCACCCTCTCAAATTGTGTTAAAATAGTGGGCCAGATACAGCTTTTATAAAGCAATGGATTTTGCATTTGCCTTCCCCACTTTTTTTCTTAAAGACTTACAGAACAGTGTCAGGGATTTTAAAAACGCCACCTTTAGATTCAAAGGACACCCCAGCATCCTTGAAGAGCAGGATCTTCGTGAGAAAAACAGTCATATTTCAGAAAACCAGTGCTCGCCTGTCCCTGCCTCCTCCTCCTCCTCCCCCACCTCCAACAAACAAACTGTTAAAGACCAAGATGACTCAGATATAATTTTCCCCCCTCATATACATAGGCTTTTCATTCTGTTGCTCTGTTCATTCCTCCTAATCATATTTATTCCCTTCCTGTGTCTTTAGCCCTTTCTGCCTGGCATTCTGACGTCAATCCATACAGAACCCTTTTTTCCACTCCAGCTCAGGAGTTCACAGATGGAGACACTAGCACCTGCATAGCTTTTGTCTAGGTTTTTGGGGGGACAAGGTGGGGGGGAAGAGAAGGAGACATCTGGAAAGGCTGCCTTCAAATCCTTGATTAATTTCCTCTGAAGATAAACAGGTTGGCTCACTGAATGCTACTGCTAGTAAATTAACTTCTGACCCATCTGGAATCCTTATAAAAAAGTCTTATGTGCTTTTTTTCAATCTATAAACATCAAAAACTTTTGAACTACATTGTTTTATTGGCCATTGTGCTGTGCCCTTTCTAAAACTATAAACTGAGAAAATTCCCACAGTTCGCATGATTCATTTTCTTGTGAATTTCACCTTGGAAATGAGCTAAATCAGGCTGCTTGCTTTCATGGAATTTACATAAAATTCTGCATGAGCTATGTATTGAATAGGCCTCTCTTTTCACCTGGCTCTAATTTAACTTGTGCTTTCTGTTACTCTCTGTATGCCCATGATCAATGGATATTTATTGTGCCGCTGTTTTTTGTGTTATTGTTTGACCTGGAGCTGGCTCAATTCTTCCTTACAGAAGGCTTTGGGCTCTTTGAGTCCATACTACTCTTTCAGTGCTGCAAGACAAAGGCAAGTTGTATCCAGAGCTTAATAGTACTGCAAAACTGCCAACCAGGCCCTGACATGTTCCATTCATTTGAGTGGATGTCCCACTGGAACGCCTGCCAGGACACAAGGCAGAGGGAAAACGGTTAAGGGGCTGGCTTGCTCTGCCCCCATAGAAGTCATTTGTTTTGCCACTTCAACATTTTCGGAGCAGTTTTTTTGGTACTATTTGTTGGAACAATTTATTCTAGCCCTTTTTTCTCTCATTACCAACCTCACAGTGGTCCTGTGTGCTAACCATCTGCCCAGACCCTTTGCCCTCAATACCTCTGAGCAGCCAGGAGTTTGTTTTTAGCACTTGTACTATTCCTATGATGAATGGTTTTCATTAATGATGCATATATATCCATTTATGAATTAATCACACATGACTGAGGGATGAGCTCAGATATAATCTGATGATTTCAATGTTGCCTTGATGAAGTATTCATGCAATAAAGGGACTACGCCTTTATAAATCACAGCAACTCTATTGATTTTTTGTTTGTTTTTTTTTGCTCACATTTTCAGCATGAACTTATAATTTTTTGTGTGGATCAGACAGAAACACCATACACGATGATACTGATGTATTTTTCATTTGTATGGGTTTCCCATTTTGCTTTGGGATGCTGTACATTCTTCCCTGATGGAATTCTACACTGACTGGAACATTTTCAGCATGAAAGTGAGTCTGAGACCATTATTTTAACATAAATAAAACTATTGGCATTTTGACCTCAAACTCTGCAGCTTGTTATTGTGTACACACTGCAAAAATATTGATTTGGGGAATATTACCATTTGTTAGTGGCTAATTTAATGGACTTTGCAATACAGGCCTTGATAGCATTGCCCCACTTCGTAATAACACATCTGAAAGTAACTCAATGGATCATGAATTTTACATTTTATTCGCAGTGAATAATCTTTGCGTGTACTTAAAAAAAGCCCCAAGAATAGTGCACAACTGTCCCAAATAAGGGACAGATCCTGCAAACTCTTAAGCACGAGTAGTATTACTCACATCAGTAGTCCCATTATGTGAAATCTTAGTCCCACTGAAGTCCATAAAATTTTTCCATTGACTTCAGTGTGCACCAGGATTTCACCCATTGACCGCTAGCAAATGGAGCTTTGCCCCTTTCACAGCAACCGGCTGATTATGTACACCTTATAGGAGGTGTGCATATTGACTATACAGCTAAATTAGCCAGAAACACATGTGCCTTACAGGTCACTCTTCATACTGTGGTAGTGCCTGTAGACTCCAATCAGAGATCAGAGCCCCTTTTGCTGGGAACCTTACCTATATATTGAGAAGAGAGACCCGGCCCCAAGTAGTTTATCTTGTAAATTGTTCTTCCAAATGTTGCTGAAGAAGTGTTATTGTTGGTAAATATTTACAGGGTGAATTGAAATTTGCAATTCCCACCATCTCTTGCAGTCGAAAGGATGCCAACAAGAACTGACATTTTCAAACATTTCAGTGTTGGAACTATCAAAACCAACAAAAAAGTGTTGCAAGTTTTTTATAATAGGAAAACTGTATGGTATTCACTCACATTCACTCAAACTGCTCAAAACAGCTGAATTGTTTTTGCTCAAACTTTCAAAACAAAAGTCACCTAAAAAGACAGAGCAGGCCTGGAAAATATCAGCCTGTTAGATGAACATTTTGCAAAATGATGAACATTTGGAAACAGTAGTTTACACTTGGTATATTTCTGTATAAATCAGGGTTTATGTTATAAATCATACATATAATTGTACACACATACATGCAAACACACACTTGATCATGTACATTCAAATACACATATCTACGTATTATATGCAGATATCTAATATATACATGTAAATAAAGAAAATTTACATTAACTTTAATCTCTAGCTCAAATCACAATATGTATTTTTAATAAAAGTATTATAAAAAGCATGTGCCTTATACTAAGAATACTTATTAACTGGCGTGTATATACACCTCTACCCCGATATAACGCTGTCCTCGGGAGCCAAAACATCTTACCGCGTTATAGGTGAAACCGCGTTATATCGAACTTGCTTTGATCCACCGGAGTGCACAGCCCTGTCCCCCCCCCCCCCCCCCCCGGAGCACTGCTTTACCGTGTTATATTGGAATTCGCGTTATATCGGGTCGCGTTATATCGGGGTAGAGGTGTACTGTCTTTCCTCCAATGATTTCAGGTGATCAATATTGTCCTCATTTTCAATATAGGGAAACTGAGATACTCAAGGTCGCATGTGGTGACAGAGCTAGGAAACGAAGCCAGGTTTCCTGACTCCCAGTTCTCTATTCTGACCAAAATAGACAATACTACTCCATTATGGGGGAGTAGTGGTTTGAGCATTGGCCTGCTAAACCCAGGGTTGTGAATTCAATCCTTGAGGGGGCCACTTAGGGATCTGGTGCAAAATCAGTACTTGGTCCTGCTGGTGAAGGCAGGGGGCTGGACTTTATGACCTTTCAAGGTCCCTTCCAGTTCTAGGAGATAGGATATCTCCATTAATTTTTTTTATTTTATTTTATTTTTATTTTTTTTAAATAAAAAAACAGGACAAGTCCTTAAGAAGCTCAGCTAACCAAATCCCAAACAGGTCGTACAAACAAATTTCCAATAAAAAGCCTATTATTCTCCAAAGCAAATGATATGCTTAAAAGAAAATAGAAAAAAAAATACAGTATTAGTACTACCCAGGTGTCATCAGGGAGCTGACTACCAAAGGTGAAGGACATTGGTGAGTGAATGCAATCTGAAGCCATCATATATCTTCTATGTTTCAATAAGCATCTAATCTAGCTTAGTATATCTATGGGCTAGAATACTGCTAATGTCTAATACCATCAATCAGCACACACTACATATATCTGTAATAGGCTGCTAAATCTGCTTGTACACAGTACATGGCATTTGTACGTGTATAGCTTTCTCATTTTCTGGCAGTCTCCAGTAGAGCATTAGTCTACTCAGTTGTGTCTGGTAGTGGTGTGCTTATTCCTTAAAAAAAAAAAAAAAAAAAAGGAGGATGATCCTTTTGTCTGCTAATATAGAATGCAAAATCTGTCACTTCTACACTTACTGTAAGTCCCTTGAGCTAGAAGCCAGTCCAGAATGCTACCTCAAATTTATAGGATAAAATCATGATGTAATAGTAATAACAACACAGTGGTAAGTTGTTTGTTTCAGATCCCCATTTGTCCAGAATAACCATGTGCCTGAAAACTGACAGAAGTATGCAAATGCCATTTCATTTTTACAATGGACTGTTTACTTTGTAACATTATTTGAGCCTTTAATTCTAATGTAATTAATAAAAAAGTTGAATTCCTTTGTGCATTACAGCAATTTGCCTTTGTTTCTCAAAAAGATACAGCAAGGGAACCTCATCCAGCAGTAAGGTACATTTGTGGCATCTTTAATTCTAAGTTATATAAACAAAAATTAAAGTTCACTTTTCTACATTTTGTTTGCCCTACGGGTAGAGAACACATTAAACAATATTCAAAACGAAACTAATCCTCTTATGCTTATATATGGCCAGTGCTGTACTACTGGCTGCTCATATTTGTTTCCGAAGAAGTCTCTAGCGTTACTTTGCCATTTTTATAGATGTGACACCTGATCTGGTGAGATGCTGTCTGCACCTGCAAGCTGCTCAGCTCACTTGACTTTGATTGTCTTCATTTCGCAACATCTCACTGACAACTTGCGCATTGACTTAACTGCTCTTTGGCCATTTATATTTAAAAAAAAAACCTCACACTCTCTTTTTAACCAGTTTCCAGATCACAAAGTAGTGTTATAGTAGCTCTTCATTGTCCTTCACTTCATCAGTTTTATTGCTCGTGAGTTTACTGTTTGGGAGTGCTACAACCATTTCCTTGAGGTTAGCTCAGAGAAGACCTGCATCAATAAATTATTTTTTTGGTTCGGCTCTCGAAGCTAAAAATCGGGCGGGAAATTGTTTTGCTTTGAACTAAAGTTGATTTTTTTTTTTTGAGTTTTACTGGCAGAAATGAAAGGGAAAGAAAAAAAAATCATTTTGGAGCTAAAAAACCACCAAAATGAAACAGAATGACAAAACACCTGAAACAAAACAAAAATTGTTTGTTTTTTTAAGTTTGTTTCATTTTCAGATGTTTTACAAAAATATTTAAAAATAAATCTCGCTAAATTTGGAAGCAAAATATCATTTAGAAACAAACCATTTTGACTTTTTTGAGAAATAAATTTCCATTTTTTCCCAGCTGAAACTATTTGCTGAATTCAACCCAATTTTGGTGCCCTGAAAAATGCATTTTTTGACAAATTTTCTATTCGCAAAAACAAGACAAACAAAATGGATTGCTTCACATACATTTTCACTCATGTCAAATCCTTTTACCATTTTATCCAACTCTTTCTACTGTATGATGGTTCAGCTCATATTTGCTGAATTCATTTACATTTCTTCCCTCATTTCCTCTGAAAAGAAGAGACTTAACATTCTGCAACACTGTCAGAATGAAATTTCTCCCAAAATGTTGCTTTTTGCCAAATGAAAGATCAGGATACTTGATGCCCCAGGCTGAATACAGGACATGCTTGTGATGGGTAGGGAAAGAATATTGATTTCTCCAGCTCATGTTTTCATGGGAAGGATTATTTGCTGGGTAGGACAGCTGTCTACAAACTGAAGGCTTTGGCAGGCATAATGTAGTGGGAGGGAAAGTTTTAAGCAGAAAGGTAAATTTTTTTATATCTACCTATAAACCATTCATGTCACCAAGCTGTTTGCAGAGTGATTCTATTTCAGAAGACATCCAAACATCTTAATGCACTTAAAAACACCAGGAGTTTCCCTAGCAGCTGACAGAGAAAAGCTTAAATGTTTGGTAAGCAGTTGCATAGGTCCACATCAAAAAGCTAGTCTGTCTTTCATCCGCTTGTAATGCTTGAATGCTACCTAATTTATGGTCAGAAAACAATTTCCCACACAAGCCAAATTCTCAGCACTGTAAACCTGCTAAGCACACACAGATCTCAATCTCCCATGACTTTTTAAAGTTCAGAGGCAAACACATTAGCTGCTTCATCAAGAGCTGATCTCTCTTCCTCCCACAATTTTAAATTTGAGGATGTCATAGTATCTCTGGAAACAGCACAATCACTTGTCAGAGGCTGGCAAATTACCATGCAGACCATAAATCTGCTTAGCAAAGCACTCAGCTTTGCTCTCGTTAAAATTCCACATAGAGAAGTACCTTCACTTCTGATTTGCTTAAGCCACATATGCAGGCAGTGCTCTACACTCTTCACAAGGCAGCTGCCTTTAACCTTTTACTTTTCATTGCTTTGCTTTTATCACACTTTTCAACTAAACTGAAAAGTTCCTGCTTCTTCCATCACTAGTTACAGGGTGTTTCCTTGCCAGTCACAAGCTGCTCTATCCTCTGCCAGCCAAAGGATGTTTTTGATGTACTTGGCTTCACCCAGAATCGCTGTCCTTTTCTTGCCTTTTGTTTAAATCCTGCAGAGCAGGCACCTACAGTTTTCCCTTTAGGCTCCATTTTGTTGGTAAAATCTCTACTGAATGTTTGATAAAACAAACAAGCTCTTCACATGATCCTGCCTCTGCTGTCAGCTGCTGGAACAAGAAACGTGTCACGGTCAGGGAATGCCAGATCAGACAGAGAGAAATGAAGTGTCGGGGATAGCCTTATGCCCAGGACAGTGCTATCAGGCACAATGAGTGAGGAAAATAGCAATAGAATGAATAATCATTATGATGTTCTACATTCATGTAGCGCCTTTCATCCCAAAGAACACCAAAGCACATTATGCACTTACAGGCCTAATCCAAAGCTCATTCAAATTAATACAAGTATTATCATATACTTCATTGGTTTTGGACCCACTGGGCTGGTCTGTTCTTGGAAGGCCCTTACTCACATATGTAGTTCTCACTCGTGATGCCAATGAACTACTTGCATCAGTAAGAATTACTCATGTAAAGGCTGCAGGATCTGGCCCTATATACATACTGCACCATTAAAAGGCATCGAGTTTGCTTGGAGGAAGCAGACAATTGAAGCATAGTATGCAGCACTACAGCATTGGGTCAAGGAAAACTTTCATCTGGGACTTCAGGGCTCCCTTGGAAAAAGTGGCCCAGAACTTTTAGAGACACATCTGATTTTGGTTTAAAAATTGTCAGCGATGGAGAATCCACCATGACCCTTGGTAAATTGTTCCAATGGTTAATTACTCTCACCATTAAAATTTTACACTTTATTTCCAGTCTGAATTTGTCTAGCTTCCACTTGCAGCCATTGGATTATGTTATACCTTTTTCTGCTAGACTGACAAGCCCATTATTAAACATTTGTTCCCCATGTAGGTACTTACAGACTATAATCAGGTCACCCTTAACTTTCTCTTCATTACGCTAAATAGACTGAGTTTCTTGAGCCTAACACGAGAAGGCCACCACCAGCGTCCTTCACTCCTAAATCTATTTAGAAGTGCACAGGGAGCTTTGCAGAGCTGGAATCAGCAGCACCCACTGCACAGGTTCCCCAAATTCTGCACACACACCCTCCCCAGGCAGTAGAAATAAACCAGTTCTGCTGAAAATGGGGTCCTCTGTGCCCATGAATGAAGCGTCAGGACATGGGTCCTAAGGTTTGCTGTGATTTGTTACATTTCCTTTCCCTAGTGGATCTTCCGTGAGGCTCATCAGGAGCATTTGCCCACACAGTGTTTTGCTCTTCTAACACTGCATCTTGATAGGGTTTCTCTTAGCACACATTTTACCATTATAATGGTATTTAGAAAGGCTATGACCAACACCTTTAGGTCTATGTCCCCATGTGTATTTATAGCATTAAGTTAATCCAGTCTATGAATACAATGGGCAAATCTGAAAACTTTCTCTGATTGCTTTCCTGAAAGAGAGAGCCAGTTTGGAGTCAGGCTGTTAAGCATCAGTGACAGAAGCTACAGCTGAGAGAGTTTATCTTGTCTCTGCTATTTCTGCTTCTAAATTGGAAACTGTGGTTACTTCAGTATCCTACACTACTGACACTACAATTTCAATGCAGTGGAACCTACAGACAACCATGTACAAGAACCCCACAGGTCACCACACCTACCTTCACAGATTCAGTAGCCACTCAAAACACACCAAGAAATCTGTTATCTACAGCCAGACACTCATATACCACAGAATATTCTCTGAGGAGGAAGTCTGTGGTATACACCTTAACACATTCAAACCAGCCTTCACCAAACAAGGACACTCCACCCAAGGAGTAGATCACATCATCGAAAGGGCCCCACAAATTCCCAGAGAACCTGCTTTAATATGGAAATAAAACCTCTTCTGACCCCACACCCCTACTTGTCACCTACCACGCCACACTGGAACTCATATGGGTATCATTAAACAATTACAACCCATACGCAATGAGGACCCCATCCTGAAAGAAATCTTTCCTGAACCCCCTCTTCTGGCCTCAAACAACCCCCCAGCATCTCCAAGCTCATCATCAGAAGCTAGCTCCCCACAGACCAGGACACACCAACTCAAAGTGGCACCAAACCCTGCCAGAACATCAGATACAAAACCTGCAGACATATCTCCACTGCTACAACCACCCCCCAAGACCTTTCATGATCCATGGATCCTACGCATGCCTACCACATGTACTGTACCTCATCAAGTGCCCTAAATGCCCCTATAACAACTATATGAGTAAAACCAGACAACCCGTACTCTCTCAAATGAACGCACACAGGAAAATGATAAAAGACAAAACACCCTAAGACTTTTCACAAAGTGATCACTCTATATCTGATCTATCAGTTCTCATCCTCAAAGGAAACCTGTATAGTACTTTCAAAAGACAAGCCTGGGAGCTTAAATCCATAATTCTGCTAGACACTAAAAATCAGGGACTGAACAGAGACACTGAATTTCTTATAACAATCTGTAACCCACTAACTCCCTCTTTTTGTCCTATGATTGCAGGGTGGGCCACTCTGTGTTGAATGGTCCGTTACAATATGTGCTAACTATTTACACTAGACAATCTGTTCCACCTTGCATTTTGCTGTGACCCTGGAAGTACCTTTTCCAAACCTGAAGAAGAGCTCTGTGTGGTGTGAAAGCTTGTCTCTCTCACACCAACAGAAGTTGGTCCAATAAAAGATATTACCTCACCCACCTTGTTTCACTGCAATTTCAAGACACTCAAGAGACACCGATAGGCTCTTCTGTGTCTTTTGTCAGAGAACTGGCTTTCCTCCTCTTGACAGAACTACTCATATGAAAAGGTACATCCAGACTACCCGCCGGATCGGCAGGTAGCGATCGATCTATCAGGGATCGATATATCGCGTCTCGTCTAGACGCGATATATCGATCCCTGAACGCGTTCCCATTGACTCCGGAACTCCACCAGGGTGAGCGGCGGTAGCGGAGTTGACGGGGGAGCTGCGGCCGTCGATCCTGCGCTGTGAGGACAGGAGGTAAGTCGAAATAAGATACGTCGACTTCAGCTACGCTATTCCCGTAGCTGAAGTTGCGTATCTTACAACGACAAGCCCCCCCCCCCCAGTGGAGACCAGGCCAAAGATACCAACCATTACCAGCTACTGCACAGTATGAATTAAAAACTGGGTTGGGAAAAAGAAATAACTGGCTTGGCAATGACAGGTCAAAGCCAGAAAGAGACCACTTCTCAATAAGCATTATTAACAATTACTTGAAAGATAGCACAGGTTTTACTGAAGTGCACACCTAATACCTTCCAAGTGGCCAGCATTCTGAAATCTCTGTTTCCTGGGAACCCTTCAAAATTAAAATGAAAGATATTTAAAAAGATTACTCCCATCTCTTTGGAATCAGTAAACAGTGCAGAACTGAGTTATTTTGTCTGCATGGAACGAAATGAATGCAGTACAGAATCTATATGAAATTTTAGATTAAGTGATTTAGGAAAGACAAATAGACATTTTGTAGGTCAAAGAAAAACAATATGACTTGCCTCAAAGTAGCACCAGAGTCACTATTTAAATCACTATTTCTTTAAAGGCAAATATCTAAAAGAGAATGTCCTTGGACTCTCCTCCACCAGCTTTGTGCCCCTTGTACTCATCAGAAACAACATTACATGTGCTCCAGGTTGAGACCTCTTTGACTTTTTTACATTAGGAGAGAAAGCTTCATGATGCTGTTGAACTGAACAGGAACTCTGATTCACCAACAGTGTTTAAGTCATGAGGACTGCTTGACCCAGCAATGGCCACAATTACATTAAAACATCTCTGGGAAATCTTAGTTCTAAATTAAAACATCAAGATATTGTCACAGCTTACATAAATAAGAGCGTGCTTTTAAAGTCTTTGAACTAAAACCCATAATGCATTGGGAAATGTGGAAGTATACTGAGCACTGGTAATGTAATGAACTAAGAGCCTGATCCAATGCCAACTGAAGTCAATGGAAAGGATCCCATTGATTTCAAAGAGATTTAGCTCAGGACCTAAATTATAAACTACATTATTATATCATAGCATTATTACTAATTCAAAGCGTCTATTCTCCCATTTTTGCTCTCCTCCCCAAAGACACAGGATGGGGAAAGTGGGCAAATGGCCCTCCATATCCAAAGGGGACAAAAACAGATAGGGGAGACAGTAAGTGACCTGTTAAGTGGATGCAGATTGTGTGGGGTGTTGGCCATCAGGGGCTGGTGAAGGACCATCATAAGCATAAATATATTCTTACAAATTTTAATATAAAACTAGCCACTGAAAGAAATTTCATAGATAAAAAGTTAACTCACCATTCCAGGACTGGTGTTTCTTAAAACAGAAAAACTTCAAAAACAGACTCCAACGAGAGACTGCTGAGCTGGAATTGATATGCAAACTAGACACAATCAACTCAGGGCTAAATAGGGATTGGGAATGGCTGAGCCATTACAAACATTGAATCTATCTCCCCTTGTAAGTATTCTCACACTTGCTTCTTATCAAACTGTCTGTACTTGGCTACCTTGATTATCACTTCAAAAGTTTTTTTTCTCTTACTTAATTGGCCTCTCAGAGTTGGTAAGACAACTCCCACCTGTTCATGCTCTCTGTATGTGTGTATATATATCTCCTCGATATGTTTCACTCAATATGCATCCGAAGAAGTGGGTTGTAGCCTACGAAAGCTTATGCTCTAATAAATTTGTTAGTCTCTAAGGTGCCACAAGTACTCCTGTTCTCATTCCAGGACTGTCATCAGGAAAATCACCTAACTAAAAGACAGACATTTACAAGTGAGCTACTGTACATACTCACAAATCTTTAAGTTTGCACAGCTCTCCAAGGGGACCACTCCTCATTAGGAATTGCACTGAGACCACAAACTCAGTGAATAACTGTCAGATGGTAACTAAAACCTTTTGATCATTACTGACTTGGTCAAATCCAAACCACAGGTCCTCACTGTGCAAGTTTCACAATAACCTTTCTTTCTGCACTTCTAAGGTTCAGAATGATCTTATAAATGCCAGTTTCATTTAGTGTATCTTAGATCTCAGCTTATAAGAATTGCTGATTTTGTTCCCAATATCTCATTATCAATTCATTTATCATCACCACACTCATTTTCACTCTGTCTTAGGCTTGACCTGTTGAAGATATCAGCTCATTTTTTACAATGTACTACATCCTAAAGACATTTGCTAAAACATCATCTTTTGTAAATCAGGTCAAGTAACTCTAGAAAATTTCCTTCATTGACTGATTCTGTGGACTCATCATGGCCTCTTAGTACATTTTTTCCCCCTCCTGGCACAAAAGATAATTACTTCTATTACTGTCCTAAAATAACATTTTTAATTGCCAGTCATTTTCTGAAGCTGCCCATTAGTTTCCATGTGACGGAGTGGAGTATGTAATTTATTTACCCTGGAAATCTCAGCCCAGTCATAGTATTTGATAGTCAGTAAAGCACAATGTTTTTCCTCTAGTCTTTCTGTGTGGTTTGACTGAGGCACAAGACACGTAAGTAATTTGACCAAGATTACCCAGTGAGAGTCTCTACAAATTTAATGCCAGGCACTAGGGGTGGTGGGGAAGGGGGGAATTCTCATGCCTACATGCCCATGGGGTAGTTTTGCAGTAAGGCTGATACTACCCTAGAACCACTGCTTCCCTTCCCTAAAAGTCTGTGGCCCTAAGTGCCACAATGACAGTTTGCTTGGCATCTGAGGGGACACAATTTTTTTTAAAAAACAACAAAGGCAGACAGCCAGAATATTTGCTAGAACTTGTATCTACCACAGCAGATTAAATTGCTTGCTGTTTGAGCACTAAAATTGTGCAGTTGACCAGCTTTGTCCTCATTTTGCAAACACAAGGGATACAAAGAATATGCTTTAAAACTGTGCTTGGTCCTCATGCTGCAGTCGGGGCATCCCCAGCTCCAGTCCTCTAGATTACATGGTCTCTTATTTATTCATAGTGATTGTTATTGTGATAACCATTTAGATCAAGTTGTTTATTTTACCCCAGGATACCTAACAGATTCTGCATGCAAGTGAACAACAATTTGAGACATAGATAGAACTATACTGAGAGGAAGCACAGTCTTGCGGTTAAGTAACTGTCTGGGACTCAAGGGCAGGGCTGGCTCCAGGCACCAGCTTGCCAAGCAGGTGCTTGGGGCGGCCACTCCGGAGAGGGGCGGCACGTCCAGCTATTCGGCGGCAATTTGGCGGACGGTCCCTCACTCCCGCTTGGAGCGAAGGACCTCCTGCGGAATTGCCGCTGCAGATCGCGATTTTTTTTTTTTTGGCGCCGCTTGGGGCGGCAAAAACCCTGGAGCTGGCCCTGCTCAGGGGAACCTGGACTCCGTTCGCAGTTTTGCTATAGACAATTCACTTAATCTTCTGTGACTCAGTTATCCATATTTTCAATGGGGACAATAATTAGAACTGGTCAGATTCCCCGGCCCCCTATGGCGAATGTTTGCTGCTTGCCACAAAAATAAAATTAAACACTCTCCAAAACGGAAAGGGTTTTTTTGGATAGTCAAAATTTTCTACTTCCCACAAAATATTTCCATTGAAAAATCAAAATTTCTATTAAAAAACAGTTTTGACTGAAAATTTTCAACCAGCCCTAAAAATAAGGTTTACTTTCTCCAGCCCCGACAGTCCTGTCTATTTAGACTGAAAGCTCTGAAACACAGGAACTGTCTCTTACTGTGTGAATGTATGCCTAGCACAATGGGTCTCAGTGTTAGCCTATAGATGCCTAGCTAATATAAATAACAACAACAATCAATAAAAACAGTGGATGACTTTTAAGAATATAAGAATATTCTTATATATATATATACTGGGTCCATCCAGCCCAGTATCCTGTCTACCGACAGTGGTGCCCCAGAGGGAGTGAACTTAACAGGTAATGATCAAGTGATCTCTCTCCTGCCGTCCATCACCACCCTCTGACAAACAGAGGCTAGGGACACTATTCCTTACCCATCCTGGCTAATAGCCATTAATGGACTTAACCACCATGAATTTATCCAGTTCTCTTTTAAACCCTGTTATAGTCCTAGCCTTCACAACCTTCTCAGGGAAGGAGTTCCACAAGTTGACTGTGCGCTGTGTGAAGAAGAACGTCCTTTTATTTGTTTTAAACCTGCTGCCCATTAATTTCATTTGGTGGCCCCTAGTTCTTATATTATGGAACAAGTAAATAACTTTTCCTTATTCACTTTCTCCACACCACTCATGATTTTATATACCTCTATCATATCCCCCCTTAGTCTCCTCTTTTCCAAGCTGAAAAGTCCTAGCCTCTTTAATCTCTCCTCATATGGGACCCATTCCAAACCCCTAATCATTTTAGTTGCCCTTCTCTGAACCTTTTCTAATGCCAGTATATCTTTTTTGAGATGAGGAGACCACAGCTGTATGCAGTTTTCAAGATGTGGGCGTACCGTGGATTTATATTTATATTTATACTTGCCATTGTGACAAGTGGTGTATGTGAATGGTCCTACTTCTGGTTCCTGTTCCCAGAACTCAGAGAGAGAGAGAGAGAGTCTGTGGCATTGGTATTGCACAGTTACTCAGGGTCTGTTGCAAAATATCTGCCTTTTGGACTGTTATGTTTTGTCCAGACTGTGGCTGACTTAGCCAGTTCATGATTATTACATGTGTTGATTGACAACTTACCTGCGTGTCTTGCTTTTTGTTGTTGATGGTGGTATTTTGGGATTGCTGTTCTGGGGTGCATCTGTGTGTAACAGTCATGTATGCCTTTCAAAGGTATATTCCTTATTTTTAAATGTCTTCTATGAGCCAGCTAAAAGGAGCTGCTTAATACTACCTAAAAGAGAAAACATTGTGAGTGCAGGGGGCGGGGAAGGGAGAAGGGGTATAATTTCAATGCAATTTGCAAAATTAACTTAAACAGAATTACCAAGGTGTTGGTGTAGAGTCCTTTTTTATTTCCCAGAAATGCAAAGAAACAAAACCTGTCCTAATTTCTCTTGGGTATGCACTTAAACTAGGCTCTTGTAATAGTGTTGTGATATGTGGTAACGCTTTGGAAACAATCAGGGCCGGCTCTGGCTTTTTCGCCGCCCCAGGCGAAAAAGCCTCTGGCCGCCCCCCCGCTAAGTTCCTTCTAGCAGTCAGAACTCCACAGAAGGAAATTTCAAATATACACGTTTAAAGATAGTGTTTCTACTGTACATTTAATATAGTGCCTTTCATTCAGAGGACTCTGAAGTGCTTTATGAACAAACTGATATATGGTGGTGTCTGAAAGGTTGTGCAGACCACAGGAGTGAGCATGGGGTGGAGAGTCAGGGATGCCTTTGTTCTAAATCCTGGTTGTCACTCACATTCTGTGTGTCTTTGGCAAGTCCCTTCTCCATCTGAAAAATAGCTGTGGTAATACTTACATAGCAAGATTTAAAAGCAATTGGACTTTTATATAGATAACAGGAATATCCAGAGTTAGAAGAGTTAATTTTACATACACAACAAAACAGCAAACAAGAGTTTGGCAGGGATATAAACCCTCATGCTACAGGGCATAAACTAACCTCTGACAAATGGAGATTAGAAGGAAACATCCACTGTGCACAGGTTACTCCATAATTGCAGATTTTATTGCATCTTCCTCTGAAGTATCTAGTACTGGCCACTGTGGTGACAAGATGCTGGACTGGATCACTGGTCTGATCCAATATGGCAATCCCGATGTACCTGAACCACCTCACTCTGGAGTTATGAGCAGTATTTAGTTTATTAGCACCATGACCATATGAAGTACTATACACTGGTGAGTTTTAGTATTACATGCAAAATATATGCAACGATCCCTCTATCCACCAGAAACATGCAGCCAACTTGGTGGTGAATTGTGGCAACTATTTAACAATGCATAGCAGCAATATTACACAGCAGTTTGGGACTGCAGAATATCTCCCGCCTACCCCCCCTCACACATAATTGAAACTGCAGGGGGGGGGGTATTTTATGTAAGCAGGTTAATAATTAACCATCCTGGAAACTGGCCAGCACTTAAAGTGACGTATATCTAATCTCATGAGAGCTGTACATATTTCCCCTTTAGATGGTGAAAGCCTGCAGGGAATGCATAGGAGCTGCATTGGAAAGGATTGCTAATGCTCTCCTCAGAGCAACAGGGTGCCAGAAAAACTCTAGCAATCCATAATCAGGCCTCTTCACAAGACCAACTCTGGACACAAATATCTTGGCCATATATTGCCTGATCTACAGATAGTGCCAGGGAATCTCCCAAGTCCAACATACTTGAGGTCCTTGGATTCCAGAAACAGCGCTGTCACAATAGTCACTGATCTCCCCAGGACAGTGAGTTGAAGACAGAAGCCCTGGTTGACATTTATCAAACTTCCAGCGGCCTTTGATACTTTTGATCACAAAATTTGCTGACAATTGCAGGACCCAGCAGGAGTGAACAGAATTATCTTCAAGCTATGCCACTCATCCCTTTCTGAACAATCTGACAGGTTACTGACGGGTGACTGTTCCTGTTCCCCAATGATGCATAGCTGTGGAGTCCTATGGGGCGCGGTTCTGTGTGAAACTCCTCGGAGGGAGGGATCATGAGATAATGCATTTTATAATGTCTTCAGTACTCCACTGACACCCATCCCAAACTCTCCTTTTCCACCACTCTCCCAAAGTCTTGCAAAACTGAGATGTGGATGAAAAAACAGCAGGCTGAAGCTTAACCCAGAAAAGTTGAAGAGGATGCTTATTGATGGGGCAGGGGGGAGGAGGAAGGGAAGGAGAGGTGCTCTGAGGAACTAGAATAGAATCTTAGTGCTCCTTCAATTGAAGGTGTCTCCCCAGCTATAAACAGGTCGATCTGTAACATAGAGGTCTCACTAGATTCATGAGTGCTCTTGAAAATACTAATTTACACCCACAGTGCAAGCTTATCAAAGTCCATAGCAGAATATTGCCCAATGTGACTAATTCCTTCGGTGAAAACTCTCTCGCCCCCTCCTCCCCACTATCAAAACAGTAGCATTGCAGGACAAGTGGCTGTACAAAATGGTTGCAGACCACCACCCAGAATGTCTGCTCATTGTTGAATTGATGAAGTGTCATCCCAGCCCTTGGGAAATTATGTGACGTTTGATGACACTGATTAGAGCTGATTTCCCACTGAAATACTCTCTTCCCATCAATAGCTCAGTAACGAGTCATGCCCGATGTCAGTCTCTCATTCTTTGGCAGTTTAAATACACATCCTTGGATGTGCTCCAACTGTGCTAACATCTGAAATATAATGAACAATGTCACTAATTCGTCAATGAAAGTAAAAATAAATGTATGAAGAACCATATGGAACTAGCTACTGTACTGTATACAAGTTTCCATCGTTCATTGTGAAGTGTTACTTTGCAGTACAAAGTAAAGGATGGATGACATAATTATCAGCATGGTGGCAGTTTTGGCAGAGAAATGCAACATTACAGAAAATGAAAAAATGCTAGCAGCATTTATTGTGCCATCTACTTTAATCTGGAGCTCTTAGCCCACTGGAGAAGTTGACCCCTGGCAATCTACAGCACTAATAGAGGTTGGAAGATAAGGCTGGCTGGGAAACATTCACCATATTTCATTACTCAGGGACAATCACCCAGTGCTGTCTTGTACAGTGTTTCTTGTGCTCTAAAATGCTCTGTAAACTATGTTTTCTTAAAAACATATTTTCACTCAATGTATATCTCATGTAATATTTTTAAAGGGATGCTGTACAGATGCAATTTACAGGTTTGATTTGTCCTCACTGGTACAGGGCCACTGTCCTCCAGGGGATGGCAATTGGCATTTCCACTGCCACCATACATTCAGGATTCTGCCAGTGCAGAGAAACTGTATGTTACAGCTGGGGCTCAGTAGGAGTCCCAGAAGTTCAGCTTACTTGGTGGATGTGCTGGCTCAAGCCATGTCCCCTCTGCAGCCAGCACTGGCCACTTTCTGGACTCTGCTGGTTGACTACAGGAACCCAAATGGGATAGGGTTGTAAGTACATTTCACCACTGCAAGTGGTAGATTTTCTACTACTGGGAGCCAGTGGTAACAGACTTCGATATATTTAAATAAATTTCTTTAACTGTGTTTCTGGGACGGGGTGGGCAAACTATGGCCTGTGCCGGATTCAGCCCACCAGCCGTTTTAAACCGACCCTCAAGCTCCTGCTGAGGAACGGGGTCTGGGGTTTGCCCAGCTCTGGCACTCTGGCACTCCAGCAGGGTCGGAGGCTGATCCACGCAGCTCCTGAAACAGCCGCATGGCCCCACTCCAGCGCTCCAGCTGGGGAGCAGGGTTGGGGGACGCTCCATGCGGCTCCCAGAAGTAGCAGCATGGCCCCCCTCCAGCTCCTATGCACTCCAGTGGTCCCCTTTGGCGCTCCAATGGGAGCTGAAGGGGCGGTGCCTGTGGATGGGGCAGCATGCAGAGCCACCTGGCTGTGCCTCCGCGTAGGAGCCAGAGAAGGGACATGCTGCTGCTTCTGGGAGCTGCTTGAGGTAATCGCCATCCAGGGCCTGCATCCCTGAGCCTCTCCCCATGCCCCAAACCCCTGCCCCAGCCCTGATCCCCCTCCTGCCCTCTGAGCCCCTCGATCCCAGCCTGGAGCACCCTCCTGCACCCCAAATCCCTCATCTGCAGCCCCACCCCAGAGCCCGCACCCCCAGCTGGACCCCTCCCCCCTGCACCCCACTCCTCCTCCCCATCCCGGAGCTCCCTCCTGCACCCTGAACTCCTCATTTCTGGCCCCACCCCAGAGCCCACACGCCCAACCAGAGCCCTCATCCCCTCCCGCACCGCACCTCCAATTTTGTGAGCATTCATGGCCCACCATACAATTTCTATTCCCAGATGTGGCCCTCATGCCAAAAAGTTTGCCCACCCTTGCTCTAGTGACACCACCTTGGCTCTTTGCAATTTCTGATATTTGTTAGCACTTTGCACCAATTAAAAAGTGAAACTAGAATGACCAGTTTCACTTTCTGCTTATAGTCAGTTTGGTTCTTGTGTACCTCAGTCTGAGTTTGATCATTGCCATTCTCATGTACCTTCCGTTCTCTTGCAATGTTTGGATTTCCAAAACAACAGCTTAGATTTTTTAAAGGGATTTGTTTTGTATTGTTTTGAAAGTCAGGAGAACATTTCCATTTATAGTTATTTTTAAAAACCAACTCAAAATCCTAAATATTTGGGCTTAAATTTCTTCAACATCCTCCTATTACATTAATTACAAATGTGAACTCAACCATGATACTTATTCATCATCAGGTTTATACAGGAATAGCAATAATGTGAATCTTGTGTTTGACTAATGGCTACTACATAAAACAAGTTGTTGGACACAAAACAGGGGTAACTAGGTGAAATTCCATGGCCTTTGTGTGAATGAGTCCCTGTGTGCCTGCGCACCCTCACAGTAAGGCCCCTTCCTTTCTCAGATTCCTAAGGATTCCACAAGAGGCTTGCCTTACTCCATAATATCCCTCCTTTGGGCTACTTTCTTACAAAAACAAAGTGCAAATAATCATTAAACACAATTCCCCAAATATAGTCCCATTAGGACTCCCATTGCATCTATTCCTTAAAATCCTACATCTAGCCCAACAATGTAGCACATATCACACACCAGCATCTTCCATCACACCCTGGCTCTTCTTTGGTCTTCTCCTGTCTTTCTGCCAGAACTTCCAGCTGGAGTGCAACCCTACTTTTCTCAGCAGGAACCACCACTAGCCCAATCGCTCTGCTGGGAATTCATCCTCACCAGATGAACAGCCATCACTCGCCCTGTTCCATTAACCTCTCATCTCCGCTGGGCCAGCCTTTCCATTGTCCCCCAGGCCCCGAGCCCTCTCCAGGCCTCTGGCTCCAGCTTTCCAGCATGGAGACATCAGCAGCAAGCTCCTCCACTGCTCCCCTGCCTTCAGCCCTCTCTGGCTTGGAAGTAAGCCAGAAAACCCTTCTGCTACTCTCCTGCCTTCAGCCTTCCCCCAGGAACCTCTTACAATGTCCTTCAAAAAAATCTCCTCACAGCTCTGATTTTACCTGATCCTTTATACCCCAGGTGCTGCCCACCCTCCTAATTGTCCAGACTGAGAGCACCTGCTGGCACAGGGGAGTGGACCTACTTCATTTAAAAGGGCCAGCCTCTCTGCAATACTATGTTATACCGGTGGTCAGAGCATTAGCCTTAAAAGCTAAAAAGTCGGTGGTCTATTAATAGGACAAAAGCCTAATGTTTTGTGTGAGCAATCTCATTGATTTCAAGGATTGCTTACCCCTGTGGTTTTGGGAGTGCAGAATTTGGCAGAGATCTGCTGGCTGAAAAATAGGCCCTGCTCAATCCACAGAGCTGGAAGGAACTCTGAGAAGTTCCACAAAAAACAAGGATTCCAGAAGTTTGGGAAGCATGCTCTGGGACTTTATCTCCTCCTTTCCATGAGTCCCTGAGCCAGATCCAGGGGTAGATGTTTCTCTCCACTCATGGACGCAAAAGAAGCATGAGAGCCAAGACTTCCAACTTCAAAGCCCATCATTGACTCAGATATACCTGTGTGTCAATGTTAAAGACAATGGAACAAATTCTCTTTTCACTTATACCTATACAGCTAAATCATATCTCTGTACCTAAGAAGATATGGCTCAATGGGCTGGTACCATGCAGAGCTGACTGAATGCTGGAAACAAATATTCATTGAACAAATGAACTGTTGTTCATTGAATAATTTATTCAGCAAATACTATTTGTCCACAAAGAATGATCCGGCAAATTAATTATTTGACAAAATTTGCTGACTAATGTATATGACAAATTATATTTTTATTATTTGTTCTGGCACAGGGCAAATCAGGGCAGAACTTGGTCTACTGACTCAGAAGTAGCAGTTATAATACACAAGCAAGAAAGAGCACAGACAGATTTTCAGATTTAAAAAGTAAGCGTGCAGGGCTAGCACATAGTAAACATATCTCGTTACTTGTAAAATGAGCATATTTGATTCAGAAATAAACTGATAGACAATGTCATTTTTACAGAGTCAATTTTCAATGTAGAATCTCATTTTAAAATTAAGTGAAAACTGAAGGCATTACTATTTATAATTTGTGGCATGTGTATGCATACGGTGTGGGAATAACTTGTGATTGCTCTAAAGAAGTCATTACTCCTATTTATTGGGTAACAGACTAGTTTTAAGAGTAAAAAAAAAATCAATATTAATATCAATGAACACAAGTTCAGGCTGACCCAAAGCAGGTCTTATTAATTCAACAGCATTTTTCCCATTTTCTTTTCAGCTAGGCAACTCTCTCTCTCATCAACCTTACATAGATACACTTACTTAAGTACACTATTTAATAACATCTATTAAATAAATATTATTAAATAGCATTTATTTAATAACATCTGCATAACACTTAGGTGCCTTATATGCGTGTATATATATTTATAATTGATCTTTGAGTAAACTCAGATGAAAAGCTCTAGAATTCTGCCTGTCTAAATTCCCCCTTGCAGTTTTAAGTGGATACAGTAGTCTTTTTCTGTACCTGCCCTAAACTTGTATATGCTAATTAGAGTTACGTTCCTCTCCAGAGCTGACTGCATTTCATTAAGTCTTCCTGGTGCATAGGTTGTATACAATATTTGTTGCATTTATAAAGTACTTTGGGATATATACCTATAGATAGTGTTTTTCATTTAGACAGATTACAAAGTGCTTTGTAATATGGTTATTGCTAATAATAATAAAATAAAGAATAATATAATGGAAGTAAGAACTGTGAGACATTCAGTTCATCCATTCTTTGCACAAAACATATTCAGCATTCAAGTCCCATAAGCCATCAAAATAAGGCTTATGTGAGACCTGTGGTTCTGACCCTCCAAATTTAACTTTACACACTTTATTCAGCGAGTAACTTAAGCATATGCCTAGTCCTGTTGAAGTCAACATGCTTAAAATTTGCTGGAAAATGGTTCATTGACTTCAATGAGACTGATCATAGCGCATAAAGTTAAGAACATGTGTAAATCTTCAGAGGATCAGGGCTTTAGTGGTGTCTAGGTCTTCTGCTGACCTGCAGAGGAATGAATTTCTCCCAATAAGGTGCCAATCCTGCAAAGCATTTAAGTATGTGCAGAACTTGAACACGTGAACATTGACTTCATATGATGGCGCCTATGGGCTGGGAGATGAAGATGATTTCGATGCTTTAGGAAGAGGAAAGGTTTTTGTTTTTAGAAGATTAATTATCAAGGTTAAGGAAGACAAAAAGAGTCTAAGTTGAACTCCTCTGAACATGCGATTCCTCAAGAATAAAATTCACTCAAGTTCTGTCTGCACAAAACTCTATGTACTACTTAAGTTCTATGAGAGATGTTAGCCTTCTGCACAAAGGAGAATTTCATCCTGGGATGATTTGTGCCTCCCCCCAATAATATGTTTTTCACTGGTAAAGAAACCATGGTGACCTGTTGGTGAGTATTGCTAACAACTCTTGAGCAGAAAGGAGGATTCTTAAGTAGAGACAAAAAGAAATAAAACTGGAGCGCTGTGAAATCATATGGGAATTTTGGGAGAAAATACTCAAGGCAATAGAAGAGATCATACAACTGGATTTTCAATTCTTCCTGGACCTTGTGTATCACACCAGAGAGATAACTGGACACTTCCATGACAAATAAAATTAAGATTAAAATAGCAACAACAGCTAAACCTATTATAGTGAGAAACTGCAAAATGTAGACAATGCTTTCTGAAGTAGAATGGACATTGGGCCTGATCTGGAACCTGCTGAAATCAATGGGAGGTTTGCCATTTAGTTACATATCAGTAGTAAGGAGACTATTATCCTTACAAGCTTCAGGATAGCATGGGTTATTTTCAGGAAACCTATCATTTATTTAAGCAATCACAAGTGAAGAAGTTTTGATTTATTTCCAAAAGTAGACATGAATCCAAAGCATGCCTTGTATTGTTATTTGACTTATTTCTTCATTTTTAATTGTGTGTGTGTGTGTGTATGGGTATGGCTAATCAGCAGGGTTAGAAACTTTACATCCACAGCTCTGCCACTAGCGCAACTGATAGCAGTAGGTAGCTTGTCAACGTCTATGTGGATCAGTCACTAGAGAGCGATGAGGCACACATTTTGCAAATGGTTTCATGGCTATTTGCTGAGAACAGAGGAATGTTGAGCACTCCTGGGTTGTATTCCAGGCTCTGAAGGGAGTGTAGTCTAGTTGTTGCTTTTTGTCTCCACAAAGCCTGACCCCTTCTGTCCCTTCCAACTTGTCATTGTGGCACTCTCCCCCCCCCCAATCCCATTGCCACAACCTTCAGGTACCGCTCCTCTCACTCCTCTACATTCTAGTCAGCCTGGCTCCTGCTCTTCTCCTTGCTGCCTCAGAGCACAGAAAAGAGAGTGTCCCTAAAACCAGTTTCTGTGTTTGGCACCACAGTGGCTCCTGGGACAGCAATGTCAGGAAAATCCTGTTCAGTCCCAGTAGCCCTGAGCTGGAGTATGTTCAATACAGATGCAAACTTTAGAGAATTTCACTGCCAAGCTCTAAAACTCTCTCTACTGAGCATGGAGGAACTGAGATTTTCAGAGGTGACAGCAAAAGGACAGCCCAGTAAGACCAGATCGCTGCCAAATTTGAAGTCCCTACTCCAGAGCATGGATGTTATAGAGCTCATGCACACTATATATATATATATATACACACACACACACACACACACACACACACACATTGTGGCAGAGCTCTGACCTTGTCCCCGTGGGTCCCGCACTTCCAGGCGGTTTATGCTAGCCTCAGAGGCTCACTGCAACCCTCCACATAGCCCTTCTCTCTCTAGGGCCAAGGTACAGTCTACTGAGCCCATTTCATTATAAGCCAGCAAGGAGGTTGGTGAGAGAACTCCCACAGTCCCTGTTGTCCCTATGGGCTTAATCAAGAACGGTTTAGCCTCCTGTCCTGACAGGGGCCTGTCTTCCTCTCCCAGGAGGAGTTTCTATAGTGGCGGGTTGGGGGGATCCTGGGCCCGCCCTCTACTCCGGGTTCCGGCCCAGCTGACCTTTCACTGCCAGAGTTGCTACATTTCCCTGGGCCACTTCCCCACAGTGGGGGAAGTTTCTCTCTCTTAACACCTTCTTCACCCTTACCTTAGGGCTCCCTTTCCAGTGGTTTGAGGCGTTTTCATTATCCAGCCCTTCAGCCGCACTTCCTCTTCTCTGGCTCCCTGGTTCTCATTGGCCTGACTGGAGTGAGCCCTTTTATAGTATCAAAGGGGCCTTAATTAGAGTCAGGTGTTCACATTAGCTTAACAGCCTCACCTGACTCAGCAGGTTAATTGGAGTCATGTGTCCACCCTAGCCTGGAGCAGCCCCTGCTCTGGTCAGTCAGTGAACAGAAAACTACTTATCCAGTGGCCAGTATATCTGCCTTCGACTACTCTGCTGTACCCAACTGGCCTGGGTCTATCACTATATATGTGTGTGTGTGTGTATATGAAGAGACAGTATTGTATCTGAAACCAGTGGTTTTTCTACTTTTCCTTCTGCATGCAAAAGTAATAAAAAGGATACTTTAATAACTGCTATTCATCCTGCTCTTTCAAGCAGTTTTGAAAATGAGCCTTTTAAATCAACAAAGTATTTAGTATGATAGCATGTGATATATGAGGATATTACTCGTAATTACCAAAACGATAGAAAAATAACAGCTCTAGAATAAAGCTGAGGAATGTATTTTGACCAATAATTATCTGTCACTCCTAATGGCCTCCTTCTGAAGGTACTCTTATTATGATTCTTTGAAGAAATTTGCTATGCAGTTACATTTGCTTATTCAAATTTTGCACAGCTGTGTATAGCATTCTTTTTATTAATCCTGCAAGAGATGAACAAATTATTTTGTGCTGAGTTTTGAACCATCACATTCCACTATGTGAAGCAGCTTAATTTTCATTGAATTGTGACATATCTTCTCAGGAAAAATACTAGAAGATCAATTTCAAAGACTAAGGTCTAGCCACTGCTAAAGCTAATCTCTTAATAGGAAGAAGGAAAGAAAACATGTTAGCACATAAATTAGGAATCTAAGGAATATTTTCTGTTATCAGTTGATTTCTGAGAACAGAATGAGTGTTTAAAGAATTTACATAAATTATAAAAAATCAGAAGGCTTACATTGCCTAGCAGTGCTTCTCAACTGAAATAAATGCACAGAAACACTGGCTGTCAGTTCACTGTGTTTGAATTTCAGATTAAGAAGCAGGTCTGTGCATTCCACTCAAATGGTCAAGTACTGACAGTTTAGGACATCAATACATTGTCAAGGAGGGCTTGCAACAGTTAAACTTGCACCTTGATTTATGGTCATGATCAGGATTTATAACTACAGATGTGAGACTGAATAATCCAGTTTCAAATGAAGCCCGTGGGCAATTTTTTTTTTTTAAATATCCTTACTAAGTTTCAAGGTAATGTGGCCTATATTCAGTTCCATAAAGCACATGAACACACTATTGTTCAGAAAGCCTGATTTCCAAGACTGCAAATGTACAGATTACCCCAGCTTGACACTATAGCTGGCCATTTGCATGGCCATTAGGTGGATTTCCAGTTTGTACTGTCAGGAATTTCAAAATCACTGGTGCTGTATTAATGTCCTCCAAGCTGAGAATAGACAAGTGATAAAGGGTAAAATTAAGCAAAACCAAACAATTGATGCAAATACAGTGCTCCTTACTCCACAAAGGCTGCCAATTAAATTGTGGTCCAAATCAAGGACTGGGGCCTGACAACCCCAGAGACTGCCTCTTCCTCTGCAACCTACAATGGCAGTTGTGATCAGCAGGATGCTTCAGCTCTCAGGCTGCTACTCAATAAAGCACTTAAGCACATTCTTACTTTTAAGCATGTGTCTGAGGTTAAGCATGCATTTTAATTTCCTCCTACCAGAGAGCAGAATGAGCATGGTGCTGAAACTGCGAGCACATGATTCAATCCATTTCCAATTAGTCTTCGGAAAGACACCCACATATTAGGACTGGATCCAGTCATTAGTGAAGACCTTTTTATAACTAACTTGTGGAGCCATGCACATACTCACTGGAGATGATATAATTTAAGAATGTGATTCATAGATTTTAGGACCAGAAGGGGCAATTAGATCATCTGGTCTGACCTCCTATATAGCATGGGCTGAGATTCTGAGAAGGGACCTGAGGAGCGCTCACCTTCCTTTGTGAGTAGTCAATGTACTTCAAAATAATGTAGAGGGCACCCATACACTATGGGAATGGGTCATTTATAAATGCATGTACTTATAATTCATATATGTTATTTTGTGTTGTATTATACTGCAGGGAATTAAAGTGAGAATGTGGGTGAGGTAGTATCTTTTATTGGACCAACTTCTGTTGGTGAGAGATACAAGCTTTCAAACTTTTACATAGCTCTTCTTCAGGTCTGAGAAATGTACTCAGAGTGTCACCGCTAAATGCAAGGTGGAACAGATTGTTCAGCATAAGTAGATAACAAATTTGAAGGGACCATTGAAGGCTAATTAACACCTCTCTCCAGTCAGAGAGGGGAAAGGAGAGGGAAAAAAGCTGGGGGTGGGAGGATTAGTGGGTTATAGATCATTATAATAAGCGATAAATTCAGTATCTCTATTATGTCTATGATTTTTAGTGTCATAGAATCATAGGGTTGGAAGGGACCTCGGGAGGTCATCTAGTCCAACCCACTGCTCAAAGCAGGACCAATCCCCAGACAGATTTTTACCCCAGTTTCCTAAATGGCCCCCTCAAGGACTGAACTCACAACCCTGGGTTTAGCAGGCCAATGCTATCCCTCTAGCAAGGTTATCAGATTAAGCTCCCAGGCTTGTCTTTTGAAGGAGTTATGCAGGTTTTCTTTGAAGGTGAGGACTAGGAGATCAGATATAGAGTGATCACTTTGTGAAAAGTGTTCTCGCACAAGTGATATGGCGTTTTTGTTTTATCATTTTGCTATGTGAGCTCATTTGAGAAATGAAGAAAAAAGGAAGCAAAACTTAGCAATGACATCTACTACATGAGCAAATGAAAGAAACAAATCATCATTCCTAGAGGTCTCACCATCTATAACTTTCAGACCACTACACACAACTCGAAATATGCTGAACAGCTTTGCAGAAGGACTTCAGAAAATCTGAGGAACCATTTACTGTACCTCACATACTCCAAAAAGGAGAACCTCAAACAAGAAATCATCACATGTTCCCACACACAGGAAGGGGCGGGGAAAGGAAACTTACCTGGAAATCATGCAAGAACCCCAAAACAACTATCAAAAAAACCTGATGACAGCCATCCAAGACAAAGACAAAAAGCGGAACCAACTAGAACAACTCCACATCACCACATCTGGGAGTAACCATGGCACCAGTACCCACTATATGGACCTTACATAACATCCAAACATCAATTTAACAAGACCACCCTTAACTGGAGCTGAATTATCTGAACTTCTGTCCCGCAACAGAACCTGATGCCATACTAACCTGTGGAGAGCTAGAAGAATTGTTCTGCCAACTCTGCCTCAAAGAATATTTTCACAACAATGACAACGCTATCCACGATAATCACGTCCCCACCAACAGCCATAAGAAAAAAGAATCTCTGACTGGAAACCCCACAGTGGACAAAACCACACTCTTGTTCATTACATTGATTGCTTCAGGGGGAAAAAAATGACTGTGAAATCCTTAACAAACATCACATGCACCACAATCTCTCCACCACCAAGAGTACAGCACAGCCCCTTAAGTTCAACCACCAGATAATGATCAAACCAGCAGACTAAGGGAGTGCCATCGTAATCCCCAACTGTGATGATTCTGCCAACTGCCAACTCTCTGACACCACTAGCTATAAAGAACTCAAAGAATACTCCACACCACGATTTATCCAAAAGAAACTCTACAACCTCATCCCCCACAAACCCACCCCAGGGACCTTCTACATGCTTTCCAAGATATCCAAACAGGGTAACCCAGGCAGACCCATCCTATCTGGCCATGGCACTCTACTGCAGGTATATTGGGACTCATAGAAACCATCCTCAAACCACTCACCACACAAAGGGCCAGCTTCCTCCAGGACACAACCAAATTCTTCCAGAAACTCTGCAACATTAACAACCTCCCTCAGAACACCATCTTTGCCACCTTGGATGTCATCTCTCTATACACCAGCATTTCTCACAATGACAGCATCGCTGCCTGCCTCAAATATCTACAGGACAATAGACAAAACCTACGTATCCACCCCAAATACATCACCAAACTCATCCATTTCATCTTCACCCATAACAATTTTACATTCTATAACCAACACTTTGTCCAAACTATGGAAACAGCTATGAGTACTAAGGGATGGCCCCCCAGTATGCTGATCTCTTCATGGGCCAACTTGAAGAAGAATTTCTGGACAAATGCACCACGAAACCAATGATTTACCTGAGATGCATCAAAGATATTTTCATCCTCTGGACAGATGACCTAAACTCCCTCATACAATTCCACCAATACTTCAACCACCACCACCCATCCATTAAACTCTCTCTAGAATATTCCCACACTCGCATCAAGTTCCTGAACACCACAATATTGTTCAACAATGGAACCCTACAGACAACTATATAAAAGAAACCCACAGATCACCACATTTACCTTCACAGATTCAGTAATTATCCCAATGCATCAAGACATCTGTTATCTACAGCCAGGCACTCAGATACCACAGAACATGCTCCAATGAGAAAGTCCAGAATATACACCTTAGCACACTTAGAACCACCTTCACTAAACAAGGATACTCCACCAGAGAAGTAGATCACATCATGGAATGGTCCACCCAAATACTCTGAGAGAAGCTACTTCAATATAGAAATAAAACTTCTTCTGACCTCACACCCCTTGTTGTCACGTACCACCCCACACTGGAACCCATACGGGGTATCATTAAACAATTACAACCCATACACAATGGGGACCCTATCCTGAAAGAAATCTTTCCTGAACCCCCTTTTCTGGTCTTCAAACAACCCTGCAACATCTGCAAGATCATTGTCAGAAGTAAGCTACCCACAGACAAGGACACACTAATTTAAATCAGCACAAGACCCTGATAGAACAAGTGCAAAACCTGCAGACATATCTCCACAGTTATAATGATCAACATCCCCGTCAAGATCCATGGGTCTTACAACTGCCTATTGCAACATGTACTGCATCTCATCCAATGCATTAAATGCCCCCAATAAAAATTATATCGGTGAAATGAGGCAATCAGTATGCTCTTCATTGAACCCACACGGAAAAATGATAAAAGAAACACCCTGTCACCAGTACAGGGCCGGCCCACAACATTTTGGCACCTGAGGCGGGGAGCTCAAATGACACCCCCATACCCCTTCGCTTGGGCCAAAACTTTGAAAGGTCTCAATTCTGCCTTCTTCCTGTTCTATTCCTCTCATGGTACTGCTCTGCTACCTACCCCAATAAAGGAGAACTAATGACTTAAAATGCCTTGTTCAAAAATTTTAAGTAACACTTAACTTTCAAATGCCTGAACAGCAAATGTAAATTTTCTTGTCTGCATAGTAAACACTGGCATTTTTGTCTGTTTGAATAATCAAAGTGGTGCTTTCCGTGCCTTGTTGGTTGCAAAGATTTTAACTGCTTCCTGAAGGTCCACAGTCTGGGCCAACTCATGCTCTATTGAGATGGTTGCAAGGCCGACCAGCCTCTCCTGTGTCATTGTGGAGCGTAGATGTGTTTTTATTAACTTCAGCTTGGAGAAGCTGCGTTCTGCACTGGCAACCGTTACCGCAAGTGTCAGAAGTATGCACGGAGGAACAAAAGCATTTGGAAAGAGGGTAGTCATCTTATTATTTTTTTTTAATAATGGAGATATCCTATCTCCTAGAGCTGGAAGGGACCTTGAAAGGTCATCAAGTCCAGCCCCCTGCCTTCACTAGCAGGACCAAGTACTGATTTTGCCTAGATCCCTCAGTCGCCGCCTCAAGGATTGAACTTACAACCCTGGGTTTAGCAGGCCAATGCTCAAACCACCAAGCTTCCAGAACAGCCTCTGGAGTTGATCCTGCTGAAATGTATCTTGAAAGGGCTATCATACAACATCCCAAATATACTGCTGTGTTCCTTGAGCTGCATGAAATGTTCTTCGCCTGACTATATTGCACAATCTAGCACCTGGTTAAAGAATTCAACTTTGAATTGTTGTTTGGGGTCTCTTATGGGATTATCCCGTGCCTTATAATCAAAATGTCTTCTTCGGTGACTCTTGTATTCTTGAATGGGTGGGAAAATAGCTTCAGTGTGAAGTTCCTCTGCCAACTTCTGTGCACTCTACAGAACATTTTGAAATCCCTCATCTGGCCAGTAAGACTATAGGTATGACTTTGCTTTGTCCAGTTGTTCCATTGCTCCAGATATATCAAGGTCAACACCTTGGAGTCTCTTGCTTACAACATTTATTTCAAACAGTATGTCATGCCACAACACTAAGCCACACAGAAATTTGAAGTTATGTATGTTTCTGGTGATTCCATTTCCCTCTGCCACTGTTCTCCCACTAACAGTTCCTGTCGTAGCATTATCCTCCATAATGGCAACTATGGCATCACCTATCTTCCCAATTTGGTGTTTGATAGGCTTTATCGCCTCCACTCGACTTTCCCATTGTGTGGCACTCAGTGGTTTCAGTGTCAGAGACTATGTTCCCAGACGTTGCTTCAAAATTTGCCATCGATGAGTTGATGCAGAGAAAAAAACATAGATGCTTTGAATTACATTAAAAAATTCAGCAGCCTCACTAGAAGCTGAAGCTGCATCACTGACCACCAAGTTCAATGAATGAGAACTGCATGGGACAAAAAAAGCTCAAGGGTTTAACTCTCGGATCCGTGTCTGCACTCCTCTGTTCTTTCCTCTCATGTTGACACCATTATTGTAGCAATTCCCGTATCTTCCAGCTTTTAAAGAAGCACATCTGTCATACCAGCTCCTGTAGTATCATCAATGTCATTTTCACTAGGTTCTCTTGTTGTTACAAAACACACTATTAAAGTCATTTGTTCCGTATGGCTGATGTCAGGTGTGCAGTCCAGAATAACAGAGTAAGATCTTCAGATCTGCCACAATCTTCTGTTTGACTTTTGTTGCCAGTAACTGTATGATCTCATTTTGAATTGTTTTTCCAAGGCAGTGGTGTGTGTACATTTCTTGGGTGGTGACTCTCATTAGATGCTCCTGGATGCTCCATTAGATGCTTCTCTGATCTACAGCATTAAACTCAGCCATCAGCTCCACAATTTTAAGGAAGTTTCCATTGTTTGGTACATACAACTGATCTGAAGTACCACGCAGTGCTAGGTTTTGGGTAGCAAGCATTCTCACAATGGCAATGAGCCTTTTCAGAACATTTTACCAGTAAAGAGATTCTGATGCAATCTTCTCTTGATGCTGATCATCTATGGTGGCCTTTAAACTTAGTCTCATCTCAAGCTCTTTCCATCTATGGAATGCTCTCTGGTGATTTGCTGCCTTCTCATGTCATGCCAGATTCTAGCCAGATTTTTCCAGTCCTTTGTTTCTGTAGAACCCAATGTGGCTGGAACATTAAACTGGAAGAGTTTGCAACAAAAACAGTATGCAGCACTCTGGGGTTTTGAGTACATAAGCCATGGCCTCTCCACTTTCTCACCATTGGGGATTTCATGCCAGTAATGTGTTGGATGGAAACTTCTATTTTCATTGTTTTTGGGGAACATGAAGTTTTTCACTTGCTGTGGCCCATGCAGTACAAGGAAGTCCCTCGGGCTACTGCTCAAGTGGATCCACAGTCCTGGATCATCTAGTGTTAAGGAACTAAACTCAGCAGCAGCTGTTTCTTGAGCCTCCACCACACTCTTCTCTGATCTACACTTTTCTTCAGGAATGTGCATGGTTACATCCATTTGAGATGGAGATATGGATGTTGCAGTAGCTGCCGGGTCACCTGCACTCTGACTAACTGGAAGATCAGGCATCTCCTCCCCACTCACATCCTCACTGGGGCTGGAAGGCTCACCGTGAACATTTGTGTCTATGTATCTCAGGAGACCTCCTTCCTGCTTAGATAGAAAAACTTCCTTTGCTTGCTTCCAGAGGGGCGTTTTCTTCTTTCACTTATGACTGCTGTTCTGTGCCAGCTATAGTTGAAGAGGACAAATAAGCAGGCTGGTAGCAGGGCCTGAGTGAGGGAAGATATCAGCGTCTTAAGGGCCTAACTGGCTCCTACTACTTCAGTTGACTGCCTGTTCTCCTCAAGTGGGTTCAGGGAAGCAGCAGGAAATAGGAAGCTCCCTGAGAAGCTGGTGTTAATCAGTCCAGGCTCCTGGGAGTGCTAGAGAGGTACATAAGAGGCTCCTCCTCCTCTCTCTCCCTGCAGCTCCTGCTGCTTTCTGTTATTCCCTCTCACCTTTTCTCCTGCCTGCCTGTTATGTGTCTTGTGCCCTCCTTCCTCCAGCACAGCACTTCACCATCTCTGTGCATCTAGAGCAAAGAGACTACATATGCACCAGCAGCAGACAATTTTCTACACTCTGGGTCCTAATGGCGCCCCCCACACACACCCCCCCCTCAGTCTGGCACCTGAGGCGGCCGCCTCAGTTCGCCTCATGGTAAGCCCTGCACCAGTGGGTGAACACTTTTCACAAAGCAATTACTCTCTATCTGACCTCTCAGTCCTAATCCTCAAAGGAAGCCTGCAAAACACTTTGAAAAGATGAGCCTGGAAACTTAAATTCATAACTTTGCTAGACACTAAAAATGGTGGACTGATTAGAGACACTGGATTTATGGCTTACTGCAACCACTGACTTCCCCCTCTCCAACTTGTTTTCCTCTCCCTTGCCCCCTATGACCGGAGAGGCATTAACTAACCACTTCACCCTTAATGGTCTCTTGATATATGTGTTAATTACTTATGCTAAACAATCTGTTACATCTTGTATTTAGCTGTGAGACACTGAGTACGTGTTCCAGATCTGAAGAAGAGCTCTGTAAAAGCTTGAAAGTGTCTCTCTCTCACCAACAGAAGTTGGTCCAATAAAAGATATTATCTCATCCACCTTCTCTCTTTAATATCCTGGGATGAATATTGCTACAACAACTCTGCAAACACCTCTGTAGGTAATTAAGACATTTCTTAAGAAAAAGGGAGAAGGGCAGTAATATAGATGCAGTTACTCTTTTAAAAAGTAGGTTGCTATTTTGTAGCTCAGAATACCATTATGTATAATTAATTTTATCTATAAATGCAACAAAGTGCAATGATACTACTTGAGCACCTCAGTAATCAACCTCCCCAAATCTTAAACATCATACAAAAATCACCAGAATGACCAAACAACAATAACACTAACACTCTTGTATCCCTCTGCACAACTCCTTCCCAAACACCTGGAAAAAAAGGAAGTGCAGGGCGCTGGTGGTCCAATGCTGGATGTGACTTTGCAGATGACACTAAACTGGTAGGAGTGGTAGATACGCTGGAAGGTAGGGATAGGATACAGAGGGACCTAGACAAATTAGAGGATTGGTCCAAAAGAAACCTGATGGGGTTCAACAAGGACAAGTGCAGAGTCCTGCACTTGGGATGGAAGAATCCCATTCACTGTTACAGACTAGGGACCGAATGGCTAGGAAGCAGTTGTGCAGAAAAGGACCTGTGGGTTACAGTGGACGAGAAGCTGGATATGAGTCAACAGTGTGCCCTTGTTGCCAAGAAGGCTAACGGCTTTTTGGGCTGTATAAGTAAGGGCATTGCCAGCATGATTATTCCCCTCTATTCGGCATTGGTGAGGCCTCATCTGGAGTACTGTGTGCAGTTTTGGGCCCCACACTACAAGAAGGATGTGGAAAAATTGGAAAGAGTCCAGCGGAGGGCAACAAAAATGATTGGGGGGCTGGAGCACATGACTTATGAGGAGAGGCTGAGGGAACTGGAATTGTTTAGTCTGCAGAAGAGAAGAATGAGGGGGGATTTGATAGCTGCTTTCAACTACCTGAAAGGGGGTTCCAAAGGGGATGGATCTAGACTGTTCTCAGTGATACCTGATGACAGAACAAGGAGTAATGGTCTCAAGTTGCAGTGTGGGAGGTTTAGGTTGGATATTAGGAAAAACTTTTTCTCTAGGAGGGTGGTGAAGCACTGGAATGGGTTACCTAGGGAGGTGGTGGAATCTCCTTCCTTAGAGGTTTTTAAGGTCAGGCTTGACAAAGCCCTGGCTGGGATGATTTAGTTGGGAATTGGTCCTGCTTTGAGCAGGGGGTTGGACTAGATGACCTCCTGAGGTCCCTTCCAACCCTGATATTCTATGATTCTATGACTTACAGAAACAAGGACCCCTTATGCAGAACATCTTGTCAGCACATCCCTCCACCTTATAACAACGGAACTCCAACTCAAGTGACACCTCAAAGCACATCTATGGAAATTTGGCAGAGAAAGAAGGGTAGTCTATTGAAAAACCGTGCCCAACCAATTTAGGGCTTTTAATATTGGCGCGCACACACATTGAATTCCACTTGGAAACTCTGTATGCCAGAGGATGTTTCTTATAAATTGCAGAAGTCATGAGAGTGACAAGATTGGTAACTGCTAAAGTATGGCACTGTGCTTTCTGCCCCAAATGAGTCAAATAAGGGCATGACTAAGGATTTCTTATATAATCCATAGTAGGAACGAGTGTTGGTTGGAAAAACTTTAACAGAACGCTTTTCTGTGACAGAATACAGTTCCATCAAAATCAAAACGCTACATGAAATGATGTCGCTTTAGCCAAAATTTTGTTTTGGAGAAAAACCACAGAAAAAGAACTCTAACAATGTAAAAACAACCCATCTCTGCAGTTTTGAAACAAAATGTTGAATTTTCATTTTGAACCATTTCACTTCAGTTTTATTTTGTATTATATAATATATTTTTTTACAGAGATAACATTTTGCTTTTGTAAAAACAAAATTCTGTCAACCCAGAACAATTTTTTTTGGGGGGGGGGGCAGGGGAGAAGGGCATGGGGGAAGGGAAGAAACTTTCTTTCACAGAGAATTTTGAAATTTTCAGCTTTTGCTCCTAATTGGAATAAAGACAAATATAAAAATCCTTGATGAAATGGAATTTCTGTCTTCTGAACAGCTCCAGTAGGAACCTCTGAGACTGTGGAATCATATAATTATGATATCTATGTTGCCAATTTGTTATCTGACTTGCTTTGATTTAATGATGAACTGTTGTAACCCTAAACAACTTGTAGTCACACCCTATTTTACTGTAATAATCTTTGTACAAAATATGCCTTGTGAAGTATCATTTGAAAACTAATAAGTCATGATCATCAATATTCTTGAGTGATATATGTATAAGAGTTATGGATATATGCTGGAATTATAACTAAAGTGTGTTTAACCCAGGCATGCCAGGGGAGTTAGTAAACAAGTCTAATAGACAAAATGAATGTTTATTTGCTTTTCTGAGCAGCTCGGTCATCACAGGCAGAGACAATAAAAGACTATTTACATATTAGGCAAACAAAGCTATCAAGCTAACAAGCAGGGGAGGAGACAGCTTCCAGCAGGGAAGAGAAACTTTATCTGGGCTATAAAAACAGGGGGTCTTAATCTCAAGTGATAAGCAATTGAATCAGTTGATTGTATACAATATTACTGTATTATAAAAGCTTATCAAGTGAGGTGTTATGAAAGCCTATGACACACTGATGATTAATATATCATTGTGAATTTTATGTATTAACTTTACATAAGGAATTATTGATACTTAAATATTGTGTTTTACAGTCTGTTACCAAACAAAGGGAGAAACAGGCCTCTCCCATGCAAGAGGGAAGGCAGCTATCTACTTGTCTCCAGTGAAATTAAGCAAGGTGTAATAGAAGCTCCATTGACATAGAAATCATCAGGGGGATGAGTAGACAACAGGAAGGGAAGAACAACATGAGGTCATCCTGCCTCTTGAAACAAGAACTTTGGAAGATATAAGCAAAGACAGAAACCATCTTTGGCATCCATTACTAGACAGACACAAGGGAACAGAGTTCTTGCAAGCTGAGAAAGATGGGTGCTTCAACAAAGGAGGGAGGTTGAAGTCTGTGAGAAATGAATGTAGGTGAGAAACCTGCTTAGGCAATGATCTTTCACCAGCCAGCATCTTGTACTTCTGTGAAAGGTCCTGACTGAGTGAAAGGTAGCCATGGCTGGTAAGAACAACGATTGGTGAAAGAAGCCATCTTGAACAAAGCACGTACTTTGCTAAAGTGAGTTTTTGTTTGCTTGTAACCATCTCTACTGTTATCTGTTTTATTTTTACTATATGCCAACTCAGTGCTGTGTTTGAAGGGAAGGATGTATTTATCCAGTTAAGTTAATAAGCTGTAGTATGCTTTTGTCTCCTTAAAGAAACATCAAATCTTCTTATTTCTCTGAGCTGTCCAGGAGATGATTGGACAATTCATGGCACATGGTTTGGGGAGATTTGGGACTAGGAGTGTATTGGGGTCACTTTGCTGGTTGTAACCAAGGCTGGTGGAAGCCAGAGTGGGGCTGTAGACAGGCTGTTGGAGTCAGAGCTGCTGAATCAGGGCGTCTAGCACACAACCACTCAGGGTGTAACCTACATGCCTGAAGGCTGACTGTGAGCATCCCAGACTGGGAGCTACTATAGCAAAGTATTGTAAGGCACCCAGGGTTGCAGGGCAAGTACTGACAACCCTTTACTGGTCTGGATTGCACCACAAACCCTGTGACAGCTGTGCCCTTTTTTCATTGGAAAGCAATCTTCCAGTGATATCCTCAGACCAGTGTCAACTGTCTGATTCATGGGGTACTGGAAATAACATTGTACCATTGATAGCAGTAGGTCTTCGAATGTGTTGGCTTCCAGAATATTAACATTTCCTGATGATGTTTGGCCCACTAAAGAGAAGGTGACAACTAATGGACAGATTAAAATTGTGTAAGGAATGGGGACTGATGGTTGCAGTTAGCTGTCCTGTGTGGATGCATGATGTTTTGGTGTTGGGGAAGGGGGCTATGAGTAAGGCTAAGTTTTATCATGGATATTTTTAGTAAACGTCAAGGACAGGTCATGGGCAAAAAAGAAAAATTCACGGAAGTCGTGACATGTCCGTGACGTTTACTAAAAATATCCATGACAAAATGGGGATCTGCGGCTCCTCACACCATCTGAAGCCGGGCAGCAGCGCAGGGGCTAGGAACCGCCTGCAGCAGCTGGGGGCTTCAGAGTACCCCTGCCACCTGCAGCTCCAGAGGGTCCCCCACCACTGCCCGTGGGGGCCAGGAGCTGTGGGGTGCCCCTGCCTCCCATGTCGGCCAGGAGCTGTGGGGTATTCTCAGCAATGGAGGCTTGGGAGCTGCAGGGTTCCCTGCTAGTGGTGGCGGCCGGAGGCTCAGGGATTCCCCCACTGCTGGTGGCAGCCGGGGGCTCAGGGGTCCTCTTCTGGGGGCTCTGGGATTCCGCTGCTGCCCGCAGCAGCCGGGGGGTTCTCCTGCTGGTGGCTGGGGGTCCTCTGCCGCAGTGGCTAGGGGCTCTGGGGTTCCCCTGCCACCCATGGTGGCTGGGAGCTGGGGGTTTCCCTGCCGTCGACAGTGGCTTGGAGCTCCGGGGGCCACAGAGGCACTGGGGCTACCCCACAGATCCCTGCCCCTTCTGGAAGTGGGGGACCCTGCAGCTCCTGACCACCACAGGCTGAAGTCACGGAGGTCATTGAAAGTCACGGATTCTGTGACTTTCGCAACCTCCGTGATTAAATCGTAGCCTTAACTATGAGATATAGTATAAGTCTAGGACAAATTCAGAGGCAATATAGATAATAGATCAGTAAATCAAAAGTAAGTGTGTATGAGGAAGTTTACGTTTATGTAATTTATATATCAACTGTCCAGAAGAATACGTAAATTCAAGTTAGTGGGGAGGCTAGTTTGACTTACACCTCTTACATACTCCTATTAGTAATTTTTCCTGTTACACACCTCTCTTTGGGGTCTAATTAGTCTACAGTTAGTTATTCTCCCTTCAATCTACTTATGCTGATTTTCTAATGTGTAGCTTACACACCTTAGCCATCACCACTCAATTTAGCCATGTGGTGCTCAAACTCAGCTGATATAAATAGATGTAGTGCCACTGAAATCAAGAGAATTACCCTTATTTACAACTGCTGATACTCTGGCCTCAGATGTTTAAGGCCTTCTGAGGATGCTGTAATCTTTGTTCAAGGGAAAATGGCCCACATTCCCTAGGGGAACTAGAGCCAACTATTGGCCTAAGAATCAGCTGAATCAAAACAGAATGATATATAAACTTCCTCACTGCAATATTGTAGCCTACGGCTATGTTCCTGGGCTGCTCAGTGATGTGTTTTTGATGGTTTGCATTTCAGTTAACTGTTATTGCTCTGAAGCGTGCATGCAAATTTGCAGAGCTTCATCTGTTTAAAGTTAGGCTTTGAGGACATGCTTAATCCTCTTTGGGGATAAGTAATTTTTATTATTGTAGAGTTTGCCTTTTATAGGGTAATAGCTTTCATCAGTGTGGGAGACATTTGCCATGGGCGAGCTATCAGGGCTTGAGGCCACTACTGTGAGGGAGAGGTCCTTGAGGAGGATCCAACTGCCCACGCTGCATCCTCACACTATTGCTATGGATCATAAGTATCTTTGTTTCATTCAATTGTATTAAGCATATGGGGCATTAAACTATGCCTGGGGATCAAATGTGCTTATCTGAATGCTGAGTATGTGTGTACTGTGATTTTGATTAATCATGTTCTAAAAGGGACAATACAGTTTCTGTAAATCCACTGCTATCTTGAGGTTTGCAAAGTCTTTTCAGAATGTGATCCTACTCCATCTCTCTTTCCCCGCAGAGGGAACAGTAAGTTATTCCTCCAGGAAAGCCTGTTTGTAGGAACCCCTATTGAGATTTCAGAAGTATTGCCATATAGCCTGACTTGTGTAATTCCCTTTACTCTTGCCCAGTAAGAATGAATTACTTCATGGTTTTCTCATACTAAGGCCATTATAATATGCTTTTACAATTTATGCCACTTATTATTGAGAGCATAGCAGAAAGAAAAGCTAATTAGATCATTCCCCTGCAAGGGATGGATGTATTGTAGTCCCCTAGGAGAGACTATAACAAGACTAAACTGATGTTAGAGAGGAGTCTAAACTGCATAGTTCAGGTTTTGAACCACCTCAAAGTTGGTTGATGTTCATATTTAGGCTTCTGGTGTCATCCATAATAAGATAAGAGGCGCCAACTACAAAGTTTGCATTGGAGTTTGAGCTTTGATTTTCAGTATTCCAGTTAAGGCCTGTCTCTGATGTTACACTTTCTCATAGCCAAAAGATCAAGCAGAAATCCTTACTCTTGGACCAAATGGTGCTATCATTTATACCATGTAAATGTCAAGTCTGGTGTCAGGGCAGGCAATGGGCAGCCAGCATTAGTTACCAAGTTGCAGTCAGAATATGTGTAGCAGAGTCAGAGTCAAGCCAGGTCAGGGTGACAGGAAGTCAGTGTTCACAGCTTAGCAAGGTCTGCATCATTGCTCAGACAGCTCCCTGTGAGGACTTCATGGTTTATATACTGACACAGGCCAATCAGTGTGCTGCAGCGGGGCTGCCTCTCAGGCCTCACGGGCTTCACAGGGTCCCCCAGCCTGAGCTCCTGGTGGCAAGGTGGTACTATCAGCAGTGTGGAACTCCCATTGTCTGGTCCTGCAGGCTCTTACAGTGAACCTACTGTAATTTTACTGAAGCTAGTAGTGTTACACAGGTGTAACTGAGAAGTGAATTTGGCCCATTATGAACATTTTAGGCTATATCACATCACATCACAAAGAGTGTGATTCCCAGCTTGCATACACACTGTAGCTCTCATCAATCTAGCACGAGTAAAAACAGTAGTGTAGCCAAGGTAGCATGGGCAGTGACAGTAGAGGCATGGCTAAGCCATGTACAAACCCACTTGAAACTGGTGGGTTTTCACTTGGCACAACTAAGACATGCTGTCCCTGCCTATGCTACACTACTACTACCACCTACTCAGTGAAAGCTACCGTGAGTATATGTACATATGCTGAGAATCGTACCCCTAACTTGTAGTACAGACATAGCCTTAATAGCTCTATGAACCCTGCAAAATGGAATGATTTCAAATGTTAAACTATTTTGTAAAATTGTTTTACCATTTTAAGATCAGCTCTAGGCCAGATCCCCAGCTGAAGCAAACCAGCTGTCAGGAGACCAGATCATAGGCAGTCGTGCCTAGTAGGTCAGAGCAGGAGTCAGGCCTAGTGATCAGAGTTCAAATGCCAGAGACCAAGGTCAAAGCAGAGTCAGAGATGAGAGCTGAAAGGAAGGACCAAAGTCAAGAGACCAAATGCTAGAGCCAAGAGTTCAGACAGAGTCAGACCCAGGAATCAGAGCCAAGGGTCAGAACTGGGTTACCTGGAGTCAGGGAAGGCAGGAGCAAGACTGGGTGCAGAGCTGGAGTAGTGCAGGAACAAAGCAAGAGCAGGGCTTGGGGTAAGGCAAGCACTAGGAGGCAAGAAATCTATAGGCATGTGTGCTGAGCCGCTGCAGCTGCTGGGCTTAAGAGCAAGTCACCTGACTGCCTTAGCCAATCAGGGGGGGTTCTGCTGTAGCCAGCTGTGCTTGTTGGCTGCCTGAGGACTGTGCAGGCCCTCATTCCTGACGCCAGTGTAGGTCTCTTGACTTCAATGGAGCTTTGTCCATTTATGCCAGCCAAAGATAGACAATGCATAACTGATACAAAATTATCCCAAACTCTGGAAGATGCTGCTCACTGAAGATGCTTCCTCACACTGGATAATGTATTGTGAAAAACACAAAGAAAATATATGGAATAAGTTGAGGAGCACCTGGGGGAATAGGATGACTTTCTGTTATTTGGGGGGAAATATTGAACTAATTTACAAAAACAGGGCAACGTGTGGCAAGATGCACATATGACATCTCCTTCTTCTATTCAGTAAATGGCCAGTGTGGTACAATCAGTGTAATTTTGGCTTCAGTCAGATCCATGGGGGCAGATGCATTAGCATGTCACTCTGTGATGGATGTCTGTATAAGAACCTGGTGTGATATATAGGTCAGTGGTTTCAACCTTTTTCAGTCTAAGGCATATAATATTGTCAAAATAATTGAGCTGGGACCCACGATAGCTACCAAGCCCTTGCAGGTGCAAAAGATGACGGATTTGGATCATAGGATGATTTTTCAATTGTTTTGTGGGTGGTGGCTCAGGAAAGGGAGGTGGTAGATATGGTGGTCAGGCTGGTGCTGACAGGGGTGTAGAATCTTCCATCGTCTCTCCCTCTTGACTACCCAGAGCCCATCTCAGAGCATAGGGATATGTTACTGGATCTGTGAAGCCAGATCCAGACTCTTGAAGCAGTGTTTCCCAGACCTAGAGCTAAGTTCTGTCAGGCCAGGGCTGGGCTGGGTGGGGAGGAAGAAGGAAGCTGCTCTGGGACAGTACATAGAGCAGGGGCAGGACAGCACAAGCAAGAGAATCTTTCACTTCCCTGCCTATACTCCCATTGGGTCCTAGCAATGATTTTGCAGCTCTCAGGCAGTAGGAATAGTCCATTGGGAGCTCTTTCAGCCCACTTTTGGGTCATTGCTGATTGGCTGAGATCTGCCGGGATAGATCAGCGTTAACTGCCTAATCCCTTGAACTGCACCTACAGAGGGCCATGTTACCGGTTGAAAAAGAAAAGTACACATGTGTTTACACAATAAAGAAAATATCAAATTAAAGCAAGGCTATGATGTAAAAATGTAATGCAAGAGTGATATACTGGACCATTATGAAAAACTAATAGAACTGGAAGAAATGAATAAAAAATTACGAGATGCTACACAGAATCCAATATACAGAAAAATTGTATGAAATTATATTTTTAGTGTAATAAACAGTATGTGATCATATAGTTAAATACATTTATCAAAATGCAAAACAGGACAGAACGGAGGTAGGTTGCATGCGTAATCTTAACTTCAGTATTTCTTGACTTTTGATTGCTTAACCTGAAAAATTAACAAAGCGTTTTTGTCATTTCCAAAGCTTACAGAGAGCAAAGATTTCTTTGACTAACACTTTGGCTTGCATCTGGATATAACTTTAAATTAAGAGGTATATCTAAGTATATGTTTAGGAAGATCAATATGGTATACTAAGAACTGCTAAAGATCTATTATAGAATGTACAAAGGCTGGGTGCTCAGTTCTGGATGTCTATTCTGGTTCATGAGGATAGTGTTCATAAAAAACAAAGGTATACTTTAGTCAAGTGGGCCTTTTCATGTATGGTCAAAGTACACCTTCTCTCTCATGTGTACATACTATACCCAAGGCACTAATAAACAACCCTTCTCTGGTAAAACAGATTATAAAAGAACTCATGGAATTGTTCCCCAGCTAAAATAGTTAATATGGGAATTAAATCTACAAATGTAATTGTGTTTTCTCATTTATAGGAGAGTATTTAGGCCAGTGGCTCTCAAACTTTTGTGCTGGTGACCCCAGCACACTCAGCAAGCCTCTGAGTGTGACATCCATTGTACATTAAAAACACATTTTTATATTTAACACTATTATAAATGCTGAAGGCCAAGCAGGGGTTTGGGGGTGGAGCTCGCGACCCCCAAGTTATAACTTCACAACTCCCTGAGGGGTCATGACCCCCAATTTGAGAACCCCTGATTTAGGCTTATCCAATTCTATTTCTATCAGATATTTAGGAATACAGTTCTTTGAACTTTTTAAAATTAAACAACCTTTCTCTGGTACAACAGATTATAAAAGAACTTGATTACTGCAATAATCTTAGTTTATCCTAATTTTCCAGGCTTAGTTCAGATGGGGGTGGGTGTTCTGCTTTTTCAGGTCCTCCCTATTTCACTTCCCTTAAGGTATCCTAAAAGAGTGCAAAGTGACTTATCAGAATTTGTGTGGGTTGAGAGAAGATAGAATTAGAATTCCTACCTAAAATAAAAATACTAACGTTTTGAATTCCCTAATTTATTTCTTTACTGTTTAACACAACCCTGTCATGCATTACAGTGGTAAATTGATACAACAGAGCTCTTCTATAACACTAGAGTAATATTGGGCAGTCCCAGATCCTGGAAATACTGCTACAGTATATTCCTTTTTGGCTGGATCTAATAATTTTAAATCAAAAGTAACAAAAATTGATACTTCAAATGTGCCATGTCAATCTGTCTTAAAGGATTTAGAATTCTTAAATATACTCTTAGACCAACATTTCTGAAGTTTGATTGTGACAATCAGGGTACAGACACTCAACGGGAGAACAGGGTGTTTGAGCCACAAAGAATAAGCAGTTGAATCAACTGATTGTATACAATGTTATTGTGCCAAGAAACATATAAAGTAAGGTCTTTTATGAAAGCTTCTACTGTTCTAAACTTTATAAACATTGAGATATGTATGCAGGCTATAGTTACGAACTCATGTATTTGTGTCCATAAAGAACAGGGCTCATAAACTTCAGCTCCAGCTCACAGCAGGACAGTGAGCCATCAGACAGGGGGAGGCACCTTCCCAAGCCAGGTGTTCGCACAAAATCAGAACCAAGTAACAATACATTGTACAACCCAGGAAAATACATCAATGGGCCACTAAAATTAATGGAAAGACACTGAGACAACTGGGGATTTCCCTGTGGGAGGTTCCACCCGGAGTGCCACCTGGAACTGGGGTACCACTGAGTCCCCTGACCCACCAGCCTGGGCTCCCCCTCACATTGTGCCACTGTGACAAGTGGTAGCCCTGCTCCCGGTCCTACACTTCACACAGGTACGAACACATCCAGCTGCAGTTACAGCCACTGCATGAACCAACAATAAAAAGGCTACAGCCAAAGTAACTCTCAGCTCCCCAGACACACACCCGCTCTGGACCATAAACCCCAAATTAGATCATCTTGCGCTGCACAGGGAACTGTACAGTGTAAGCTCAGAGTTTGCCCCCCCTCAATGTGAAGAGGAAATACAATGTACCTGTGTTAAACCAAGCTGCGATTTTTCCTCAGACACTTCACTTAAAGGCACACTGGATTTAATTTAAAACATAAAACAGGTTTATTAACTACAAAAGATAGATTTTAACTGATTATAAATGATAGCAAACAGATCAAAGCAGATTACCTAGTAAACAAACAAAAACGCAAACTAAGCTTAACATACTAGATAGATTGGATATGAATTAGAAGTTTCTCACCCTGAGAGATGATACAAGCAGGCTGCAGATTCTTAAGGGACAAGCCGCACCTGCTTTACAGCTTGGAATCCCCAGGTCTTTTTTACACAGGCTAGAAATCCCTTTAGCCCTGGGCGCAGCACTTCCCCCACTTCAGTCTTTGTTCTTCAAGTGTTTCCAATGGTCTTCTTTGTGGGGAGTGAGGAACAACCAATGATGTCACTCCCTGCCTTATATAGCTTTAGCATATGGCAGGAACCCTTTGTCCCAAACCTCAGTTTGTGGAAATACATTGACATCCCAAGATGGAGTCCAGAGTCATGTGACCTGGTTACATGGCCTTGCATACCTTGCTGAGTCATAGGCAACCATTACTTACAGACTAGTCGGGAACATTCACAGGAAGGTTACGTTCTTCCAGGGTCCATTGTCTTTGCTGATGGACCATCAGCACTTTCTGGCTTCTTCATTGTTGTACCTGAAAGGCTGGCTATGAGTCTTTTCCAGACTAAGCCCATTTGAAATACATATCCCTAGTCAATATTCATAACTTCAGATACAAAAATGATACATGCATACAAATAGGATAATCGTATTCAGCAAATCATAACTTTTCCAATGACATCTTACATGACCCATCTTGAATAAAATGCATCATAATCATGCTATAATCATATCATAATAATATCACTATGAAGAATATGGAGTGCAGTGTTACATTCCCCACTTTGAATATCTATAGTGACTGAAGAAAAGAAACTGCAAACACTTTTAAAAGGATAGAGTTTGAAGCAAAAGATATCCTTGGGAGGGATAGCTCAGTGGTTTGAGCATTGGCCTACTAAACACAGGGTTGTGAGCCCAATCCTTGAGGGTGCCACTTAGGGATCTGGGACAAAAAATCAGTACTTGGCCCTGCTAGTGAAGGCAGCGGGCTGGACTCAATGACCTTTTGAGGTCCTTTCCAGCTCTATGAGATAGGTATATATTAGAAACTGAGGGACAGCCTTTAGGTGGGAAGCTATCTGTGAAATGATGGATCTCACTTGTAGCTAGAGGGTATTCTGGGAAAACAGTTCAAAAGCAACAGGTAACTTAGAGAAGGGATTTGATCTAATATGGAAGTGTAAAGTCTGAGGTTGTTTCGTTATGTTTATTTACTGTGTAACTTGTATATGTTTGCTATTCCTCACCATTTCATCGTTGAATCTCTGGTTTTTCTATTAAATATTATTTTGATCTCAAGCAGGTCTCTGTCATGCAAACTGTGTGGAGTGGGGAGCCAAAGTAGCTGGTATCTGGGGGTAGTAGGGAAAGCTGGTTTCACACCTTTAGAAGTGATGAACCAGAGGGGAAAACTCCAAGTGTCTGGTGGTTAAGAACTCACGAAGGACGGATTTGGGGAGATTCGGGACTGGAAGTGGTGTTGGTGTCACCCTGCAAGGTGTAATTAGGCTAGTGAGAACCATGGAGAGACCTTGTGCTTGTGGGCAGGCTACTGGTATCAGGGATCTGAGCAGAGCATGAAGGCACCCCAAGGTAACAGGGCAGGAAGTGACAGAACCCCTTACTGGTCTGGATGATCCCCCAAACATCACATTGATGTCTAATGTTATGCACCTGAATTCCTACTGCAGCACCTACGGTAACTAAGTTGGCTGATATTCAGAGATTCTGAGCCACACTAGCTCCCGTAAGATTTATGGGTGCTGTGAGTGGTCATCACCTTTTAATGTAAGGTCATTTAAGTGCCAAAATATGGACAGAGGTGCCTAAATTTTGGCCCTTTCTTCCTTTCTCTACTCCGCATTATTCCATTACTGTCTTCAGGTGGGCATCTTTACCAGTCTGAGGATGGAATAGCCACAATTTGTGATGATCTCAGGTTTGTATTTCATGAGAAAGAAGGCAGCTGCAGTGCCCCCCATTGGCTCAGAAAAGACTAAAAGGGTAGTGCCACCTACTGAATCACCAACTCCACTTCCTTCATCTCCCCAGGCCTCTTAGATATCTGGCATCCAAGTACTGTCCTGACCCAGCCTAATCCAGTTTACTTCATAATCTGTAGCGTGTGAGATTGTTGCACATCACAGTACAAGATGGTATGGCTGCAGGAATTGGATAAAAGGCTTCCTGCAGATTTTATCCCCTTACGTTAGGAGAGATTTTGCTAGAGTGCTCTGGTAATGAACCTCAATCCTTAAATATCCAACAATAGGCATTTCTAAACTTGGATCTTTCCAGAGTAGACAAACAACAACAACAACAAATTGTTTAAATTTTGGAATGAGAGAAACAAATATCTATCGTATCCAAGCTGAATCAACCAAAACTGACAGGATTTCTATCCAGAGGGGAAGCACATTTAACCCATCTATCCAAGTACATTTAAACCATTACTTCCTAACTGTGGGTGTTTGAAGATTCTTCTTTAGTCCACTAATTTATCGTTCTTTTTACAGCCTTCGATTCTCTGAGATTTGTTCTGCACAGATAAGGGGAAACTGGCACTATCAATAACAAAAGAAAAGAAAATATTTATCCACTACTTATGTGCCCATTTAAGTTATGTGGTCAGTATTGTTTTTGGTAGTCAGATTTTGGATACACTAGAGTAATTAGATAAGATATTAAACATGAAGTCTAGAGCTCATTGGGAATTTTTTTGGCAAGCAGTCTTTTTGATTATTATTGAAATATGCAGCTCAAAGACAAAACTGCAAATCAAGGTTGGCTTAAACAAAACGCCCGACTTGAGAAAATGTTGAAAACGTTTCAAAATTGTCAAAATATTTTGTGTGGCCATTTTCAAAATGACAAATTCAGGTTTTCTGATGTGAAACAATTTTTTGTTTCAAAATGTAAGCTAATTAGACTTTTTAAAAAGAAAAAAGTCAACATCAAAATAATCACTGTAATATTTTAAACAAAATGTTGATTGACCCGACCCCCACCCTAAGTCAGTTTTTCACATCATGAAAATTTGAGATTTTGACTTTTCATTCTGATCCGAGATGAGCAAAAATTTTGAACTCTTAAAAATATTCAGCAGATGGGAAAACCATTTCCCACTCGGGTCTAATGAAGACCTCAGTTGTAGTGAACACTAAGCAAGGGTCACCATATTATATTAATAATTTTGTTTCATATTTAATAAGCCTAGTAATTGTAAATTAGATAATTCAGTCATAAAACACAAGTCCTAGAGAGGGAATGACAAAAAATGGGGCACATCAGCAGGATAGAAGAAAAGCAAACTACAGTATATTTCACTTCCACTTAATATTGTTGAAATATGTTGCTAGTACTAAATATGCTCCAATAGCTCAGTACAATTTAAATGCAGAAAGTCTCATCACTAAAAAAGATGATGAATTAATTACGTTATACCAAGAATAAAGAAATGGAGATTGCACTGTGGTCCAGTCCAGTAGCTGCAGATGTTGTTTTGGCAGCAAAGTGCATCATCAATATTAAGTTACTTTGCACAATGATGAAGTCGTGCAAGCCTAAAATATCTCTCCATCTCCCAGGTGACAGGATATCTCTTTAGTAAAGTATTCTTTCTAGTTCAGCTTCATCACTAACCCTCTTGCCAAGATGTTGCTTTTTCTAGGACAAACCCCATGTACACTGCAAGAAGTATTGGAGAAGATCAGAGAACCTTTCAGTCATTCAATCCCCAGTTCAACAATATATTTAAGCACAGTCCTAATTTTAACTCTGAGTGGTCCCATCGACTTTAATGGCTTACAGTTAGGGATATAAATCTAGATCCTCAAAGATATTTAGACATTGAAATTGATGGAAATTAAGAGCCTAAATACCTTTGAGGATGTGGGCAATGCTCACATACCTTGCTCAAACTGAGCCTCAGTCAGCAACAGAGCCAGAATTTCATAGATATATGCTGATTTATAGCATCTGAGGATATGTCCTTACGTATCTTCATTATTTCTAGGGTTTCCATCAATGTGCCAAGTAACAGAAAACAATTCTGCATCTCTGTGGTAATACAGTTTTCAGGTATTATAATTTTCTCAAACACCAGATCAACAGTTTGAGTGACTAGATGGACCAAGTGAAGGCTAAGTATTGTCTGTCCTTCCTTCCCTTCCTCCCCTCCCATCTTCTGCAATTTTGTAGTCTTTGGCAAACATTTACACAAAACAGAGAGAGAGTCTTTTAAATCCCTGCTCTTTTCAATTCATGAACCATTCTATTGTCTGATCAGGATTGCTTGGTTTTGCTGTCTCATCGGCCGCATTGGCAAAATCCCTAAATGGTGCTTAGCACCCAGGAATACTTTCCAGAGACAGCAGCTGCTAAATAATGTTCTAGATATTTTACCTATTCTCAACTCATTGAGTACACCTGAGCACTATAATACAGTGCATGCGTCTTACAGCCTAATGGTTGCTGTAATTACTGCAGACAAAAAATGGATTTCACAAAACAAATCGATTCAGTTTCATTAGATATTTTATCAGTTGTAATAGGCAGAAATTGAGGTCACAAAAACAGACACTCTCGGGGCATCCTGAGGAATTACCAGTCTCTTTTGAGGTAGGAAAGGCACTTTGAAGAGTGTTAACACCAGCAAGTGTACAAATGAGCAGGAAGAACATGAGTTTCAAAGCTTTTTTTCCCCTTATATGTCTATATAAACTTTGCAAACCTTCTTTTTCAGTTAAAAATGACCTTTAAGCGGTCACAGCTTTCTATGGTGCATGGACACTTGCTTTAGAAGACACCTACTTGCTCTTTCTCAGATGTCCTCCAGCAATCTGTTGTGCAAGTCATTTTGTACTTTAAAGAATAAACTTTTTTTAATAAGCAAAACATGCATCATGACTATAAAGGGAATTAAAATTAAAATATACCTTAAAAGGCTACTAGAGTTGTAATTACTCATTTCAGACACTGATATATTCCATTATCATTGAGCCTCTCTCTCTCTTTCATACCAACAGACTCATTCTTGTCACTTTCTCTCAACTTCCTTACTAAAACTGAAATCCTCCTGTCAGCTCAACAGTAGAAATTATGGAGCTTGGTTTCAATGCAGAAATGGTTTCTCTGCAGGTGCTTCCCTGCACTAGAAAGAGATTTGCCCCAGTTGCATCATGTTTACGCATGGGCTTCAACACTTCAAGAGAGGGCATGGGTTAACTAAAAAAAAAGGTACCCCTGTTCCAATTCCTCCCAGTCCAAATCTGGCTGAAATGAAAACACAAATGGTGTGCCACCTTTGAGGACATATAACATGTGTAACATTCACTTCAGAAGTAAAGCCACAAGAGTGAAGTACTTATGTTCTCACAGACATAGTAATAGGTTACAAAATAACCATAAGCAATGAAGAAAAGCACTCTCCTTGGCCAATGTCAGTTTGGGTCAGCCATTTGTGACAGAATCAACCCAGTTTCCATGGAATCCACAAGAAAGAGGACCCAGGCCTCCTTTCATATAAAGCCTCAAATATTACAATTGATAGCTACATTCCTTGTCAGCATCCCATGAAAAAGCGTTTCTCCCTGAAGGGAGAGTGATCTTATTATTTACTGGGGGTACAGGCCCTAAAGGCCAGCATGAGAGGCCAGTTACTCCGTTTCATTTGTCCAGGCAGACGGATAAAGGACAGAAAATAATTGAAGCAGTAACTGGGAGAGATGAAAGGGGTCCTGGGGAGGAGAAAGTGTCTGAGAAAGGGAAGGCCTGGGGCCACTGAGGGGGGCATGGAACCCCTAAACTTAAGGCGAGAAGAGTCTGTAGGCCAGGAAGGCCAGGATTTGAAGTATAGTCCCTTGAAGGAGCATTCTGAAACTAAGGAAGGGGCAAAGGGGGCTCTTTTGGGAGCTGGGTGGTGTTTAATAAATTAGACCCCAGGAGAGGGGGAATATAATTTTAAGGACTCTGGGCATCAGTGGGTTATTTTGGGACCCTCAGAGGGAAACTGAGGTGGGGTGCCTACAGGACCACAACAGGTCATGAGGGGGCATCCCGGGACAGCACTTGTCTACAAACACTAAGTGGCAAATTCCTCTTCATTCAAGTGGACTAAGAATGAACTTGGCCCCCCTGTGTGAAGCAGATACATGAATGATACTTACCCATCCCAAACATTATATGTTCCTTTGACATTTTGAGGCATGGGAGTGTACACAGAACTCCGTGACCCCTAGAAAACTGTGAGTGAGACTAAGTGATTGCAACACAGTCTAGCTATTAAATCTTGTCTAGCTCATTAAACCCACTTTATGTGTTCCTGAAGCATTGGTAAGCTTCAGATTTCTGTGACTTTCTGTATGCATTATGTTACGGTATGACAAGGGACTCTTTTAGTTGGGCATAGACTAGGACTGGGGTTTCTTTTACAGATGCCAATTTGGTATATAGAGCTATACTCTGAGGAGACAGTGAGAGGAATTATTTCTGTTCTGCTATCCTGCCTGGACTGTACACTTGCATCTTGTATGATTCTGTGGTTTTGGTCTTAAGGGCCAACCACAAGCATGGACAATATGTGCACCCATATAGGACATTGAGTGTGCAGGACTAGCTAACTACATAACTGGCATCATTGTGAGCACATGGTAAAGGAGAGAGCTACATCTACTTTGCCTGCAACCTCCTGCCAATTGCACCACTGATACTGGGTCATTGATATGTCATTTTCCTGTGCAAGCTACGGAACATCTGACTTACTTTGCACAGTTGAGGGTCAGATCAGTTGCTTATCTACCACTGAGGACACAGAGCAAGAACTGATAGAGAATAATAGCATGACTAGGTAGGTGAGGTGAGTATGTATCACAACTTTCTCATTTAGTTAAACTCACTTTTCATTACAAGCCATGTTCAAAGGAGCCAGAGTATCTCAGAGGGCCGCATGAAAGAGATGGGAACAGCACATCACTGAGACCCAGAAAAATTAAGAATAATTGATATACATTGATGTCTGTCTCAGTCTGCAGGCAGCCTGAAACAATGTTTTGAGAAGTGCTCCTTTCATCTCAGTGGACTGATAATTTATGAAACTTAAGGATCAGAAGAGCCCAGAATGACCATAAATCTTACCATAGTTAGGATGAAATGTAAAACACCATTCTTCATTCTAGCCATCACACAATAAATACATTAGAACTAAACAAATAACTATTTAAACAATTAAACAATTTGTAACTATTGGCTCATGAAAGGTTAAAGAACACAACCAGAGAGTCACCAATTTTCTGTTGGCTTAATGTAATTTTTATAAGATGTTCAGACACCATAGTAGTGAGTACAATACATAAATACCTAGATAGATTACATTAGACAATCATAATTTCTTCATCCTCTTCTCTATGTCCTCTCAGATATATACACTTTTTTCTTTCTCCTGTCTTTCTTGCCTAGTCTTCTTTATCCCATTTCCCCTACTGAATCTCAGAACACGCCATCACTTTTGCTCTTCCTCTTCCCCTCCTCCTGAGTCATCTCTCCCAGCCCTGAGTCTCATCATCAGTCTCCTCTCTGCCCCTTAAATCTCCTTTCCTCTTACTCCCTGTCTCCAGCTTTCTTTCCTCATTTTTCCTCCTCCAGCAAAGAATGATGGGCAGTGAGATTCAGACCTAACTAGCATCTACACTAAGTATGAAGCTTCCCCCTCAGGAGGTAGAAGCTTAACAGCCTGGGAGATGGCTAAAGAAGGTATGCAGGGAGGGCTGGACTGGGCTTCTGTTATGCAGAGTGGAAAGGTGATATGAGTAAGTTTGCCTGCCCTATTGTGCTTTACTAACACTTTTGGCAAGCAAGTTTTAGGACATGTAGATGGGTGGTAGGGAGAAAGAAGTTCAAAAGGAAAGGAGATCTGACCTTAACCCATGTACCCAAAGGAGTGAAAAACAGTACTGCTTAGAAAATAGTGCTGCTTTTCCTCCAGACTGTTTGACTCAGGCCGCCTTTTCTTCCTGCTTTGGCTTCATTATCTCTCCTCCCCCCTTCCCCGCCACACACTCTACATGACTGCTGCCAAAAGCAGGGCAAGCACTGCACCAGATGCTCCTGGAGTTCCCTATGTATCTGGAGTCTGAATTGCTATGTTTGCCAGCACGGAAGCAGTACTTCCTAAGTGAACTGAATAATTCATTTGCCCAACATGTTACAAATTTGTTGTGCTATTGGGATCATGAATATTTGTTTGCCCTTCTCTTCTGCAGGTCTCTGTCCAGACAGGGAGAGATGAGGTATGAGCCAAATGTACATCAGGGAGCAGCACATCCTTCAAGCTGTTCCCCAGTTCAGAAGTTCAAGAGCAGGGCGGGGCACTCAAGTGCAGATATTATAAGATACATACTCAGAGGGCATCTGCTTCTTTTAAAATCTCAGAGCCCGGGGGTAGATCTTGGGGACAAGCTCTCCAATTCGTGATCAGCTCAGGTCAGCTGTTCACCCAGTGGATGCACTCGTGGATAGAGGATTGATGACACACACTTTTTGTCTTAGTGTCCATGGAATAAGCTCCCTGGAAAGGCAATAAAGCACAGGGATAGGGGCCAGTGTTTCTGTCTGGAGGTCTGAATCATAGAATTGTGGGGCTGGAAGGGACATCGAGAAGTAATCAAGACCAGCCCCCTGCACTGAGACAGGACCAAGATCATCCTGGGCAGGTGTTTGTCCAATCTGTTCTTAAAAATCCTTCAGTGACGGGGATTCCACGACCCCCCTTGGAAGCCTATTCCAGTGCTTAGCTACCCTTTTAGCTACAAAGTTTTTCCTAATATTTAACCTAGATCTCCCTTGCAGCAGAATAAACCTATTCCTTCTTGTCTTACTGAAGAGTGAACCTGGAGAATTATCGACCACAGTTCTCTTTATAATAGCCCTTAACATACTTGAAGACTTATCAGGTCCCCTCCTCAATCTTTTTCCCCCTCAAGACTAACATGCCCGGTTTTTAAAATCTTTTTTCGTAGGTTTTCTAAACCTTTTATTATTGTTGCTTTCCTCTGGACACTCTCCAATTTAATATATTTCCTAAAATGTGGCACCCAAAGCTGGGTACTGTACTCCAGTTGAGACCTCAGCAGTACTGAGTAGAGCGGGACAATTACCTTGGTGGCTTACAACACTCCTGTTAATACACCCAGGAATGATATTAGCCTTTTTCACAACTGCATCACATTGTTGACTCACATACAACTTGTGATCCCCTGTAAGCCCCAGTTCCTTTTCAGCTGTACTACCACCTAGCTAGTTATTCCCCATTTTGTACGTGTGCATTTGGTTTTTTTCCTTCCTAAGTGACATACTTTGCACTTGTTTTTTTTGAATTTCATCTTCTTGTATTCAGACCAATTCTCCAATTTGTCAAGGTTATTTTGACTTCTAATCCTGTCCACCAAAACGCTCTCACACACAGCTCTCAGACACAAAGCTTGCCCATCCCTAATTCATGCAGAAGAACCAATGTATCTACATTTTACGTGGCATCATACATACCACCAAAATTGCCAGTTAAACTAATCTCTGGGTTTTGTGATGTACAAACCAGAAAAACACTGTTTCCTTTTCAGATTTCATATTGAGCTTTCACTGCTGTCACTTAGAGACATGTTGTTTTGATATGTGGACTGAGATGGAAGATGGAAACCACAGAAGGAGAATGACTGTCAAACAAGTCCAAGATTTTTATTGAGTCACTTTTCTGAAGATAGCCCCACCTTGAGATGAAACTTTTTGCTGGAGACTAAGGATTATCATTTCAGGAACAGGGTAGTGATCCTTAATCTTCTAAAAAAACAGCCTTTTTATCATTGAAAAAGTTATGCCCTCTCTCTATCACCGAACAAAGAACACACACAGACACCCCACATAGGTGAATTTCTCATTTCTACCCAACAATATCTGTGGGCCTTAAATGGTCCAAGCAGCGTTTGTTAGCTTTTCAGTACAGGTTTTTCCAGTTACAATCTCTTCCTTGTTCTCAAATTAGCAATAGTTCAGCTCTTAGAATTGTAGATTGTGAACTCCTTGGGACAGGGTCCTTGTCTTTTTAATAATCCTGAGCTAGGAGCTTCACTAACACCACTATCGGATTACAATATCTATAACTATAATAAATAGCTTAATCCAAACTGTGCCATGCTGAAGTCACCATTTAACCCCCCTTCGCAGAGTTAATGCCATTATGCAGGTAATACAGAGTAGGAAAGAAAAGGCTAATCCCACACGTGACAGCAAACCAGATGTGAACCCAGGAAAGAAGAGCTGACAGCTGGATTCTGCTACTGGGGAAATTCACTGCAGAGTTAATGACTCTTTCCACCTCACACCTGTGGTCACATCCAATGCTGAAGTGTGTGCGCGCGCATGCACCTGCATGTGTATGGGGATACTGGGTTGACAATAGTCCACATTCCCTGCAACAGATGAACTGTCAGGAGAGCAGGAAGCACTAAGAGAGAGACAATGTGTTTTAGAAACTTGATGTCATTTTGAAAGCAAATATGGAATTCAGGGGACTACCTGGCTCAGGGGATGGACTAGTTCTGAGATACGGAGCCTTTCACCTCTGTGTCGCTGGTTAGAATCCAGTAGAGATCTGCAGGGACTGAAAGTTGTTACTTGCTGAAGGCTATTCAATGGCCTATGTGAAATGAGGCCATGGTCTCGGCTTGGGTTCCTAGTTGACAAGGAACCACATCACAGAACCACCTCCTGAGAGAGGCCAAGATTTGAATGGGCAAGGAGCTTGAACTTCCCTCTCCTGTCTTGCCACCATCACAAATGTGTCCCCTCTAGGGCCGGGGTTCAGTACATAGATGGGGGTAATGTAGGGAATTGTCAGGGGCCTAGTCTGCAGCAGAGCCAGTCTCCAGGCAACCTAATGAGCGCAGCTAGTCCTGATAGAAGCTGTCTGATTGGCTGCGGGAGTCAGCAGGCTGATATTATAGCTCAGTAGCAGCAGCAATCTAGTGGCTGCTCAAAGCATTCTTAGCTTGCAGCTGTGTTTGTTTCTGTCCCCCTGCCTTGGTTATCTCTAGTCTTGCTACAGCCCCAGCCCAATCTTTTTTTGGAGATATCCTATCTCCTAGAACTGGAAGGGACCTTGAAAGGTCATCGAGTCCAGCCCCCTGCCTTCACTAGCAGGACCAAGTACTGATTTTGCCCCAGATCCCTACGTGGCCCCCTCAAGGATTGAACTCACAACCCTGGGTTTAGCAGGCCAATGCTCAAACCACTGAGCTATCCCTCCCCCCTCCCATACCTGCTCTTCCTCCAATCCCCACCTTCTTGCTGACTCTGGGTTCTGACCTTCCGCTATGCCTTCTGACTGTGACTCTGGTTAACCCTTTGGCTTAGGCCTTGGTTTCTGACTCCTGGCTATAGGCTTTGCTCCTGGACTGCCCCATCTGGATTCAACTCTGACTGGCAAGCCAGACTTTTGCTTCCACCAGTAGGTCAGACCACCCACAACTCGGTTGCTGACAATTTGAGCAGCCCCAAAAGATTGAATGAGAGTGGGAAAGGAACCACATTGGCCTTCAGATGGATTCTGCAGAGATAGACATGCCCCTGCTGGACATTGTGGGAATCCTGCATACCTGACAGGCCCAAGTTATGGCCTTGCAGTTACAAATAGGCTCAAGCCATTCCACCCTTATCTGCCATCCCAGCTTCTAGGGAGTCAGCGGTTCCAGTGCGGATAAACTCGATTGGGACCGTCATGAGCTATGCTGGCTCCTGTCCATGCTTTGGCCCGAGTCATCTGCCACTGACGAGACACGAGTAGGACTTATTCTTAGTCTGCCAAGTGGGGAGGCCCTGGCCTGCAGTTCTGCCCTCCTGGAGACTTCTAGCCCCCTCCTGGGGAAGCTTGAAGAGTTCATCAGAGCCAAAACAATTGATCTCCATTCCAGTTTTGCAGACTCAGGTAGTTCAGCTAAGCATTTAGGTCTAAACATTTAGGTGGTACTTAACTGAATTGAAACTCTGACCTTTTTGAGTAGTGCAGAATTCAGTTGTAGATAAAGCACCTTTTTCCAGAGGTGTAATGGAAGGAAAGTGAACAGAAATACTGGGCCCAAATTTGCTCTCATTGAAGTCAACATGAGCTTTGCCAGTAATTTCAATGGGAAAAGAAATAGCCATTAGTAATTATGTATTCGTAACAGCTAGAGAAGAGATTCATAAGGATTGTTATATAGATTCACAGATTTTTTTTAAGGTAATCTAGTCTGACTTTCTTTATTTCACTCACAAAGTCCTGCACCAAGCCCAATAACATGTAGCTGAACTATATCATATATTTTAGGAAGATATCTAATATTGATTTAAAGACTCCAAGTGATGGAGAATCTACTGTCCCTTGGTAATCTGTTCCAATTGTTAATTACCCTCACCACTGAAAAAAATTGCAGCTTATTTCCAGTTTGAATTTTTCTACCTTCAACTTTTAGCTACTGGATCTTGTGTATTTGTCTACAAGATTGATAGCAACTCTTTTAACATCTTTTCCCTGTGTAAGTATTTATAGATGGATCAAGTAATCTTTTAATCTTCTCCTCAAAAAGCTACTCAGTCTCTCATAAGGCATATTTTCTACACTTCAAATAATTCCTCTAGCTCTTCTCTGGACCCTGTCCAGGTTTTCAACAACCTTTTTAAATGGAGACACCAGAAATGGACAGTGTCTCCCAGCAGTTCAACAATGCAGTATGCAGAGATAACATCTATTACTCTTACTTGATATTCCCCTGTTTATATATTGCTGCAGCATCAGACTGGGAGCTCATGCTCAGCTGGTTATCCACCATGACTCTTAACTCCTTTTCAGAGAGTCACCATTCTTCAGAGTGACACCTTTCTTTTTATTAATTGTATGACCCTGCATTTGAGAATATTTAAACCCATGTTGTGTTATTGTTCCCAGATTGCTAAGCGATCCAGAACACTGTATATCAGTGAGCTGTTCTCATTCTTATTTACTGTCTCACCAATCTTTGTGTCAGCTGCAAACTTTATCAGCAATGATTTATATTCTCTTCTTACTGTAGATAAAGTTATTGAATGGCACTGGGCAAGTACCTTCCCCAGCAGGATGCCTGGCAAATCCCACCTCATTGATGATTCTCCAATTAACAGCATTCACTATAATAACCGCCTGCTCCTGTTCCCAATAAGCCAATGTCAAAGATCACCTGGTCTTCAATGGGAGTGGATTGGACCCTTTCTCTCTTCACTTTCCTCCTGTTTTTCCTCTGGAATAAGGTGTTGTACCAGCACAACTATATTCTTCATTACTTTGTAGTGTAAAGAAACCAAAAAAGCCTTTCGTGAATGATTAAATACTTTGGTGTTTAATCAGCCACAGCAGCCATTCATTTGTCCCTCTCTTACAGTGCAAGAGAAATACTCCCTTAAGAAAACCAACAAACACCTGGAAAAATAAACCAAGAACCTTGGTAGAGGGGAATCTAGGAAATTTTAAAAGGATGTTGCCTTCAGAGTACTTATTTCATTAACCCAACCAAATATACAATGGTCTTTTTTTTGTAGCAGTATACTCTGGTTCTAGTGATAATTTAAAATTCTTATCTTAGGCTATGTCTATACATACAGTGCTAGGGCGGCACAGCTGTACCGATATTGTTAAGCTACTGCAGTGCATCTAGTGAAGATGCTCAATGCCGATGGGAGTCAGCTCTCCCATGGGCATAATATAACTATCTCCGCAGGTGGCAGAAGCTATGTCAGCGGGAAGAGCTTCTTCCGCCAACATAGCGCTGTGCACACAAGTGCTTATGTCAGCGTAACTTATGTTGCTTGTGGGGAGGGGAGGGGTTTCATACCCCTGTGCGACGTAAATTATGCTGACGTAGGCTGTAGTGTAGATATAGCCTTAGTTGCACATAACTTCTTGCAGATGGCTTTCAAAAGTCAGGTTAGGCTGATGCCTTTCCATTAACACCTGCCTTCCATCTGCCCACGTTATTTAAGTGTTAACAGATTTTCCTCCAGGAACAATGCAAGTAAGAAAAGCCAGTTCTGCCTAAGGCAAAATGGACTACTTTGGATTTTCTGTGGATTAATCTTTCATCAAATGGAAACAAAAGAGCAACAACAAAAGCTGTGTCATGTACATGCCATTTTCTTTCCATTAGAGCCAGAGGTGGGACTACAGTAAGTACACAGAGGAATTTGAGTAACTTCTCAGAACAAGCCCAAGGTCAGCAATTCTTCTTGATGAAAACCTCAGCAGCACAATTTGAAATACACCCTCACCACAACCAAACAAGCCATACTAACTCTTGAGCTCTTAGTGCCAGATCTTCAGCTGGCATAAATTGGCATAGTCCAATAATTTCAATGGATCATTGCCAACTAACACCAGTGGAGGTTCTGAACCTATACCACATGGGAATTATGATATATAAAGTGTGAATACATACACACTTCCTAGGCTTTTTATTCTTTACGGAGGGAAATATGCTCTCTATTTTATTTTTGTAGAGGGACCAGTCAGTGCAACAACAACAACAACAAAACCCTTCTACCTACAGTACTGCAAGCAGGCAACTTGAAGCTTTATTCAAGGGCAAAACAGAGTGTGCGTGTGTGTGGGGGGGGACACCCCCTTCTACAAAACAGGAAGTATGGCTCCATACCATAATAATCTGGGTAATTTAGTTAACCCCATTGTGACCACTTTACTACACTTATTCCTTCTGCACAATTCATTCCCTCTAGATTTTGACACAAGCAAATTCTGAACTTTATACATGTTTGGGCCAGTATAGGGAGTCTGGCCTCTGTGCAAGATAGTAAAATGCTATGGAAAAATAAAACCAAGCATAGGAGGCAACCAGACAAAAACAATGAAGTGTCATTTTCTAAACAGAGAGTTACAAAAACAAACATTAAAATGTGACGGGGGGGGAGGGGCTCGCTGGGATCTGAATGCAGCATGGTGTCTTTTTCAAACTCTTTTTAAAGAGCAAAAATGTGATTTGATCAAACATTCCAACTTTGATTGATTCCTTACGTTGATTAAAAACAAGCTGCTGACAAACATAACAGCAGCATTAAAGGGCTCTATTCACCAGGGCTTGTTTGTTTTAGAATAATTTTTGAACTGAGGGGGAAACCCACTGCACTGGGTCATGAAATAAGCCATATCTGTATATATATGAAAAATCCTCTTTGTCTCTGTCAGCACCAAAGGGATATACATCAGGCCAAAGAGAAATTTCCTATACACTGATATCTGTCTTATATATTCTCTTGTGTAACAGCGTGGCACCCACCTCTCACGAGCACCCCCTTCTGGTCAGGTGTGTCTGCAGTCTTTAAACTGTCCCAGCCCTGGTATCGGGCAGTGCCCCCAGGGCTTCCTCCCTGGAGGCAATAGTTTCATCCTCTCTGGGCCTTTCTGGTCTCAGCTGGGCCACTTCATAGTTCAGATCCCCTTCCTTCATAGTTCAGATCCCCTTATTGCTGTCCAATTGCTGGTCACTTCCCCTGTTGCCTATGGGGGGGAGGGCAAGCCCATCCACTACTCCGGGTCCCAGCAGACACGCACTGCTGTGTCCCTTTAATGAAACTGCTTTCAGTTCCCTGGGCCACTTCTCTGTGGCCCAAGCCTTCACCCTTACATCAGGGCTGTTCTACATTCAGGCCCAGCAGCCAGCCAGGAGCTTTGCCTCACTCCCCTGGTCCCTGCCCACACTGAGCTGTCCATGGTGCTGCAGCTCCCTTTGACCAGCCGGAAGCACCATCTGCACTTCCTGACTCCAGCAAGAAACTGACTCTGGTCTGCACTTCAGCTCCTTTTATACTAGCCTGCAACCCTCTGGTTGGCTAGCTCCTTGCAGCCTCCCCATGATTGGCTACTTTCCTGCATAGTCTCTTTAGGCTGCCTGGAGGACTTAGCTCCACTGCTCCATTCCTGAGATGGGTGTGACAGGACCTTGGTGCTCCAGCACAGGGCCTCTGGGCATAGTCAACCCAGTCACACCTTGGTTTTGTAATGCACTTGTCATCAAATTGTCACAAGATCAAAATGTTAATAAAATAGGAACAAGATGTCACACAAATAAATAAGAAAAAAAGATGTATATTACCATCTAACACAAACAGAAGTAGAAATAATGATCCTTTATCTAATTGCATTGGAGTGTCTAGTGAAGTTGATAGGTTTCAGAGTAGCAGCCGTGTTAGTCTGTATCCGCAAAAAGAACAGGAGTACTTGTGGCACCTTAGAGACTAACAAATTTATTAGAGCATAAGCTTTCGGATGCATCCGAAGAAGTGGGTTGTAGCCCACGAAAGCTTATGCTCTAATAAATTTGTTAGTCTCTAAGGTGCCACAAGTACTCCTGTTCTTTTTAGTGAAGTTGATGGGAGTTTTGCCATTGACTTCAATGGGAGCAGGACTGGGTCCAAATTAATAACCATATTTTTGTACTGCACCACACACACTATATTAATGTAAAGCAACCTTAAAGGTTAAGTTCATATCAGCGTTCCACTGACTGACTAGTTCGTTATCCACAGTGGAAGAGCTTCAATAAGAGTGATTGAGAGAGCCCCACACCAGAATATCCCATGTGGGAGACCCAACTGCAAAGGCAGACATCACCTCAAACAGAAGGGGAAATTGAGCGTATGCATCCCACATCCCATGTAAGTGCTCTAACCACTAGGTTATAAGGGAGGCAGCAGCTGCTGCTCTTGCTGCTGCCACCGCCACTCTTTTGCAAATCTAGCCCTTCATTTCCTTTGCTTTTATATTAAAAAGGTGAAAGGGTTCACTTTGGGTCAAACAAAATGTTGTGTTTGACTTGAAATGAAATTTTTGTCCAATTTTTGTCCAATGCAAGCTTTCCACACTGCCCAACCAAAGACAGACCGCTGCTAGGCATGGAATAGTAGATCAGGCTCCATGTCCATTCCAATCCTGGGTCCCTTTAAAATTGTGGTAGTGTGTTTTGTTGGTTTGTTTTCGTGGGAATGTTTGTCCAATAGGAACTATACTAAGAGCATTGCACATCAGCTATCAGATAGTAATAAGTTCTGTGCATTAGTGCTCACATCTTGTGATCTAGGAATGAAATGCTCCATTGCCCTAGAATCAAGACCCTGAGACATCCAGTCCCCAGGTCTTATTGTTAAAATGTCACCAAACCCCGCTGACGAAATTACAACCTATCAGAAGTAAATAATTCTTTATATTTGTATTAAATACCCAAGGGCAGTAATCCACTTTATGGGCCAGTGACTTGGAAAATATAATTACTACATTAATGCCACTTTTGATTTATGAGAGGAGTGCAAAGTCATCAAACACTACAGCATCTTGACTTTATTTTCACACCTGTAATTTAAAAGCAAACAACAACCCAACACAGATTAAATGAAACTTGTTTACAATGCTCTCTGGTTCTGGGATCTTGTCTGCCAGGGATTGGAAAGAGGTAAGGTTTCATGAGTAGTTGAACTAATCTTTGAAAACAGATGTTTGTAATGGACACACAGACGGATACATTTTTGCATGGGTATTAAATATGCGAAGTTGCATTTTGGATGTTAAATCCAGATTTTACTATAGGAGGGACTGTGTTGTCAGAAAAGGAAGAAATTTAATGGAGAGCTTGACTTTGGGGCTTACTGTTTGATGTTAATTTAGGTAAGATAGGTTGTTAATGTAAGACTACTATCCTACTGTCAGTTGTGATAATGAAGGACTTTAACGTCTGCCCCCAAAATCAAATCAGTTGTGACAGGAGGGTTAGAAGAGCCCCAGTACGATGCATTTCAGTGGAGTATTAATAACATAAGCAGCAGTGACACAAGTTAATTTTATACCCACAAAAATCCTTATGATGGGCAATGCTAATTGATTACCATTGATGTAACTCAGCCTTTCATGTCACGCGGGGGGGGGGGGGGGGGGGGGGGGGGGGGGGGGAAGAATGGCTCTACTGGAATTTGTCAGAAGATCTTGTGATGAGGATCACTTTTACCCATGTTATTATCATGCTATACCTGTGAGAAGAAGAAATGTGTCTACTCTAATCTTATCTGATATCTGACATAATCCCTTCCAAGAAATAAATTAAAACCATTGGTACTGGCAGGAAAAGGGGTTCTGAAATTTTAATTTAAATTGGGCTCATCATAATCCCACATCCTATAACAAAGGTTTTTGTTAATTTTAATTTAGTTCTTAGGAGTTTTTTTCCCACATGCTCTGGTCCCTAATACTCCTATGAAAACCGATTTAAGCAAGTCTGCAAAAATCTAAGTATTGTTCATTTCAGCATGATATTCCACACCTGGTACAAGTAACTACTAGAAATGGTTGCATGATACCAAAACTGTGAATATTTTTTGTGAATAAAAATGTCACGACTCCACCATTTATTCACAAGGGTGTCATATTATTAATGGTTTATGGGTATTCAGAATAAAGCAGTTTACTCATCAAAATGTTAGTGGATCCAATAAGTTTCATAATTTTTAATCTTCAATTATTTTTCCAAAACTCTGTACTGGCAGAAAGTTATTTGCTATTGCTAAAACTTTCAGAAGGGCCTATGTGACTTAAGTGCCCAAGTCCTATTGACTTTCAGTGGGACTTAATTCACGTAGTGCTTTTGAAAACATTATCCTATTTGTTAAGGTTTCAGCCAGCCAGTCAGGGAGTAGCAACAGTCCTATATCACTTAGGCAACTGGTCGGACAGCAGGAATAATGAATAGCAGAAGTGAACAGTTTGCAAATAACCCATAGACTGAAATTGGTTTGCATAATAATCTATTGGGTGAATAGCTGCAAATAACACACACATCATTAGCCCTCAGGATCGGTTCATGAATAATTTGCAAACCCAGCTAAATATGTTAGATGATATATTCACAGTGATTTATTTGACTAGCTTTAACACACTGTGGACCAGATTCTGACCTCATTTCAACAATGTAAATCAGTAGTAAATCCATTGCCCTCAGTGGCGTTTACCAGCATAAATCCCATCTAAATGAAATCAGAACCAGGCCTTATTAGTGTGCTTCTTATAAATCCCCATTTCTAAGGATTCATAAATTAATCACTAGCACAGTTACAATGACATCATAGCTGCAAACAAGAATAGAATTTGGCCCTAGAAGTTTAGATGATATTAGGTATATTAGGATACTGCGGCAGGACCTAGCTATACTTGGTCCTGCAGCAGCGCAGGAGGCTAAACTATATGACCCCTGAAGGTCCCTTCTAGCCCTACATTTCTATATTTCTATGAGTGGAGTTTTATGGAGATAACTTAATGCATTTAATTAAAATTGTTGATTTTTTACTGATGCGTCACTCTCCAACCAAATAATGAAATTCATGTTTAAAGCTTTAGTTCAGATCTGACCCTAGCTGACTGCACTGTCTTGAGGGGGAAAAAAAATCCAAGAAACATAGTAACTTGCAAACATTTACCCCTTACCATAATTGTAACTACAGCAACTCAAACTATTCATTTTCTGTCTCAAATAACATGCACAAGTCTATCTCGCTAACAATTCAGTAGAGGAAATTGACAAATGATCACTGTATTCAGCCATCCATTTAAAACAGACAGGCGTTTGGCTGAATTCTGATTTCAGCAATGGATACTTCACTGAAAATGCTGCATGATCCACTAGTCCCCCAAAAAGGGAGAGAAAACGTATGTGGATAGCCTCTGAAAATACGCTCATGAAGAGAAACATTTTTTTTTTTAATGAAAGCAGGGGATTCAATAAAATGATCTCTGGACTAGAGACTGGACAACTTTTGCCATAATTAAGAACCTTCTAGTGCTCTGGGGTTTCAGTTTCTAGAATGTTGTAAAATTTGTTTTCTCTTTACCTATAAGGGTGAGAAAGCAAAAGATTCTCCCCCCCTCCCCAAAAAAATCAGTTGGTAAGAATAAAAGCCAAGTTTATGAGATGTTACATAGTACCTTGACCATAGCAAGGAATGCAAATAGGTGCCATTCCTGTCATTGACTGAGTTGTGGGCAGTCTGGCCCATCGGTAGGTGCAAGAGTCTAGCCTACTAGTTAGAGCTGAATCCAGATGGAACAGCTCCAGGAGCAAAGCCAAAGGTCATAGCTGGGAGTCAGAAATCAAAGCCTCAGCTGCAGGGTGAACCAAAGTCTCAGTCAGAAGGTGAAGTGGACAGTCAGAGCCAGGAGTCAGAAGTCAGAAAGAAGCTGGGAGCTGAAGCAAGTCTAGAGACAACAGAGGCAGGGACAGGCCCAGACACAACTGTGGGCTAGGAATGTGCTGAGCCGCCCCTGGATTGCTGCTGCTAATGAGCTTAAGTATCAGCCTGCTGACTCCTTCAACCACTCAGGTGGCACAGTCAGGCAGCTGCTATCAGAGCCAGCCAGCTGCGCTTATTAGGTTGCCAGGAGACTGGCTCTCCTGCTAGCTCGGTCCATGACAGACACCACCCCGTTCCCCAAGGGTACCTACCAGGGACCAGGGGATCTGGCTTCAGGGGATATTTCTGATGGAAGTCACATATGAGGTAACAGGCAGCAGATTTAAAACAAACAAAAGGAAGTATTTTTTCACACAACACACCATCAACCTGTGAAACTCCTTTCCAGAGGATGTTGTGAAGGCCAAGACTTTAAAACAAACAAAAGGAAGTATTTTTTCACACAACACACCATCAACCTGTGGAATTCATTTCCAGAGGATGTTGTGAAGGCCAAGACTATAACTGGGTTTAAAAAAGAACTAGATAAGTTCATGGAGGATAGGTCCATCAATGGATATTAGCCAGGATGGACAGGGATGGTGTCCCTAGCCTCTATTTGCCAGAAACTGGGAATAGGTGACAGGATGGATCACTTGATGATTACCTGTTCTGTTCATTTCCTCTGGGGCACCTGGCTTTGGCCACGGTAAGAAGACAGGATACTGGGCTAGATGGACATTTGGTCTGACCCAGTATGGCCGTTCTTATGTTCTTATGAGTTCTGGAGCATGGATGTTTTCTACTAGCTCCAACAATCACTCTTCTGGTCCATAGCCCTCCCCGTCCACCAGATAATAGAGTTTGCCTCGAACATACTTGGAGTCTAGGATTTCCTGGACCTTGTACTCCTCTGGGCCATGAATATCTATGGGAGGTGATGGTGAAGCTCAGTTGGCAGGAAAGGGATTCTCCTTGTAAGCTCCAGAAGGGATAGATGGAAAACCGGGTGGATCTTCAAGGATTCCAGCAACTGCTACAAGATTAGTTTGTTTGGTAATCTTAAATGGGTCTAGGTAGTGGTGGTCCATTTTGTATGCACGGTGGGTGGATTTGAGGTGTTTGGAGGACAACCAAACCTTATCTCCTACAGGGCTGGTGTTAGAACACCAGAACTTGACATTACTGCAGTCAGCCATTTTGTGTGTCCAGCTACTGCTAGCTGAAAGCCAAATATCACATAGCTAGAAATAATCATTAGGGCTCTGAGAGGCCAGGCCAAACAGCATGATTGCAGTTTTGCTAATCATAATGGGTGGATAGGACAGAGTTAATGTACCATGAGAATGGGAGGAAGTGTGGGGACAGGCGACCTTGGTTTTAAGTGCCCCGACACATAAGTTTTATTGCTGTTATGACTAGAAGTACTAGAAATGCTTTGAGAAGAGATAATGAGCAATTTGCTGAAATTAGGAGAATTGGTGACCCACTAGGAGTCACTATGAGTTATGTGCTTTCTTTAAGTTAGCCATAGGGATTAAGCAAAAGAATACACTTTGGAGCAGTCTGAGGAAGCTTTTCTTTGGGCAAGGAGTTGACACCTAAACTCCCCATCAGCTGGATGGAAGGAGGGCCCCTGGAAGCCATTTGAAACCATCTCACACTTTGGGTAACTATAGTATTTGGGGTGCGCTGAAACTATTGCTACAGTGTGTGTGTGTGTGTGTGTGTGTGTGTGTGTGTGTGTGTGTGTGTGTGTGTGTGTGTGTGTTGGCGACCTAATAAAAAGTAGTTTTAGGTAAAAGCACTCTGGTTTGTACTAGTCATTTATCAAATGGAGGATCTGTGTTCACCTTTGATTTATTCCTGACATGCCTGAAGAGAAAGTTAAGTTACCACTGTTTTGGGTTCTGAAAACGCTGGATAACAGTGTAGCTCAGTGTTTTCAGTTGGCATGACTTTGTATGCCTCTTTGCTGGCTTCCAGTTATTTGGCAAGGTCTTGGTGGACCCTTGTGAAGGTGGGCAACTGGATCTGCTGCAGCAGGAGCAGCAGGAATCTGTTGGTGAGGCTGAATAAAGGCAAGGGTGGAAACCATAGTCTGTATAGACTGGGCTGTCAGGTGGATGCATAGACGGAGTTGATGTATGCTAACTCTGCATATGACAGGATGATACCCCAGTTCTTTTGACGATAACTGAGAAAGCAATGGAGGTACTGTTCAAGGAGCTGGTTCACTCATTCTGTCTGCCTGCTGATCTGAGAGTTATAGGCCGAGGAGGTAAGCACTTCCATTCCTAAGCATTTCCAGAGTTTGCACCAAAACCAAGAAGTGAATTATGAACCTTATTCTGAGACTATTCTGTTCAGCAGCCCATGAAGCTGAAAAATGTGAACTAGAGAAAGACAGGCCATTTCCTGTGCAGTTGGGAGGGATTGAACAGAAATAAAATGCACAATCTCAGTCAGATGGATGGTGATGAGAAGGACAGTGCAACCCTGGGAGTGAGATAGCTCTATGATGAAATCCAATGACATCAAGGATTGGGGCTGAGAGGGGTAGGCACAGGTTGGAGAAGACTGAATGGTTTGGCATCTATGCAATTGCTCCAACAGCACATATCACAAGAAGTAATGTACCACTTAACATCAGTAATCAATCCTGGCCACCACAAATTCTGTAACACCATGTCTTGATTTTTGAAGCAGGTGAAGTGGCTGGCAACTGGCATATCATGACATCTTTAATACTACGAGTCTGAGGTGGCCCTCTGGGATGTAAAGGCACTTTCCACGATAAAGCAGACCAACCTTCAAATGAAACCCTGAGCTGGGCAGAACATTAGGAGCATCGAGGGTCTGACAGATAGTAGTAGTTCTGAGCTCTTGAGGAAGCAGGGACCAGATGAAGAATGTCTGTTGTCCCTTGAATAAAATCTGATGGGTGTAAAATGATAGCTAAGGGAACTGTTCTGACTTGACATATTAGTCCTTGTGGGACAGGGCACGTACCCTCCCATTTCATGATCCAGAGTGGTAGTTGATGACAAAGTCAAATCTGGCAAAGGTCTGTCACTGGTTAAGGTTATGAGCTGTTAGGAGATATTCCAGACTCTTGTGGTCGGTAAGGGCCTGGATCAGGAATCAAACTGCCTCTAAAAGATGTCTCCATTATTCAAATGCTGTCTTTATAGCAAGAAAGTCCTTGACCCTGATATCATAATTCTTCTCAGAGGGTGTTAGTTTTTGTGAATAGAAGGCATGGGGATTGGTTGGAATTGGTTACATAGATCCTGTGTGATAGCATAGCTCTGATGGCAAAGTTCGAAGCATCTACCTCTGTGGTAAAGGGTTTGACAGGAGCGGAGATAAAAGATCTCTTTAGCTAATCAAATACAACCCCTGCCTCTGGCACCAGACAAAGAGGACTCCCTTTCGAAGGAGTGCAGTGATTGGAGCAACTAACTAAGCGAGTCTTTTGTCAAAATGCCTGTAGAAATTGGCAAACCTGAGAAACCACTGAACAACGCCTCTTACATCCTTTGGGGCTTTCCACCAGAGATGGCAGATACCTTTTGTGGGTCCACTGTTAGCCCTTCAAGGGAAACATGGCAGAAAAGAAAATATAATTGTGTCTTTGCCTTCGCTGAGTTTGAGATGGATGCGTTACCTGTTTTATACTTTGAGAAGTAGGGGTTGTGTGAACATTTAACAGCACTCATCTTGTGGCATGGCTATCACAAATAACTGAGCAGAGGACATGGCTACATGCTGATTAAGGGCTAGAGCCTTATTAGGTCTCAGCTATAAAGTTTTATTCATTCGCTGTACGGTCAAGGCTGTGTTTTCCCCAGAGCATAGTTGACCCAGGGTGTTGTTTCTGTGGGAAACACAAGGTGTGACTGAAGAGTACCAGCCTGCCTGTCATGGCTGAGGGGATATTTTATTTTTATTGGCTGGCATGCTACTCTTATGGTATAATTTTGATTAACCCTCTCATTCCAGTGTCCTTTACTTGCTGCTGATATTTAAAGCACAGTAGCCAGCTTTTACAGCTGCTGCCAGCCCTCCCCCTCAGCAGCCTACACTGGTTACATAAGTACAGTCTCTATTTCTCAGCTGGCTGTCTAACACCTTCCATAAGGGCAGAGTTTTGGGGAAGGGAACAGGTTGCCTGGTGCTTCGAGCTTATATTAAGCCTATCAGTAGTTTCCAGCCCTGGATTCACAGTTCTTAGGCTATGACAACCGTGCAAGGCCAATACATAAATAAATAAAATAAACAGACTACATATTTGAAGCATGGATGATCATTTTTCCTGGGGTAATAGGCTCCCCTTGGTGAAAGAAATTGCAAATTACTATTAGTTCATATGGCAGAAAATTACAAATTCAAAAGAACATAAATATGTTCTTCCATTACTGGAGCTTACAATTGACTATGAGGTAGGAGGGGGCAATACTAATAGGAGGCTATCAAACAGAACAGAGCAGTTAAATTATATAATCAATTTAATGTGCTTGGTTGGTTGACAAAGAAATCTGTTCACTCCTTTGCCCTTATTGCAGAACCTTCAGTAACTTTTTATGTAAGATTTTTTTAAAAGAATATATATATATTCCTCATGAAAAAAAAAGTCCAGTTATAAAACTCTACAGTAAACATCTTTATTGAGATACATCTGCATAGGAATTAGAAATCTACAGCCAAGTCTTCCTTCAGCGGAATGGGAAATTGCTCACTGGTGTCAGGAAGGAGGGATTGGACTCCTGACTTGTAAGAGGATGCTGCTGTATTCTACACAATAAGGTATATGACTATAGCAATGCTACAGGGTTTGGTATAATTACTATAGAATCCCTTAGTGTAATTTCCCCCCCCCTAAACATTGTGCAACAGTTTCATACAGCCTTGATTCTAACCAAATATTCAATTATCTAATGTGACAATGACTGACGGTAAGAGTTTGTGGATTTAGATGGCTGGATCCCTCGTTAGGTTTCTTTTCTGACCATCCTCTTTCTCTGCTCTGCTCTCATTTGCTCAGATTCTTTTTTACAAATAGATCAATAAATCTGAACTCTTGCCCCTTCCCCCAGTAGTGCTAGCTGAGGGGACTTTTCTCCCTGGGTACAAAATAATATTTTCTAAGGATTACTTTGTTCCCATTTTTATAGGCAAAAATATCCCCAGTTTACATAAACTTCACGCATACACTTCCAGTCACTTTCAGCCTCTTTGCCTGTGGATGGCTCTGAAAAAAACAGCCAGGAAACAGCAGGTTGTAAAAACTCATCTAATTCCCCTCCCTGCTTCATGTGCACATCCAAACCTCCCACTGGTTTCAGCAGTAGTGTTGGGTGCATCAGGAATGCAGGATCCAGCCCAGTACATGTAAAAGTTTTCGTCTTAGCAAATTTACTTCTTCCTTATGCGTAACTGCTTTTCTAAAGCAGCAATGCCCAACATCTGGTCTGGGGCGCCTCAGGGGTGACTGTGTTAAGAAGGAAATTTGTATTTGATTCTGAATTGAATATGTGGTTCTTGAGGAAGAATGCTTCTCTTTCTAAGAGATATGCTCTCAATCAACCAGGAGTTATGGCCTATGCTATGCAAGAGATCAGACTAGATAATCACCAAGGTCTGTTCTGGCCTGAAAAACTATGAATCTATGTGTCATGCTCTGTGATTTTAAAGTGAAGTGTTTTAATCAGTCCTAGCACTGATTCTGCTCTCTCTGAATTCAACAGCAAACCTCCCATTGTTTTCAGCGAAAGCATAGCTGCTTCCTTAGCTATCACACTTGGACAGAGACTATGATACAGCTGAAAGGATTCAGGCTCCAGGACCTAGTTTGGGCCTGTCTCTCTGTCATCTCTCAATCATCATGCTAGAGTATGACTTGTTTTTCTCTTTAGAAAAATACCACAAAATTATGACATTGAGAATACTAATCATCCACTCAGCGGTGTGCTCACACTACACAGGATAGTCTGAATCAGTTACAATACATTTATAGCAGTGGATTGATACTAGTTGTACTTAGATTACTTACTAGGTGAAGAATGGTATTCAAACACTGTAGCTGCCCCAATTTTAATACGCTAGTGTGGAAGTGGAGAAAGGGATAAAGGAAATTTGAATATAGAGATATTAGTTTGCATGTGGCATCCAACCTCAGAGTGAGAACTCGTTTTTCTCCGACACTACCTATAAATTACACATAAATGAGTCTCTTCCCAACCCAACTGCCTGGGAACATCCAATACATTTGCTAGAGACAAGGTGGACAAGGTAATATCTTTTATTGGACCCACTTCTGTTGGTGAGAGAGAGACAAGCTTTCAAGCCACACTAATTTCTCTCTCTCACCAACAGAAGTGGGTCCAATAAAAGGTATTACCTCACCCACCTTGTTTCTGTAATATCCTGGGACCAACATGGCTACAACTATACTGCACAAATAAATACATTTGATATCAGAATTCTGGCTGTTGCAATTGGATTGCTGTGATAGGTGAAAGACACATAAAGCCACATGTAGGCTGCCCGTTCTCTATTGTCTAGGCCCGTGAACAGCCTCATGGTGAAATCCTGGCCCCATGGAAGTCAGTGGAAAAACTCCCATGGACTTCGTTGGAACCAGGATTTCACCCGAAGTGTGTTTATTCCAGTACATGTATGGAATTTACACTCTGACCAAGATTTTCAGACATGACTCATCATTTTGGATGCCTCCGTTTTTGGGTGCCCAACCTGAGAACCTGATTTTTAGAGGGAAGGTGCCTTCGAGGAGTTTTGAAACAGGTGCCTTTAAGGCAGAAGGGTCACCAGTTTAACATTTCACATGATAGTCTCCCCCGCATCTCAGGTACTGCAATGTAACGTCCGCACTGGTTATGATGCAAACCTGGGTCCTCTGTTCTTTATGCAGCATAGTGGTGGCGTCTACTGTCATTTAATTCATTAACTCTCCGTATGCATTCTTACATTGCTTGTGGGATCAGTGCATTTATAATTGAGTTGGTTAGACTGTGTGAACTGAATATTCAATTAAATCTCATTTGGGTATTATTTAGATATTCAAATCAGCTACACACTTAGCTTGTTCATTTGTGAAATATGCTCTTTTCTATGCATGCAAAAGTGCCTTTTCACAATGAGCTCAGCTCTGATCTCAGTTCAACGCATGTGTAGCGACTACAAGTGGAATAATCTATGTGCTTGAGGGACCAGCAGTAGTAGCTCCACTGAACTATTGCTCCAGTGGGATTTTTCACTTTTGCAAAAGCACATTAAGCCGGACGTGCTTGTCGCACATGTCTGTGCCCAAAGATAACGAAAATGCAGCATGCAGATGTGGAAGGACATTTCCTAGCACGTTGCTTATTGACATATTCTTGTTTGAAACTATCTAGAATACATTGCATGAACACAGGCCATTCTTTTAAGGAGTGTTTAGTGATTTTGAGTGCCTGACTTCAAACCCCCTAAGGACCCAGGTTTGCATCATAACTAGTGCTGACACGACATTGCAGTACTTGGGAGGGGGAGCTTATCATGGGAAATGTGCCATCCTATACATGAAATGTTAAACTGAAGACCCTTCTGCCTGTGTGTGCTAGCTAGCCAAATGGAAGTTAAACAACTCAAAGAAGCAGCAGGGAAAATTTCTTGTTGTCCTGACGAACATGGTCCTGGCCAACTTTCCCTCTCTCAAAACAAGGTCAAAGGTTCTTGGCTCTGTCTGAGTTATTGCTCATCCCAGGGCCATGATTCCTTTTGCTTATATAGTCACTGCACCACCAGCTTTCATCTTTTTATCAAGGGCCTAGGGATACTTGAAATCTGAAAGACACTGTATAGGATCAAAATCCAGGAACAGATCCTCAGCTGGGGTGAGTTGTCATCGCATAATTGACATCAATGCCTTGAAATCAATGGAGCTATGACCGTTTACGCCAGCTGAGAATCTGCTCCCTAATTTATTATAATGGGAGCTTTTTAGCCTTGAAGTAGCTATTCACCTATGTAGCTATTCAGCTATGACCGTTTACGCCAGCAGTCCTGGTCATTTAAAATTCCCCCTGTCATGCAAGAAGGAAGCATCTTATTTATTTACAGAAACTCAGTGTTATTCAGAGGATTTCATCCTATAGGGCAGGAGGAATTATAAGAGGCCAGGACTGAAGATGTTTTTTCCACCTTACTTGCATTAAAAATAGTACAAAAGGAGAAAACTGAACAGATTTCCAACACTCTTTCCCTTCTTCTTCCCCAAATTTCAAATGCAATGTACACAAAATTCATATTGGTGGATGTAAAATGAGAACCACTAGTATCTTCTATAGTCACCATCTGACGCTAAGCCTATAGCACACTAAACTAGTTGTCACTTACCTTGCTGATGCCCTGGAGCAGAACCATGTTCCATTGGAAGGTTAGCATCACCAAAAGAAAAATCTCAGCAAAGGATTGAAAACAGGCCTTTCTGTCTCCATATTTTCTCCCTTGAAAGCATTAGAATGAGTTTTGTTGCAGCTTTGAGGACTCCTGAAGTCTTTAAAATGGAGACACTAATTTCCTAGCATACCTTCCCCATTTCACCACTCCGTTACCAAGATTAATCCATCACCAACTGAAATTTCCTTACATTTTCACTAAGAAAACTCAGCTGCCAGTAACAAGAGACTACATGAAAGGATATATACACCAGGTGTGAGGGGACACGCCCTCACTCAGGTAGGGAGGAGACTAATGAGTTCTTCTGGGCCTGTACAGCACTAATGAGGCACACCTGTAAAGCTTGTTCTGCCTGGAAGGGGGTGGGGACAGCGGGGTGTGTGTGTGTGTGGGGGGGGGAGTCTTAAGAAAGGAAACTTGCCACAGGAAGAGATGGTGAACAGGAGGAGAACTGCTCCACCTCAGAGACTGCTGGCAATAAACACAGGTCAGCAGAGAGGGAGACAGCGGCAGGCCTCACTGCTCTCAAAGATGCACAAAGCAGCAGCAAAGCAATATGCGCCAAGAGGACGGACTGGGGGTAGACCCCACTAAGAGACAATATGCCCCCTGATAAACCAAGCCCAAAGAACTGAATCCAGACAAACTGCCTGAGAGATAGGCCACCTTTGCCTTTCTTTGCTTTCATTCAGATTCCCCTCTCATAAGGGAAAGAGAGGGGAGAGGATCTGTTTGTTTACTCAGGGAACCCCTCTTACGGCACAGATGGAAGGACAGTATAAATGACCTTAAGTGTGGTCTGGAGGGGACTTGAGGGAACCCCTGACCCACCCCTCCATGAAGGGGTATGATTATGTAACACAGGCATCTAATGTGACATCCCTCTTTGCTTATTAGAGTCAGCCAGCTAGATGGTTCTTTTATTCTTCTCTCTGATACCGTGAAGGCAGCTATGGAGGGGTTTTTTTTTTTAATTGGCACTAAGCAGAATCAGCAAAAGTATCACAAACAATAGCATTTGTGCACTAAATTAAAACCATACCAATAATGCCATACCTACAAAATCTGCAGAGCACTGGATCCTTGTTGCTCTGGGAGCTTGTTTGTCAAACGCATTCAACGGTGAAAGAGCACAGTGCAGATGCTTTAATTAGGCAGTGTAAGACTTCAACTTGCATTAGTCTTGATTTTGGCCTCTGGATATGGCTTCAGCTCAGGCAAACGCAAAAAACCTATGGGGCTTCAACCAAGGCAAAACATACACCTCTAAGGAAATTACAATCAATTTGCCCTCTAAACTGCACAGGCATAAGGCCAGACAACGTCCAAAGAGCTCCTGAGCAAACTACGGATAAAATATCTATATCCCCTCCACTCACAGAGCCTATCGGATCATAAACAGAGATATAAAGGGCAGTGAGAGATATGAAACACACCCCACCGCACCACGCTCACAGATAAGTTGGGAGGGTTTTTCTTCAATCATAAAATTTCACTTCAGCTGGGAAATCATTTTAATGAGCTATTGTGGCAGGTGAAATTGAAAATTCTGGGCAGATGACAGGTTGCAAATTAGGCACTCTGCCTTCAGCCCTCTTTATTACGAGTACAATACTATTTGTGGAGGGCATATTGAATACGACTATTGGATTAGTATAGAGCAGGGGTCGGCAACGTTTAGCACGCGGCTAGCCAGGGTAAGCACCCTGGCGGGCCGGGCCAGTTTTATTTACCTGCTGACGTGGCAGGTTCGGCCGATCGCAGCCCCCACTGGCCGCAGTTCGCCGTCCCGGGCCAATGGGGGCAGCGAGAAGCCGCGGCCAGCACATCGCTCGCCCGCGCCGCTTCCCGCTGCCCCCATTGGCCCGGGGATGGCGAACCGCGGCCAGTGGGGCCCGCGATCGGCTGAACCTGCCGCTTCAGCAGGTAAATAAAACTGGCCCGGCCCGCCAGGGTGCTTACCCTGGCGAGCCGCGTGCCAAACGTTGCCGACCCCTGGTATAGAGAGATGCCACGCTTCTCTTTTCCATAGCTGAGGATGAGGCTAGCCTCCAAGCATAAGCCTAGTTCTTATAGCTCCATTAACCTGAAACTTCACAGCTGAAGCTTTAAGCAAACGTAGAATATTTCTACCAGCGGTAAATCAGTAAAGGTGTTGGTGAGATAAGAGGGTGCAGAAACTAGAAGATCACACTTTGTGAGCATTTCCCCTTTTTTTCTTGTGTAGGGGGGAGGAAATGTCTTAAAATTGAAATGTCTATTTATTACTGAAATGTGGCTTGTTTTGTATATATATATAAGTTGAAAATAAAAAGTAGCCAGAAAGAGCAGTTGGAACCCTGGAGAATAATGGAGCACAGAAAGTATGGCTACACTGCAATGTAAGCCCGAGCTCAGACCTGAGCCCAAACTCCCTTCTATCTACACACAAATCTGTCAGATTCAAGCTCAGACTTAGGGTCCTAGGACCTGAGTCAGGACCCACAGTTTGACCCCTATTGCTTTGCCATGTAGATGCAGTTCCCCACTGCCACAATCCTATGAGCCAACTTTCTTTGTCCTCTCTAGCCCAAGAATCTCCAGGGAAATGGAAGCAGCCCCCCGGTGTAATGCAGCAGCTTAGTGAGACAATGTTTAACCCTTCCATTGTCTTCTGAACACACAGCTGCAAAGACACCATCTGAGGACCTTCTGTGTTTGCAAAAGAGACTGAACAGAAGAAATTGTTTGCAAACTGCGCAGCCAGATTTTGGTAACTCTCTGGTGTGATGCCAGCAAAACAGTGCACTTTAGTAAGAGTACAAGGAATGCCCATGCTTACCAGCAAATAGCAAAGAAACTGACAGCACTGCAAATTTGCTGGCCCAGTGATCAGTGCAGGAGTGGATTAGATGGCTTAAGACTGAGGATAGGAAAACGAGAGACCAGAACTGCACCTCAGTGGCAACTAGTTGACATCATGCCCATTTTATGAGGAGTTTGACTGGATGTTGGGCACTGTGCCAAGAACCAAGCCAATGGAGGTGCATGATGATCTCATCAGCCAAAATGGCACCGGTTATTGGAGAATTAAACTTCACAGTACTGCAGTCAGCCATTTTGTGTGTCCAGCCACTGCTGGCTGAAAACAAAATACCACAGAGATAGTAATAATCTTAGGGCTCTGAGAGGCAAGACCAACTAGCTGTATGATTGCAGTTTTGCTAATCAGAATAGGAGGCTGGGACAGAGTTAATGTACCATAAGAAGGAATGTTGTGAGGGTAAGCACATTAATGTTTGTCATGCACTGGGATACTACACATATGCAAATGGATACCCGTATGGTGCTCTGTAGTGCATTAAACATTACATTCTTGGATCATTGTACACCTTATAAAGTCCTCAAAGCCTGATGCTTGCATGCTTTGTAGGTCTGCATAGTCCTGGTGAATGAGATGAACTTTATAAAGTCTTCATGGCCCAGGCTTTTTCAAGCCCACATAACTCAATGGAGACTCTATAAAATTGGGATAACCCAATGAATACATTGCAAACGGTATGAAGTACCATGTATAACTTGGGAAACACACACAATCCCAACACCTGAGGCACATTTTATCACACCCACATGGCCCCCATCTGTATTTCATAAAGGCTAGATAGCCCAATGCCAGAGGTGGATTTAAAAAAACCACAATGATTTTCAAAAGACCACATGGCCTAGTGAGATGGCCATGTTATAGTTAGACAGGAAACCAAATATGGGCCTGGCTTGCAGGGAGCTAGAGTGAAACACACATTTTATACACGAGTGGGCCAAGAGGGAGATCTGGCAGTAAGTACAGGGAAGAATGACGTATGGGGAAACAGATATGTGGTCTATGAAGGAGCTGGATTCATCCTTGCTCATCTTGCAAAGCCCATGCAGACATCTGTCACAGAGCATTTCTGAAATGTTTGCAACAATTCTTAGACAAAAATCTTTGTTAACTTGGAATTAAAGTTGAAAGGTTGTATAATGTTCATGGGGGAAAGTACTTCCTATTAGAGAATGAGTAGTTATTTTTCAATAAATATATAAAACAAATGTCACAAATGTTAGAAAACCTGGGAACTCAAAATTAAGATTCCCCTGTACATTAAAAAATCTAATATTTGAACCAATGGTGGAAATGTACAATTAACAACCTAAACAGCTTTTACTCAGCCTCATCTTCACTGCCTTTAAAAGCAGCCAGTTATTTAAAGACAATCTGAGCTTTCAAGCACTACACAAGTGAATTTAATCACTGACTCCCAAGCTTAATACATTTTACTAGACTGATTTACTCTTAATCTTAGAGAGTTCTAACACTGCCAGTTCCTTGGAAGCAGACTGCATTTGTGTTGACTTCACAAAAATCACTTGTCTCCTGGTACCTTTAGGCCAATACACAGTTCACAGAAATATATGCTGTTGGCCAGCTTGTGAATCATACGAACAGCATGCAAGGGACAAGTGTTTCACAGTGATCTCTTGAGGTATATATAATTACCATATGTAAACAAATCTCCTAAATCCTGACTCAACACTTCATTGTTGTACCACCTATGTGTGTGTGTGTATAAACAAAATCTAGTTATTACTGGTTTCAGAGTAGCAACTGTGTTAGTCTGTATCCGCAAAAAGAACAGGAGTACTTGTGGCACCTTAGAGACTAACAAATTTATTAGAGCATAAGCTTTCGTGGGCTACAGCCCACTTCTTCGGATTACACCCCCGTATTATTTATGGAAATATGCTTATGATATGGATATGGCATAACTGAGATATATTTTATGCAAGATGGGTCTTGTAAGGTATTGGAAAGGTTATGATTTACTGAATGTGATTATCCAATTTGTATGCATGTATCATTTCTGTATTTAAAATTAGGAATATTGCCTATGTAACAATTACAACTGTGTGTGTATTTGGGAGACACCCACCAGACATCAGGCCATCAACTTTGATGGGCCATTAGGAAGAAACAATAAGACTTTGAAGATACTAATCGCTCTACTTCCTGAGAGGCGTCCTGGGATGTAGCTGTGACTTTACTAGGTCAGGTGATCCTGTCACCTGGTACTAAACACTATCTTGGACTTCTAGTAATTTTCCACTAAAAGGAGGGGGAGATCAAGACTGGGAAACAAAAGATTCCTGCCTTATATAATTATTATTTAAGGCTGGGGAGTAAGGCAAACAGGACTCTTCTCTATTGCCTTCCTGTCCAAGAAGACAGACTGCTGAAAGTACCTGAAGAGATAAAGGAACTGAGTGGTGGGAAAGGCAAGGGCTGAGTCCAGACTAAGACAGGAGTCTAGTCTGTAAAGAGAAATAACTGGCACTGGAACTCCAAGCTACAGAAGCTTGGCAGCTTGCCTGAAACAACATTTAGGGTGAGAAATTACTTCTTGAAACCAGTCTCTTGAAGATCTTAAGCTTAATATGCGTGTTTTGTTTTATTTGCTTGGCAATCTGATTTGTTCTGTTTGCTATCCTTTATAGTCACTTAAAATCTACCTTTAATAGTTAATAAATTTATTTCTTGTTTATAACATAACCCAGATTGTGTAATTCATATGGTGGGGGGAGGAGGGGAGGTAAGAAGTTGTGCATATCTCCCTCCACATTGAGGGAGACGGTGAATTTTTATGAGCTTGCACTTTGCAGATCTTTCTATGCAGCAAAAGGCACTATTATCTGGGGTTTGTCTCTCCACAATGGGTGTGCATGTGAGTGCTGGGTGAATCCACTCACACAGATCTGACTGCAGTCTGTGTCTACAGCTGGGTGTGGTCTTGCTTGGGTGTGTGCTGGAAAGGGGCTTGAGAGCCTGGCACTGCAACCCAGTGCAATGGAAACCCAGGCTGGTAGGGCCGGAGGGCTGAGTGGGACCCCAGCACATCAGGTGGCATCCCGGATGGGGGGGAGGGGAAGGGTGTCTAACCCATCACAATTACATTTTTTGTGTAAATTCAAAGGGTTTTCCAAACTTATGTCTGGAAATATGCATTCATTTTGAGCTTTGTAAGCTCATTCATACAAGAACATCTTTTAGGCTATGGCTACATTACGGGTGTGATTTACCTGCTGATGTACACACACCTGTGCTAGCTCTCGTAGAGTTAGAGTGAGTAGAAATAGCAACATAGCCATGGTAGCGTGGATAGCAGCAGCTGTGCCGAGTACATGGCCACCAGTTTCAGGTGTGTTTGTACTCAGCACAGCTCAGCCTTGTCTCTCGTGCCACAACCAATGCTATCGTGGCTATATACAATGAAAGCTAGTGCAAGGATGTGTATGTGAGCAGGGGAACCACACCCCTTGCTTGTAATGTAGACATAGCCTCAGCTAGGATGTTGTTGGAGGTAATACAAGGAGTATTGTGAGGATGTCCCAGCCCCTTAGCAGGAAGAAAGGGAAAATATAAAACGTTAGCTCATGAGAGAAAGTCAGATGTAGCCAGCAGCATTTAGTTGCAAAATGACTACCTTAGTCTCTGCTGCTTGGCTCTGCCAAATTTAAAGGGTCAGCCACAGAAATGCATGCTGGGAAAAAGTTCCCAAGATGGGGGCAACCCTCTAATGAACACTCTAATGAAGGTTTGCAATACTAAGTAAATTGCAACAGCCCAGAAGAGTCAAATGAACTTTTTTTGCATGAGTGCTGCCACAATCCTTGTTGATGGTCTAGTCACATCCTTCCATTTCCATAGGCATAAATAGAGCAGCATTTATAAGAGCACTCTTTATAATATAGCCATGTTTGGTGTGCTTCCTAATGCATTTTTGGTAGCTGAAGTAGCAAAAGTATGAAAACTATCAACAATAGGTTTGTTGGCCTGCTTTTGTTTCAGTCCCATAGTTTCCAGCATTTTTAGACTGAATTCACAAAAAATGCTTGAAACTGTATCTGGAATAAAGACAGTGGAATAAAGGTCATCAATTCAAATCTGGCCCAGATCACAAATGACAGGTTGTTTTACCATCTCTTATCTGTTCAATGGTCTATATAATATGAGCTGGTATCCATTTTCTTATGAATAACTACCCTGAAGTGGAATCCTGGACCCATTGAACTCAACAGGACTTTTGCCATTGACTTCAGTGGAGCCAGGATTTCATCCAAAATCTCAAAAGCTACCACAATTGGCATTCTCAGCTGAGGCCAATGGCTTACCAGGCACAGAACCTGAACTGATCTTTCATCCCTCAAGATGCTTCCTAGGGGCAGGGTTGAGATGCACTGGTTAAGTCTTAAGGAAGACTGTGTTTAGGGACTTCATTCTTCATTGCCATCAAGCCAATACTTTCCATAAGAACTGGATGTATTCAAGAATACATTTTAAGGCTTTCGAAGAATACTTTGAAGATTTGCCCAGCATGCCTCTGATAATCATTGCTTAGGCCACTGAGCCTGAAGCAAAGACCACCAATGGCTCTAGAAGATCAGAGTAATTGGGTCTAAAGGAAACAGGTGGGAGGGGAAGAAATTGTAGGCTCTAAGAGGCTCCAAAGGGAGTGGGTATGCAAGTAACAAACGCAGGAACAAAAAGGGTTGACACAATGTTAGGGAGCAAGTGAGATTTTACATCTGCAGAAGAACAATTATAGTTCAAGGGTCAGCTGAGGATGGGAGCATGTGATGTATTGTGGTAACTCTTTGCTTCTGTTCAAAAGTGGTGAAGATATGTTCAGTCACAGTCTTGTTCTCAAGGCAAGATGAGTATTTCCGTATATCTAGATTTATGTATTTATCTCTCTGCTTGCCCCACCTCCTCTTCTACATGTGTTGTGGCCAAGAGGCACTTAAATCCATATTTAGGGACCAAAGTAAATTACTCAACGTCCAGAAATGCTTGAGCCCCCACAACTCTCAGCACCTTGGAAAACTGAGTCTACTTTACCTAGCACGCTAAATAGCGATGTAGATGACTAACTTTAGGCACCGAGGTTGGAACATTTTGTATGCTTTGGAACATTGTGCAAACAAGGCACCTGAAGGCTGTGTTGTACAGTGTTTAGGGCACTAGATTGTGAGTCAGGAGACCTGGGTTCTTATCTCAGAACTTCCATTAACCTGTGGTGGATCAACTCAACATTCTGTGCCTGTTTGCCCTCCTGCCCTTTATTTAATGTGAAAGCTGTTTGGGGTAGGGGCCATCTCTTATTGTGTCTGTACAGCCCCTTATACAATGGGAACCTGCACTCAGTTAGATCCTCTGGATGGTACTAAATTACAAACAAGAATAACAAGAAGAAAACTGTAAAAAGCTTTAAAGATTCAATTTATTAATACCCACATATTTGGGGATTTTTACCCCATGAAGGACTACTTACATTTGTACGTTTGTCTTAAACATTCAGAGAAAAGAAGGCAGTTCTAAGCAGTTTGGAACTGACATGAAAGATTTATATTCCAGATCCAATAAGGCTGTTGAATATATAATGGACTGCTTTTATTGGCAAGGAAAGCCTGTTTGCTTGTTCCTACTATATAATAAAGACTTTTTTTCTTATATTCTGCTGACAGAAGCAAGCTGAATGCATTGTGGGTTCAAAAGCACTCTATTTATAGCTTTGATGCAAAATGATCTCTATTCATTACAATGTCTCATTTGCAGGTTATCATTCTGCACTTCTGTGAAGCTAGTCAGCAGATGTTTCCACCAGTCTATATTCACTATGTTAGGATACGGAAATATGCTGGCTCTTGGTACCATAGCCATCATAGACAGAATAACAGGGCAAATATAGCCTTTGTTGAAAACAGAATAGGTATTGCAAGAGCAAAGCTTTCTGCCTTGAATACCAATATAACATACAGCATTTAAATCCTTTTGTTTTTTAAAAGAAACCCACCAATTCAGAAATATTTTATTAATTATCTAAGGCTAACTAGAGCTCTTTTCTTAATACTTCCTGTCTTTTTAAAAAAAAACTAACCTGAGGTTTTGTGGATGGAAGACTCTCTTTGGTAATATACAACTTCCCAGACTATCACTGATTCTCTACTCTCTTTGCCGCATGAAAGAGATACTCTATTACTCTCTACTTATAAAAACTTTTTTTAAAATACAGTTTTGTTTTAAAAACAATATTTCACAGAAGCAGCATTGTTACAAATAATGCAGTGTAATATCCAGTACATTTTGAAATCAGTGTTACTACTTCAGTCTAATATTAATATGGAAACATGAATAGCACACACTTAAATAACTCTGAAAAATATGAAACTTCAGGTTTATAGATAGGACTTCTGCTTTTATCAATTTCATTTTTCGAGGTGTATTTTTTTTAGCAATTCTTGAGTTTTATGCAGCTGTCCAAAAATCTGGGGGTTTTTGGGAGGGAGGTTCCCTTTGTATATAAAAGTAAAGAGTAATGTGTATTATATACGTTACTCATTACAGTAGTATAATGTATATTACATGCCAGGGATTGGCAACTTTTGGCACGCGGCCTGTCAGGGAAATCCGCTGGTGGGCCGGGCTGGTTTGTTTACCTGCAGTTCGGCTGATCGCAGCTCCCACTGACTGTGGTTCGCTATTCCAGGCCAATGGGGCTGTGGGAGTGGCATGGGCCGAGGGATGTGCTGGTTGCCACTTCCTGCAGCCCCGATTGGCCTGGAATGGCGAACCGCGGCCAGTGGAAGCTGCGATTGGCCGAACCTGCGGCCGCTGCAGGTAAACAAACTGTCCCAGGCTGCCAGCACATTTCCCTGACGGGCTGCGTGCCAAAGGTTGCTGATCCCTGTTATATACATTACTCATTATGTAGTATATACTGTAATAACTAATCTATTCGTAATGTTCCCTAGTGCACTTTAATGAAGCACTGTTTCAAACAGCACTGTCTTAAAGCACACTAGGGAACCTTTAGTATGCACCAGCAAGGTCAACACGGATCAATTAATGTACAACATGTTAATACACTTTAGAAACCATACCTCCATAGTCCATATTACTGCTCCATGTAGACAAGCCCTTAGACTGACGTAACCATTTCTGGTGTTTATTGGATAAATACCAATTTCATTTCTTTTCTTTTTGTATTGGGGGTGTATTATTGGTGTCTATTGGTTAAAACCAAAAATCAGAAGATTTAATTATAGAATTAACTCAAAAGTTTGAGTGTGTGTGTGTGAAGATTTGGGGAACCATGTTGTATGTTAAAGTAATTAACTAATTATGTGGATGCCCAATTTTAGCAGTGAATAAAAAAATATAAGAGTCACATTTAGTTTAGTGGTCCACTCAATCTTAAATGAAAATTGAACTAAACTATGTAATGCAGCAATGGGGTAAACACTACACAATTTAATTACTTAATGCAGAACACTTCATGATAGTTGCATTTCCAGTAACTACATTTTCATGCTTAAGAAACAGATGGGTGAGTTGTCCTCACTTTCTTTCAGCAGTCATTCAGCTGCTGCTGGCGCCCCCAAAATATAAACGTTGTCTTCATGTTGTATGGGGCTGGATAATTTTGCAGAACACAAGATAGTAGCTTGTGAAGTCAGCTCCTGAAAGGTTCTTCTGAGCTGGAGTGTTAGGTCTCTTGCTCTCTACTCGTGATCCCAGATCAGAATAAGATAGAGTTTTGTATTTTTGAACACCATTTCTCTTCCTAGCAATCACTGCCCTCTGTTCTTTGTCTCTGAGACACTAAAGAAAATGATCTTTTTGGAGCTCTCATTCACGCCTTCACTGCATCCTGTAGGCTCTTTCAACCCTTACAGACATGTGAACAGTAATCAATGCAGGATCCACTCTTTTTAAAAAAACCACTCTCCTATATCTCATAATGCATATCTGGCAAGAGGATATTGTGCACCCTTCCCTAGTTCTTGTATTGTATGGCCTTACTTGCTTGTATTGAAGATGTCCCAGGGCACATCTGGTCTTTTGTTTTTGATCTCACGTTTCTCTTACAGTTGCTTTTCCCAGGTTATGGACTCAGAATTTTTCAATACCGTGAAGAAATCCCCTCCTTTAAGCTTAAGAGAACAGTAAAATTATTATTTTGTCCTATGTTGAAGGTTGGTCCAAACATTTTCAAAATTTCCAATATGATGAATTATTTTCTGAATTTTACCAAAAAAGGTAAAAAATTTAAAAAAAAAAAAAAAAGTCCAATTTTTTCAGCCAGTTATTGAGCTGGTTAAAAAAATTTCTAAATTCAAAATTTTTGCAAAAAAAAAATCAGAGTTTTTTGTGAAAATATTATCTCTCTTTTTGACCAGCACTAGTTGTAATAGTCTAAAGTTTGGTTGAACTTAACAAGTGTCTTCTCTTGGTCATTAATATCCTCCTAATATTCTTCACCAGTACTCTTTCAACACTCTGCCCATATATTTGCCAGTTCTTTTTATTTTCTCTAAAAAATTGGGGCGGAAGCAAGAGGGGTGGAGCAGGAGACAGAAATTCAATCTCTCTCTTCAAAATCAGTACAGAGGCTGTGTTCTACAATTAGTCAGATATTCATTCCAACCTGAAAGATGTAGCAGAAGGAAAAACAGAAAAATCTGGAAACACAAATCTTCATGTATTATCAAAAGGAACGTGAGCACAATTGAGTTTGAATGTTGTCAGTTACTGATTCTGATATTAATGGAGTTTCTCAGTTTGTTGCATTGATTTCTGGTTTTACTCCACAAAAGTATTTTTTAAGAACAAGAAAATATTAGTTAGGACAACTCTTGCTAAAACCAATTAACTTGACTTAAATTACATCAGAGGGTATACTGCCAAATCTTGATAACCTTATTTGGTTTTTATTCATCCTTAACTTAGACTTCCTGTGAAGACATTAAGGGCCAAATCCAAAGCCTATGCAAGTCAATGGAAGGACTCTTTCTGACTTTACTGGGCTTTGGATCAGGCCCTTAAAAAGAACAATATAAAGTATGGAAAAGTTTAGGAGAATATTTACAAAAAGTCAGCTTAAAACACCTTCCACTGATCTCATTTCTACTTGACCTGTGAAGCCTAATCAATATTTGTGGTACATAGAAGTCAATGGGAGTCTAGTTAAGTAAGTAAGGGCATCAACGTTTGCCTTTAGACTGCTATCACAGCTATGAACTAGAATTTAAGCTAAGAAAAGTGAAAGGTCCAATAAACCAGCATTTTGCTAATATAGCAATAAACGTTTCCTGCCCACTGAATTCTGTTTTTATACTTAACACTAATCTCCAATACACCATGTTATCTTGGTAACAGAATAATAATTTTAGTGATAATATCTGCCCCAAAACCACCAGGAAAAAACAAAACAAAAAATCCAGAGAGGCTGCTATCTTTTCTGCCACTAACAGTTGAGTAGGAATCTGAGACATGCTCCACAAAGCCTGCAACCATTACACTTTACCATGTTACCTAAATCTTTTTTGATTAAAATAATGCAGATATTTTTCTACTGCTTTGATGGCAGTTTTAGAGACCCATATTTGTACCCAAACAAACAGGAAAACATGGTTCAGTGCAGAGATTCATTACAGAATTGTCAAAACTGCATGCCACTATTCAAATAACCACTTTTAATTCATTCCAGAAATTAAGGTATCAGAATTCATTTAATTCATTCCGGAAATTAAAATATCAGAACTAAATCTTGAGGAGTGGCAAGAACCCACAACTCCCCTAGAATTTGATAAGAATTGCAGATGTCTCATTATCTTTGGATTTGGCTCTAAATATGGGCCAACATGTAGTTTTCTTAAGCCAATTGAAGCAATTCCTTAAATACAATGGGGGCAGATCATCCAGTGTAAATTTAAGTAATGTAAGTGTTAAAGTCCATGGTACTATGACAATTTATACCAATTGAGGATCTCCCATAGCTCAAAAATCACCATGGAGGACAACATATTAGCTAACCTGGAAATGCATTTTCCAGTGCCTTGCTACTAGTTAAGATTAATGACTACTTTATAATGTCAGTTAGACTCCTCTATGACCAAGAAAAACCAAACTGTTTTGATTCCAAAAGCTCTGCTTAAGAAAACAAGACCAGGGCTGCATAACACTGACATTTTTATTAGAATTCATTTGTAACAAATGGAACTTGTGTCAGCAAAGAACTGATTTTCATACAGACTTTCTTTCGCCACCAATGTAACGAAGTAAGAAAATAAAAAGCACGCCTTTCATTCTGTAAAACATTTACGCGTACTACTAATTAGAGGTAATTGTATTTTTTTTTAACAAGCCATTTTACAAGGTTTTTTTTTTTTAATTTTTCAGTCTATGCATCCAAAACGAGAGCAAAGAACACAACTTTTATTATCTTTGTAAAGACACTCCAAGCTTGAATGGCAAAGCCACATAACAGATGGGGATGACGGGACTTGCAGCCTTCTGATATCTGCTGGAGTATCAGGGCACCCCAAACGAAAAAACCAATCAACCAACCAACAAAAAAACAAACAAAAAAAAAAGAAAGAAAAAAAGAAAGGAAGGAAGAATAAAAGGGAAAAAAAGCTGTTGCATTTGTTGTTGTTGCAAACTCTCCCCTCCCCCCCCTTTTTACATGTTCTGTGTTATTTACATACACATAAGTGGATTTTCATAAGCAGTTTCTTACAGATGGGTTCAAGTAATAACATTATTGGGTGTAGAATCAATAGGGCAGTGCATAGTACAAAGGTATAGAAAGTGCAGATCTCCCTAGAGGGCCCTCCCTTCCCCCAGCCAGCCTCTGAATTGTCTAACCATGCAATCATTTTTAAAAAAAGAGCTAAAATAAAGTTCTGTACAAATCATTTTTATATATTTTGAGTTTTTTTTTCCATTTTAACTAATTACAAAATTATACATAACTACACATACATAGGTAAATAATAGCACCGTACTGGTTATGCTGATGAAACCAATTCTAAGCTTGGAAGATTATGGTAAATGCAGATAAAGATGCTTCTTCTTTAAATTAACGATAGAATGACTATACATTAGTGTACAGAAAGTGGAATGCACATCAATGATGCTAACAGAGTTATCTTAGAAACAACTCCTGAACAGCAAGATTACTGGAATATTTGCAGTCTCATTTGTCCTACAATACTTTCCCTCACTATTTATTTCTGATTTTTTCCCTTTTTCTTTAGAATTTGCAAAAGTTTCATGGAGAGAAGCCCCTACCTGTTAACAGCTCTGGTGTGCAACAGCCCTCCCTAGTCTGTGCTTCTAAAATGGTGTGTATATCTGACTCTATTTGGCTAAAAGAACATGACTGCACTACGTAATCTGGCACTTTAATAATTCTTCAAAAGATACAAATCAAAAAGAAGAAGAAAAAAAGAAACATAGTGCACATTCTTCTCTGGTTCTGATATAAGTTATAGAATCTCGTTCTTGAGGTAGCCTTCTATAATACTTTTATTATTATTATATATATATTTATATTTGTTTTTTGTTTCGTTTTGTTTTTTCTACAAAAGTGCTCAAATACAATGCTTGCTAGTGTTTGGTCTTTCATACATTTCTTTCTACTAGTGATGGGAAATATGGAAGAAAAAAAAAATCCTGTGTGTTACACCAACATAGCTGAACTATACGTATGGTTCTTATCTGACACCTGAAAGAAAGAGTTCCTTTGATTTTTGTGTGCTAACATGTTACAAGGCATGACAGAGACCTGGGCCACTGTAAATGGCTTCATATAGAGTCTCAGAAAATATTTTACATTGTTTAAAGAATTTTGTTCTCTCAAATGGAAATCTAAAGTCATGTTAAAGCATACTCTGAGGGCTAAATCCTGCTTGCCTTACCCATACTAACAGTCCCATTGCGACCAATAATTTGATTTCAGTGGGCCTATTGACGTGTACAGTGAGCAGGATTTGGCCCCAAATGAAAGGAATGATGCATGAGTACTGCTAACAAAAACTACTTACTACTAGTGCAGTCCTACATCTCTGCAATGGCAATACCGTAATCATCAACACTGTGGTTTATGAGAGCCAATTTGGAAGGAACCTTAAAGTAGTGGGCATGTCTGTTGTTGGAGTTATGAAAGGATAAAGGGTCCTGACTACCCAAGTGTTTTGGGCTTGCATTTATTAACATCCCCTACTCGGTTAAAAACCAGGAATGTGTATTATTCAAAGTGTTTTTGTACATGTGCTAAAAAGATAATGCTTTAATTGAAAAGAGTAACAAAGATATGAATTAACTAGTGTAAATACAGACATAACAAAACTTAAAGATATGCTATCAAAATAGGCATCAAATATAAGGCACTCTAAATGTGAAATAAAAATAAAAACCAGCATCTCTAAATAATGCTGTATGCCACAAAATATTTCTAATTTATTAACAGAGCAACATGAGTTTGGCTTTGCCCTGTTACACATCCTAAATGCAAATTTCATAGCACATACTATAGACAATATATGACTGAATACACTTTTTAAACATCTTGATAGCTAGTATATTACAACATTCTCCCCTCCTAAAGGGATATGCACTGACCTTTTCCACATGCACACCTCCTATACTTAATAATATGGTTTGTTATTGCACTATAGTGTTACAAATATTGAACTTCACTGGAAGCCTCAACCACATAATGTGTGTGTGTCTTTGTGTGACTGTGTATATAAACAATCTTTTTTTTTTTTTTTTTTTTTTTTGAGTCGGGGTGAGGGTCAAATATCACTGATGTGCATTCCTCATTTCCCTTCTAACCAAAAAGCTATGGACTTTGGAAATGCAGAGATGTTCAAAAAGTACCATATGGGTTGAATGTAGTATTCTGGAAAACTTTCCCACCACTTCAATAAATCCAAGTCATGGAAGAACTGATGCATCTATATATATTTATGTGTGTATCTATCTGTCTGTATATCTGTAGATATATATAGAGATAGATATGGATAGAGAATTATAAAGAGAGTAGTGTGTGTGTGTTTTAGTAGCAGCTTTATACTTTGCGCCTCCCTGTTGATTCCAAAAGAAACCAAAAAAGCCCCACTCTGATTAACTGATTAAGAGTATTTCTTTTAAAAACAAAAACAAAATTAAACCAAACTGTAATATCTAAGAAGAATGTGGTACTGTAGATAAATATAGGACTGCACAAAAATGTGCAAATTTTCAAATTATTTAACATTTCTACAGCAAGATATTACAGATAACAGTTCTACAGCTTAAAAAAATCTACAATTCTGAAACAAAAAATGAACAGTTATGCAACTTTTTTTTTTAAATTCACTTCATCAAATGATAAACTCTTGTTAAAAAAAGGAAAAAGTTTACACAGTTAAAAATGAAGCACAGGTCAGCAGTATCTTTACAATACTAAAAAACTAAATCAAGGACTTTCTTTTTAAACATTCCCCCATTTTCCCTAAAGTGTTATTATGAGCATTATGGTGGGAAGGGGTGATGTTGAAGCAAAGAGTCCATTTTGTTTTAAGAAGCCAGGTACCGGCCTTTTAACAAACATCTTGCACTGAATTGCAGTACTCTCAAGATTCATCTTTGCAACAATCATGCAATCCTGAACAAGATGATGGTTCTTTGCAATAATTTCCTCTTCCCTTTAATTTCAACCAAAGTTGAATCCTTGAGGTATCTGTAAATGAGATCCTTCAGACGCCTCACCAGTCAGGATTCTTTTATTATATTTCTGGTTAGGTTATTAAACTGTGAATTCTTGGTCCACCTGGAATAGTTCTTGGGTTGTTTTTGTGTGTGTGTGTGTTTTTTTTAATATTCCCACTAATTGGTCTTTAGCTAGGAGTTAAGAAGTACTTCTCAAGCACACTGTATGGCTCAGAAGAGGCTCTCTGGATCTTAAAGGGCCTGCAGTAAAAATCCAGGATGGGTCAGGGGGTTTTACGTTGCATAGTGATCAAAGCTGCCCAGATATTCCAGTGCGGCTCGATAGCCAAACTGGTATTGATCCTGGAAGAAAAAGAGAGAGAGAGAAAATATAAAAACCTCTTTGTTGTTTTTTCATTTAATCAGAGGCTCTGTGAATACACTATATCCCACAGAGGCCACAGCAGTTCAGTGATATCCTCCTGCTGACATCAACAGAATACACTGGTTTGAGTTACAGTAAACAAAGATGGGTTGAGATGCTCATTGAATGCAATAACATTCTCCTTAGATGGAACCTGCTTATTTGTGATGCGAATATATATTCATTTACTGAGCGGTTGTTGCTCTGAATGAGTACAAGAGAATTAGCAGAAAGCTTTTTGTCTGAGGGGAGTGCATTAAGATTTACCTTTTGCATTATTTCATACTGTTTGAGACTTGCTAATAAAATGTTCAAATAGCATCTCAGTGAATGTGACTAATATGTTAAAACATCATATTCTGGTCTCAGTCCCTCCCAGGCCAGGTGTGGGGTGCTGCACACATAAACACAAGGTAAAATAGCAGGTCAGGAAGCACAGGGGGATCCAATCCTGCCTTGTTGTATAGTTACCAAATTATTACTGCCCAGCGGCAGGAATTAGCAGCTCAGAGAGGAATGTGAAGTTAAGCACCTTATTAACATGGTGCAGCTTATACTTCACGCCAAGTCTCTTCACACGACCTACATCCATTTTTATCTTCTGCACCTGAAAGTAAAGGTGTGGAAGTGCAGAGGGCTTGAGGTTTACTAACACTCAGTGCGGGTGCTACTCCTAGCACTTCATCTCATTTGCACACATAGCACAGTAGAAGTCTCTTTATGCTGGAGTGCAACAAACTTGCCCACCTCACTTCATGTGAAAGAACAAAAGTTGTTTCTTTAAGACCTCCAAAATACTGAAGCCGCCTAGGGGACTTGTTCATGTGATGCTACAGTCTTGCAGCCATAAGGATCTGGGTTTCATTTCACTCAGATCACAATTCAATAGCTTCCATTGGACCAGCAGTCCATATCATAACACACCCACTTCAGTTTATCTAATTTGCCATGATCATTAGTGGCTCCATCCTCATAATCCTGCAAAATACTTAAGCACATGATTAACTTTAAGCATAGGAGTAGCCAAATTGATTTCAACAGGACTAATCATGAGCTGGATGGGGACAAGAGCGCTCTGCATCTTGCAAGATTGAGCCCTAGACTTCCGTTCTGTTCTGGATGAAATTAACACAGTGCATGGAAGATTTCTACTTTCAGTCTGGAGTGGAAGCATATCATCCACGAGTAAGCTAAAGTAGAAAGAGGGAAAGGATATACATTGCACAGCCCAGCATTGTATTTATGTGGACTCCACAAAAGCTTATTTTTCTATATGCTAGATTTGTTTATAGGAACCAATGGGACAGAAAGTAGATATTTTTCATTTTGCTTAAATGTACATTTTCTACAGCAATAATGGTAATGGAAAATAAATGGAGTTTACTCTTCAATTTTGTCTCAGTGAGTTACTTGGCTAAGTGATAAAACTTTAAAAATGGTCTAATTTCATTTAAAGAGTGTGCGCACATGTGTAAAACACTAAGAGTAGGGCTGTCTACTTTTTACTGAACAAGTGTCATTTTCTTAGAGCAAAATGGCAAAGTGCAGGGATCAATATTAAATTTCAAATCATAAACATTTTAATGGTCGGTATCAGCCGCCCAAGGCTGTAGAAGGTCCTACAAATGCTTTTTCTCCCCCCTTCTCCCTCTTTTTATGGATCTGATCTGTTGGCTTAGAACTGAGAGTCAAAGGCTCCAATTCATGACATTCAGCACGTTTTAACTTAAGTAGTACTTAACTATATGATTAAAGTTAAGCATGTGCTTATGTGTTCTTTACGAATTGGGATGATTCCTGAATCGGGCCAGGAACAGGCTGGCTGGCCGTGCCCAAGACCTCTCCCTCACCAGACTGCAGAACTTTCACTGACAGTGAGATCACTAACTTTATAGTGTCCCAGGGCAAAAAGTTGTAATCTAGGGTTCCCCCGCCCCACAGGGATGTAATGCTTTCATGCCAAACAGTCAAATTTGTGTTTATATGAAGTCTGGACAACCATAAAAATACTATAGCCTCAGTTTTAAGCCACGGGACACATTCTGCCCTCCAAATGAACAGAAGCCAGCAGGGTGCACCCACAGGCCAAACTTTGCTCCCTGATTATGAATATAGATTACTAGCGTGAAGGAAAAATTCAAAATGACATGGGCAATGTTTCCATCTCAAGTTTCTTCTAGAAAATAGGGTCACAGAAATATCTTATTCAGTCACCACTAAAATGGACATTTTCCAGGCTGTGGTATTCCCTATCCACAGAATGGGAAATAGCCTAAATGCACTGCATAGGCTACATACATAGCTACAGTACTTAAGAAGGGAAAGTAAATTGTATACCTCCTATATAAATTCCTGGCTGTGGAAACCTCACTCCCATCACCTGCCATTCCTAACATTGCATCCACCCAGCCACCTACCCTGACCCAGTCAATGCATATGTATGTTGTTCTTCTCACCTCTGTCTGTACCATGGCTGGCCGTTGTGTCCTTAACATTTTGACTGTCTGGAAGATATCTACAACACCTTCATATCTCATTCTTTCCAACACGATGCTCAGGGTTATGAATACTCCAGTCCTCCCAACACCTGCACTGTTGCAATAAAAAAGGAGTGTTAATTGACAGTTAAAATGTTGAAAGAATTGGCTGATTATTTAGCTGTGGATATGGTACACCATATGTACATGGTCATCTACATGGAAAAAGGCTCTATAAGCAAAACTTCTGTGTGGAAATTATACACATTGACAAAGTGACCATTCTCTGGCAAACTCACATTTGTACTAATGTACTTCCAATGAAAGCTGGATAGTCAGGGAGCATTTTAAGTGATTTTGTTTGTGACCAAGAATGTATAGTGGTCAGTGTGTGGCAGGGGAAAATGAGAGGGTTCACTGGCCTGCCAATAGTCTAACTGGAAATGAAAAAAGAAATGGAAGCCAGAATTTAGGCTACCTCTCTGTCCTTATCTCAACTTGTTTGGGTCCTGTTACATATGGTATGTGAGATTACTCCCTGTTCTGAGACCCTTGAAATATGCAGGGGTAAGTTAGGGACAGAGCACCAGCCTTATCTTTCAGTTTCTTTGTTTTTATCGTTTAATGGAGAACTTAACATAAATATGGTTTATGTGAAAAAATATAGCTTGTATTGAAGAGGAATATTACAACGCTTACTCTTCATGTACAACAAATTTGAGAACTGAAACAAAAACGGATGGCTCTTTTAAACAGGTCTGATTGTTTCCAGACCTAGTATTTTTTGACTCCTTATTACTTTAAGACAACTATTTAGAACTTTTTAAACCAGCAAGAGGAGCGAATTAATTCATACTGTTCTGTTCTTGAGAAGCAAGAAAGCATCTGGAGAGTTAGTTAATGAGGAAGACACTGAATAATACGAAAAATCTCCACATTTTCAGATCCTAATTAAGCAGCAAGTGTAACGCTTGGGTAAAGTCTGCAGAAAATGGATGGATTCATTTACTTTGGGCTGAAGCTGACAAGCATATTTAAACAGTGCGGCATCTTTTCACCAAACGATGTTTAGGATATAAGTACAAGTCCACAATACCTCTAGCAGCGTTTAAAGACCTATCTCATACAATCTGTCTCAAGCAAAGTGGTGAGTTCAATTCTCCTATGGCAGTATATAAAAGGGCTAGACATGTTGTTCATAGGGTCCTCTGTTTAGTAAAAGTCACAGGCAGGGCTGGCTTTAGGAACTGTGGGGCCCGATTCGAATACGCGGAGGCGGTCCGGGTCTTCGGCGGCACTTCGGCGGCGGGGGGCTCCTTCACTCACTCCAGGTCTTCCGCGGCACTGAAGGACCCCCCCACTGCCGAAATGCCGCTGAAGACCCGGAGCAACTGAAGGACCCCCTGCCACCGAAGTGCCGCCGAAGACCCAGACCGCCGCCGGGTGAGTAAAAAAAATTAAAAAGGCACTTAAGGCGCGGGGCCCAATTCTGGGGAATCAGGGGAATCGGCCTAAAGCTGGCCCTGGTCACAGGGCCTGGGCAGAGTTCCATAACCCAGATAGTTCCTCAAGGTTGGGAAGGATGCTTTTCATTAGGGGCATGCAGTAGAGTTTTAACAGTTAGGGAAGGGGCTCGTAAGTGTTTTATCAGCTGGGAGGAGGCAGGGGGAGGAGATTATCTTTAAAGGGTTGTGTGTGTTAGGATCGGCTGCAGGGTGGGTAAGGTCTTGGAAATCTGCTGAGAGAGGATGCTGACAAAGAAAGGCCCAGATAAAATCACAGGATCCTGCGTGGCCACTAAGCTGGCACATACCTACGTCTGGTCCTAGCGTACACTATTTCTACTGAGCCTTGGATTTCAGGAAAAGTCCTTTGCTGACCTAACTACTTTTTAATTAACTGCCTAATGAGGTTAGAAAGTTTTAAATAGTAACACATTGATTTGTTTGTAAAATTCCTAGAGAAGGAAAAATCACTCAATGTCAGAGTGGTTTACTGTAATACAGGTAAGTAAACCACAGAACAAATATATAGAAGAGAGAAAAATTACAGGGAACCAGGTAGCAGGAAGTTCAGAGGGTGAGGAATTTCCCTGGTCTCCCCCTTTACAAATAAATCCCTTGAAAACAGGTCAGAATACAGCTCATAAGCATTTTTTATAAGAGGGCCGCAGGGGTGAGACTGAGCTATGTAGCAGTGAAGAGTTTGCAAAGAGGTGGGTTTGAACTGCTCCAATTCATATGCACAAGATCTTGATTCTGAATGATTCTAATAATGACAATTTAGATGTCAGCAATGTTAACTATTTCACTGCTGCTAAGGCATCCAGGAACGAAGAGGTATGATCTTACTGGGCCTGATCCTGTTCCCACTGAAGTCAATGATGCAACTCCCATTGACTTACAGCGGTGCAGGATCAAAGCCCATAATGATCTTCATAATTTATTGTGAGTGGCATCTCATTTCAACATCATGTGTGGGCAGAGCTTGGAAAGAACTTAAAAGGGGCCGCCATTTGTTTTTTCATCTGAGCCCACATAAAGGGCCAAACATTGCCCACCACTCCCCTGGCACATAAATCCCTAAATCAGCTAGGGTGGGACAGGTCTAATCTTGGAGAGTCTGTGCAAGATAATTCATTACCCTCTATGCACCACTGAACTCTGCTCTGCAGTGCCTTTTTTCTTTGCAATATGTAGCGGGTATTTAGGGACACAGCAAAGGCGGGGTTTAAATGGTCCAGCAGATCCACTAGCTTAAACTTCCTATTTAGGGAAGTGCAGAGGCCCTAGCTGCTACTAAAGTCCACCAGGGGAGTAGAGCAATTGTGCATCCAGTCTTAACTAAGGGCTGTTGCTGGATTTGGCAGGGCTAGGATATTTCACTTTCAGTCCTTGTTTATATATACCCCCTACCAAACCTCTACTTGGCCTTTGCATGGGAGAAGAAGGCATTATTCAGCCCATGGAAAGAAACTTGCACCTGTATTAATTGCCCCCCCATTATATAAACAATACCATTTAAACTATCAAAAATACACTTTAATGTTGCAAAATTAATTTCTAAAATCCTAATGGATTTTATAGAAAGCAATTTATTACGTAAGAGATCAAAGATAAATATATTATCTTTAGCCATCTGCTAGAGACTTTAGAATATTGTAACCAAAGCAAGTTGGCATAAAATAATAATTAACCTCCCCCTCCCAAACACACACACACACACACACACACACACTCAGGATTATTTCTATGGGCTTGATCCTGAAAGCTGCTGTTATCCTCAACTCACTTATAAAAGGAACTGAGGGTATTCAGCACCTCCTTAGAGGGTAGGTTCTACATTCTGAGCTTTTAGCTGACCAGTCAAAAAACACTGACTTTACTGTGGACATAGGCTTGGTCTACACTTACCCCCCAATTCGAACTAAGGTACGCAACTTCAGCTACATGACTAACGTAGCTGAAGTTCGAAGTACCTTAGTTCGAACTTACCTCAGTCCACACGCGGCAGGCAGGCCCCCCCGTCGACTCCCCGGTACTCCTCTCGTCTAGCTGGAGTACCGCAGTCGACGGCGATCACTTCCTGGTTCGACTTATCGCGTCCAGACAAGACGCGATAAGTCGAACCCAGAACTTCGATTTCCAGCTGCCGAACTAGCGGCTGGGTATAGACGTACCCTTAGTCTCTGAATGCAATGGCTACCATTACACCGGATTGCCTAATGTAGAAACCATTTTTCTTTGGTCTATTTTGATGATCATACTCAGCCTGCTACTCAAGGACATCTAGCACGTTTACTGGTAATGATCACCATCACCATAATAGCCTCACTGCTAATTACTATTGAAAACACAATCAGGTACATCACTCTATAGTAAGGCATTTCCCACTGTGCGCTGAATGCAGCATAGACCAGGGTTGTTTTTATCCTGTGGCAAAGATCATTTGTAAGGGAAAAAAATCATGTTTGCTCTTATTTGAGTGGCACCTTTAGTGTCAGAATGGGATTTCACCACAAAATAGTTCCAACATTACTGAAATATAGGGGATAAAAGGGATTGGCATTAGATTGTTTTATTACATTTCTGATAGTTCATCTAGGAAGTCATTCCATTCATCTCTACACTTTCACACCAATTAGCTACCCCCTAAAGTCAACTTTGAAACTTAAAATATCTTTTTAATCAAGAAAAACGATCAATCTGCACTGAGGTTTTTTACTTACCTACAATGAACAGAGATCGGTCCATCCTGACCAAACTGCTCTTTTGTTTTATGAACTTGGCCTATGAAGTCAATAAATCCTTCTCCAGACTTTGGCACTCCTTGTTCTGGCCAGTCAGTGAACTGGAATTGCCTCACTGTTCGGGACTGGCCATCCTTTAATGAAAGACATACACAGTATACCACAAAAGAATGTTCCAGGAGTTGAAAGTCAGTCAGTCAGCAAACCAGAACAGCAATTATGAAAAATGTACACTGGGAGGGGAAAAAATATGCAAAGAGCAAACATGGCTAAGATCACATTTACTAAGATGCTTCCAATCACAATGCTGATGAGCTTGTGTTTTTCTTCTTGTTTTGCAGTTATTATTCCACATTGACATAAAAGGGCAATTTCATTAACCACGACAATGCTCAAATTACTCTCAGCATTGGCTAGAATATTGTCTGACATTTAGATCCTGGAAAAAGAGAGTTTGAGGACAAGGAAGTTGGGAGCTAGTTAATTGGTGGGATTTTTTTTTAATTAAATGCTTGTGAGAAGTTCTGGATTTATAGCCCACAAGATTCAAATCCTCTCTTTATTTGGGGAAGTTCTATGGCCTGTGTTATACAGGAAGTCATATTAGATGATCACAATGGTCCCCTCTGTCCTTGGAAGCTATGAAAACAGGTACAGGATGGCCAGCGGCAGTGCAAGCTTCCCCATGCTACCTGGCCAATATGCTTCAACCTCTGCTTGGCTGGACTCTCTCTACAGGCAAGAAGGTAGTTCATTCACATTCAGTCCTTGCCTTCTCTGTTAAGGCTGCCACTAAGAATGCCAGGTTTCAGAGTAGCAGCCGTTTTAGTCTGTATCCGCAAAAAGAACAGGAGTACTTGTGGCACCTTAGAGACTAACAAATTTATTTGAGTATAAGTTTTTGTGGGCTACAGCCCACTTCATCAGATGCATAGAATGGAACATATAGCAAGGAGATATATATATACACACATACAGAGAACATGAAAAGGTGGGAGTTGTCCTACCAACTTTAAGAGGCTAATTAATTAAGAGAAAAAAACTTTTGTAGTGATAACCAAGATAGCCCATTACAGACAGTTTGACAAGACGTGTGAGAATACTTAACATGGGGAAATAGATTCAATATGTGTAATGGCTCAGCCATTCCCAGTCTCTATTCAAGCCTAAGTTGATAGTGTCTAATTTGCATATTAATTCAAGTTCAGCAGTTTCTCCTTGGAGTCTGTTTTTGAAGCTTTTCTGTTGCAAAATTGCCACCTTTAGGTCTGTTACTGAGTGGCCAGAGAGGTCGAGAATGCCGGTTGTGATAGTGTTCTTTTGTGATGTGGACATCTGTCTATTAGGAGCCAGACTGAGACCCCAACTCATTTCACATACACTAAACATCCACTGACTCACAATGATTATCAGTCACTAGCAACTTGAACTGGACTTAAACTAATGACCCAATAGACAGAAGATTCCATCTCTCATTACAAATCTACAGGAGCTATCCATGCCTCTGTGGTTACTTTCTTAAATGAAGATTAGCATTATTGCTTATTAAAGTTGCATAATACTGTAGCATTCTTACTTCTGGAATAAAGCCACAAGTATTGAAGTCAAATGTAGACTTCGCTTCATATTTAATGCCTGTTTAACATTTAAATGGCTAGTAAAGTAAGTGCAAAATGCACTGTAACACAATACTAGGGAATATAGTTGTTTTAAACACTCCGATGTTGTGCTTGCTGATTTTGAACACTGTCAATCTGTATAACTTGTGTCTTTTAAAAGGATTGACACAAATTGAGCTATTACTGTTAACCTTCATGCCTTCTGGACACCGTACACTTCCTGAAGGCATCCACTTTTCTGCCATGAAAACAGAAATAACATATGCCATGTCACCATGTCTTTAAGCAGTAACTGTGGCATTGTACGAGGAGAGGAAAGAGAAAACTAGCACCAGATGCCATGTCTTCAAAATGGTCTTTTACAGAGTGAAACCAATGGATCAGCTAAACAATTATGGGAACCCCCCAAAAAGCAGATTGGAAGGTAGAGGCCAGAGGAGTTTCCCACCAAAATATTTAGCCATGATTGCTCTGACAACTGAAATATTGGTCATTTAAAAAATTTAACAAAACAAAAAGCAATCACTTGTTCCTACTTTTCTGCTGGTACTTTGGGGCTTTCTACCTCTCAGGTCTACAAATGTGTGGAAAAAACAGGGAGCTTATACACAGCACTCTCACTAAAATCCAGAGAAGCCTGACTCACCAATCCTTAGTGTTCCCCTCAAAAAACCTCGGTGACAATGAGCTCTCTAGTGTTGAAGAATTTGTTTGATCCAATTTAAATAAATGCATATTTCAAAAACTGCACCTGGTGAGCACAATTTGTGTGGCTTTTTAGAGCACTACACCCCTTAAGAAGCCCAACTTAAGCTATTTGCTAATGTTTCTTACTAAAATGTCATTTTCCCAGGATAAAACTCTCTTCTCTTGTAATGGCTTCCCTGGTATCATTCCTCCCTCGAAAGACGCACTACAATGTACCCTCCAAAGCCACTATAAGTGCAGTTCCATAAATCAACTGGCAAGAGGTGCTCTAGCAACAGAATGGCTCACATTCTCTGAACAAACAAGCGAACAGAAAACCTCCTATGTGACACTTTGGCAACATCCTACCTATCAGAGGTGCTGACTTTGTCATTTCCCAGAGGTGCTCAATACCCACTCTGCCCCAGCCCCCACCCTCCACTCCATCCTTTCCCCCAAGGCTCCACCCACCCCCACTCCGCCTCTTCCCATCCCATTCCACCCCTTCCCCCGAGCGTGCCCCGCCCCCCAGCACCTCCTGAATGCTGTTGAACAGCTGATCGCAGCGGGCGGGAGGTGCTGGGAGGGAGGGGGAGAAGCTGATCAGCAGGGCCGCCGGTGGGTGCTGAGCATCCACTATTTTTTCCCTGTGGGTGGTCCAGCCCCGGAGCAGCACCTATGGAGTTGGTGCCTGTGCTAGATATCAATTAACGAGGGAGACAGCAGTCCTTTAGTGTTCCTGTGCTTAGGAAGCATCTACTGGACCAACATTATCTTTACATTTAAGACAAAACTGTGCTCAGGCTGTGGCTGGAAAGATCACTAATTTCTATCTCTATATTGTGAAACATACTTGTCAGTAAAGGTTTAACTTTAAAGGGGGACAGGAGTCTATAAAACCTGTTCCGATCCTGCTTTAATAGCAATTAACAGAACTTACATGTTATTTAATGATTATACCATAGTTTATAAAGTCACTCTGATGATTTTAGACTAGCATGAAAGTAGATTGGGAACGAATCTACGATCTCTTACATTATCTCTTCCCCATGCTGCTGGCATTATAAATGGTGTGGCTTTTTTTTTTAGTGAGATATCTCTCCCTATAGCCGTCAAGTTCCGAGTGTAACATTTTATTAAAATCTTTATTTAAAAATATTTGTAACAGTTTACATAGACAGAGTAAAAAGTGCTGTTTTCAGCACATGAACATTCAGATTGCTGTGTTGAGCAAAAGAGGTCCAGGTTTCTTTTAATATGTAACCCTATTGATTGGCTGACCATTTGGACTTCTATTTTGCCTCTCACCAGGGCTATTCAACTGCCTTTCAATGAGCTTATAGAGTATATAATGCTCTCTTATGGATATCACTAATAGACTAGTGCTGCATGAAACTGCCCCAAGTTGATGATCCTCATAGTTTACAGAGACAGTGGGTGTAAAGCAGTTAGAAATCATAGATTGGAGCAGTTATGGAGGTTACCTGTCCCTTATGACAGTTCACTGTGTAATAGTGATAACACAGAGCTCCATATCAAATTCTGCTTTGACACCTACAAAATACCAGACTGTTGATGATATTATCAAGTTACAAAAGACATTACACATCAAAGGGAGGAAGAATGGTAACAACAATAAAGTGTCCATTCTGCTCTGGATATGCCAGTGATTTAGTTACATAAATTCCATTATCATTAGTGTAAATTAGTCATGTTAGCACTCCATACAACGAGAAAATAATAGGTCTGATTTTAGTATGTGCTGAGCACCCACAACTTTCAGTGAAGTCCGAGGGAGCTGCAGGTTCTCATCACCTTTGGATAATCAGACCATATACCTCTCTAAGATTGTCAGTTAGTCATTTAACACAACTGGAACCATTAGGGCAGCGCTGTCTTCAAAACTAGGGAAACATTAACATTAAGGGACTGTGAGGTGGTACAACAGATTGGTGAGGCGTACTCACCACAGGTTAAAGCAAGGAACTTTTTAGCAGGTGTGTTAATACTAAGGCCAGGCAAGCTATTTGTGGCATACAAGTTATTTGATGACTTTTGCCCTTTTATCAATTTGCAAACTATCCACTATATTTTTACAAACAATGTGTTTGTTAACTTGAAACTCTTTGATGAATACCATGTGAATGCATTTTATTCTAGGGATTGTTTGCAAATGATCCTCTTCAGCTACATCTTTGACTCTTTGCTACTCACTCTCTGTAATGTGTGACTGGTTACCCATGTCACTTGCATATATTCCAATTTAGGAGGAACAGAATGATTTTACTAACTATCTACAAAGGAGGTCACCAAGGTGGTATTGAAATTGGCTTTCATGACTGTATGATTGTCTTTGTTTACAAGTGTGGTTGAAAATTGCTGCTATGAGTCACTCCTTCTCCGGCATTGTTACGTAGAGATGGGTCATTTATATGAACCTCACTCTATTTTGGTAGTTCACGTAAAGTGGTAACAAATCCAAACTGTGCCTGTTTTTGTCTTTGCAAAGTCAAATTCCAGCCTCTTTTGCCCAATACTAGTCTTAATGTTCCCTGTGGCTAGTGAAAATGCCATTTAGCTAACTGTTTCAAGTGTCTAATCTACCTTTATCTGTAGCCTATGTTAGCATCAGCAACCTAGTCATAATAATAGAAGGAAATCATAGATTCACGGATTATAAGGCCAGAAGGGATCAGTGTGATCATTTAGCCTGACCTCCTGTATAACTCAGGCCATAGGACAGCCCTGAATTAATTCCTGTTTGAACTAGAGCATATCTTTTAGAAAAACAGCCAATCTTGATTTAAAAATTGAAAGTGAGAGAGAACCTACCACTTGGTAAGTCATTCCATTGGTTAATTAACCTCACTGTTAGAATTTTGCACATTATTTCTATTCTACATTTGTTTAGCTTCAACTTCCAGCTATTGGATCATGTTATACCTATCTCTTCTGGATTGAAGAGCCCATTATCAAATATTGGTTCCCAATATATGTAAAGTCTAATTTCTTGGGTATGGATCTGGAGCTCTAAGTGATTTTATTCCTTGAAAGTACAGCATCCTGCTATGTTCCTGCAATCAACGCTATTGCTACAGTGCTTCCAAAAATGGAGCAGGGTAGGGGTTTCCCTACCATACCATGTGAAGTGTTAGAAATCACAGTATGAGAATTGTCAAAGATATTCCTATTAAAATAAGTTTATATACAGTTAATTTTCCATCAGTGCTGAACCTTGGACTCAGCAGTCCAGATGAGGAATGCATAATGGAAATTAGCAAACCAGGGTCATGGCTGTAAAGCTCTTCTCTGCAGACATATTAGAACGCTAAAGAGTAAGCTATGCCAAGAATCAAATTATAATGTGCAAAACTTGTCAACTTTTCTTAAGAATGCTGTTTGCTCTGCTGTTTTTTAATCGCACCATATTAACCTTCAAGCGTGCATGACCTAAAGAGCTGTGCAGAACAACAACATATTTACAGCCTTAAGTGATGAAAATTCCAAAAACAAGTATCAAGCAGGGTCTGGAGGGAACATGGCCTTCTAATCAGCTAATGCTTTTCAGCACAAACACATATACAGAACTTTCTAAAAGTTGTGCTGCCCAGATGTTATGTTTGAATTACAGCCAGTTCTCTTACAAGGTTGTTATTATCTTTCCCTTCTCTTTGGCTATTGCTTAGGTCTGGGAATCAAGAATGTCCCTAAGGCATTGCTAATAAAAAAGAAAAGGGAAGAGACTGGACTCCTTTTAAACATATAGAAAACAGAATTATGTTGAGCTAACTTACCCTGGCATCTGTGACCTTGAATTCCCTTAGGATATACTGTGGCATGTTGTACTCTGCCATGGGATCCACCACAAAGTACTGATATCTGGCTGAACGCTCTGCTGGCCAATACTGGTGGCATTTTTCCTATTTAAAAAAAAAAAGTCCAGTTCCGTGTTATAAATGAACATGTCTTCATCACGGCGGATTGTTATCATCTGTTTTAATTATAGCAAATTCAGTGCTCATGAAGAACGCCATTACTAACAGAACTAAAACCTAAATTCTTCTATTTGTCCATAAAATAGATACAGCTCTGGCACGTGGCATTGCCAGTGTCTCCAAACTGCCCTGTCAGCAGGCTGTGGCATCAGTCACAATGCTGAAAAACTGTTTTGTTCCACCAACTTTCAACACTGTGAAGAAGGGCTGCTGCTGCCATCTGAGGCTTTAGTATCAGTTTTGATGGCAGTCTCGCTGGTATGGCTTGACACCTGCCCACTAAGAACTAGACTTAGATCAGCCACTAGTTTTTTGTTTTTTTTTTAATTTAACTACTCTGTTTCTTATATTTTCCAATAAATAAAAATGTCTGAAAAGGAATGAAAAAGTTATCTTCAGGCCTCCAGTTCACAGGTCCGCAATGAACTCAACATATAGCTTCTGAACTGCTCCCCGCACACCAGTTGAATTGTTATTTATCAAAAATGATCAGATAGTACCTCAAAATCTGCAAATCTTGGTGATTTCAGTCCATAAGGGTATTCAAATCTTAAAGCCATTTTTACTTTCCTTCCCTTCATTTGCCTCAAGCACTCCTTGGCCTCTGAGGATCTAGCCTTTTATAGCTATTATGAATTCCCTGCGCCATTTAGTCTTCCAAATAGAAAGCCTGATTCTGATATCACTTACCATACACCAAGTTTATTATACTGGTACAAGTCTACCATTTCTGTAAACTAGTTCAATCCTTCTATTATACCAAGAGGAAGCTTAATGAGATTTAACATGGTAAACAAGCTGCTGAATTTGCAAAGGTCAGTATAATAAGTACACAGGAAAAGTTGGGACGTAAGGAAACCCAGAAATGGAACAGCTAAGACTTTTAGCCTCTCCTGTGACGATTTAATTTTATCATTCAACACGATCACTGATCTTTATCGCTGATCTTTACTTTTTGGAGATTTTACAGGAAGGTATGAATTCTCCAAAAGAAACAAAGTTTAAAGCCTATTAAAACAATACTCACTCTGCCCATTTCTCGCAGTTTAGTAAGCATGACTACGATTGTGGAGTTGTGCTCCCAGAGCATCCTCCAGAAATCTTCAGTTGTCTCTGCCAAAGGTCCCTGCGTAGCTATGTAAGCTTTTTGTTGCCTACATCAAAAACAAGGGAAAAACCCCAAAGTGATGACACTCAAATGCTCTCTGTTTATATGTAAACATTATATTGAGACACAGTTATAGGAAAAGTAAGGAAAAGATATATATTATTAATGGTAAGCACGTTAAAAACCTATTAAGATTGTTTAATCAAACAATGGCATTTTTTATTTTTAGAACTTTGTGAAGGAAATTGCTCTGTTAATATTATGATGTATGTCTTTATCATTATTATTTAAATTTTAATGCAACTCTAATAGCTCAATTTTGTGTGTCATAAAAAGCACTTAGGAAACACTTAGTTGTGCTTCTTCATTTTGTAGAAATGACTGTCGTACAATCTATTAGGTTTATGAATTATAGCACCACGCAGCTTCTTTATTAACTCATTCAACAGCTTAATCCCTCCAGCAAAAGTGGGGAGGGTGCAGAGGCTCAAAAAACCCCTAAGAGTCATGTGGGCTGCCGCACATGGTCTTAATACTGCCCTAACCAATGGCCATACTTTTCCTTCCACAGGTGGAGGGCGCCAAACTGCCAGAATCTACAGTGGATGAGTGGTGCATAGAAGGGGAAGCTATGATTCTGAGAATGCTTCCTCTGCCGCCTGATCTCACAGGAACTCCTCCGGCTCCATGAAGATTTAAGGATGGAGACAAAAAGAAGCCACTCTCTGTAGCATGCTGACTCAGTGGATAGTCAAACATATCGGAGTGGAAGTTAGTACTACTCCAAGCAACATTAGCATTTACTGCATCCCCTTCATAGAATCATAGAATATCAGGGTTGGAAGGGACCTCAGGAGGTCATCTTGTCCAACCCCCTGCTCAAAGCAGGACCAATTCCCAACTAAATCATCCCAGCCAAGGTTTTGTCAAGCCTGACCTTAAAAACCTCTAAGGAAGGAGATTCCACCACCTCCCTAGGTAACCCATTCCAGTGCTTCACCACCCTCCTAGTGAAAAAGTTTTTCCTAAAATCCAACCTAAACCTCCCCAACGGCAACCTGAGACCATTACTCCTTGTTCTGTCATCAGGTACCATCAGGTATCATTCATGGCTTTGCAATGAAGCTGCTGGATTAATCAGCCAATGACAGCTGGCTCCTGAGGAAACATGTTGTAACGGTGGTAGCTCAGGGGAGAGTTTGGAAACTGTGTGTGGGTAATGGCTGCTTTGGTGCAAGGCCCTGGCCTTAATGGGTTCACAACAAGATCCATACAGATCTCAGGATATCTGCTGCTTTAGGGGGATAAATCCCCTTTCTTTTCTTTCCCCGCCTCTCTTACTGGAACACTCAGAAGAAATTGAGGTCCCAATTTAACTATGTGTTTAAGCAGAAGACTAACCTAGCATATAAGCTTCTGAGTACTCCTGTGCTTGAAGTTAGACATGATTATTAAAACAGAGTTCTCTGCCAAAAACAGTTTTTCCTTCACAGTGAGGTGCATAGAGGTGAGAAAATAGTTCCAAGTCTATTATTCATTAATTAAAAATGAAACCCAACATGGAATGGTGTCATGCATACAAACAGTGCTGTCCTGAATTTTGTTGAAATTTACTGTCATTATATAAATGTATATGTAAACTTTGTAAGGTTTTAAACAGTTCACATCACAACACACCAACACTTAGTACCTGTATCCATCAATAAAACTGGCATTGATATAATCAGAGCCTTCTACTCCTCGGATCGGCTGCAAACATACCCTCGTTGATTCATATGGCATAATATTAACAAGGCGATTTTTGAATTTATTACATGGAAGATTGGCACTGATGAATCTTGAAGTATGAGCTTTAGAGCTAGCTAGACGCTGTTGAACAGAGAAAAATAAATTGAGGGGGGGAAATGACAAAACCCAACAATTTCAGTGTCTGATTTCTGATTTGATTATCTCTGTTTTGGCTGATTAAAAATTCCTTTAATTTTAAATGGTTATTTTCCTACATTCTAATTGTACTAACTAGATATTTACAATCTGCTTTTTAATACCATGGTATATCTTTAACATTCTATTTATACTTATGAAAAAAATTAGAAATATTAAATGATGTCATGAACATGAATACCAACCTTTTCTAACAATAAAGGAAAAGCTCTATGGAAGATCCTTGTCTGGATACTAATCAGGGTTAAAAAATTCTGTGTAAAAATGTAACCTTCTTTTTCAAAATACCAGCCCATAATTGTGAAATTCTAGCCTCAAGAAAGAGCCTGAAGTTCCTGGGAACAACTAGTGTAGGATTTAGCACCACAAAATATTTACCCCAATATATTTTTATCTCCTTATTGCATACAGTACCTTAAATTCCAGTTCCATTCCTGTGACATTCTCTCCTGTTTCTATCTGTGTCAGCTTCTGAATATATGCATACAGATTTCTGGCTGGCACTTCGGTATTTCCACATGTCACTGCTTCCAGCAGTGCATCATGGATAAAGATGTATTGGTCCTCCGTTTGAACCATGTAATTCCTCTGGGCTCTCATTAGAGTTACGTGGCCATAAATATCTACAGTCTTTTCATGCTTTATTCTCTCTAACATGGCATCTATTACAATGAAGCAGCCAGTCCTGCCGACTCCAGCACTAAAAGAGAACCAAATATGGGATACAAAAAAAGTGAAGGAAAAGGATGTTTAATTTCACACAATTTGTATATTTTTATGACATCCACTTCAGATAGCTTCAAAAGTTAAGACACGGGAGTGACTCTGGGCTGTTCACTCCTGTATTAATATTAACTCCAGTTACTATAAAGGGGCCCTACTGTTGAGAGAGTTGAGTTCCCTCAGCTCCCATGGTAAGCAGCTGAAAGCACTGACCCCTTTACAGGAGGCCCTTGAAGGCTTGGGCCCTAAGATGGCAGGAATAAAGTAAATAAATACAGAGAAACACCTTCTACAAACGTTGTTTTCCCCCAAAAGGGACAATGATCACAGGTTATATGTTTTTAAGGGCATTCTCCAATTATGTAAAGAATTCAGGCTTTATTTTATAATGCTACATTATTTTCAAGACATCTCTATTTCATTAAGAAGAGAGTCATTCGTTAGTAAAACTGAATGTTATATATTGTGCACCCAACGCTTAACTCTGTCCAAGCTGCTCTTGTAGGTAAACTTTATGCCACTCAGTCTCTGATCCTGGGGTTGGATCTTGATGCAGTTTGCACTAGCCTCAACCCCTTCACCCAGCCAGGCCACCAACATGACCATTTCACCAGGTGCTGTGAGTTGGGGGGCAGGACTGGCTATATGCCAGTTGTGCACCACTATGCTTGGGAAATCATTAGCAGGTCATATATAAATCTCCTTTGCATCTCCAGAGGAGTACAAAACAGACTTGATGGAGGCCAGGATCTGGCCCTATATATATATATATAGTTATATATAATTATTAATTTAAAGGGACTAGATGATACAACTAAAATCATGTTTAAATAAATGCAGTTAGAGTCAAGTCTGAGTTCGCAATATTCACCATACAGGATCTGCAATCTCCTGCTCTGGGGAGCTCATTTTACAAGGTGCTGAGCACTTCATGAGGGGTTCTAAGTGACCACAACTTCCATTTCTTCAATGGGAGCTGGGATGTTTCTGCACCACACAGGCTCCGGTTTCATTTCAAAGCCACGGAAGTCACCACTGCCTAGTTCCCTGCATAGCAAGTGATTAACTGTGAATTTCACTGAAGTAGAAAGTCTTTTTTTTTGTTTGTTTTAGGATGGGGTGGTAGATTGTGAGGAGAAGTCTAGGGTACAGTGAGAGTTTTGGTAAAGGCAGCTGAGATCTTTCACATAAAATATTAAGTCCAGTTGAAGAGAATTAAAACCAGCTCAGTAGTAGATCCATTTAATAGTAGTTTGGTTTATGAACCCTGCTGTCAAAAATGTACCAAATTTTAGGGCTTTTATTTTTTTAAATCACCTTGTCTTTAGCCAAAGTGTTCAGTGTTATATTCTGTATATTGGTTACCATATTATGACTCTAGTGGCAATTGGGGGAGGGAAGAGAATGTAAAGCTCAAATCTTGATATTGATATTACTCAGAGGACTTCCTTTGATACTTTACTAGTGGCCATACATAGTCCGTTGCATGGCAGTAGGATATAAGCAGATCCAAAGGACCCACTGAGAAAGTATGAAAGAGAAAAGGAAGAGCATACGGTCAGAAAGCATTGTCCTCAGAACTGCAGACTTTGTTTATTAAATAAGGTTAACGTTCCTTGAGGCTCAATTACTGAAGCCTAGAGGAAAATTACTCACCAGAAAGTTTTTTGGTGAAAGTAGTAGATGTAATAGGTCAATTTTTCAAAAGGATGATTGCCTTTTGTAGGCACAATTTAGACCCACAATATATGGACCCTCAGTTCAACTATGTGAGCAAATTTGGATATTATGACTTTAGCTATACGACTATAGGAGAAAATTACATAGAGGTGTACATTGTACCTGTAAATTCATTTTTTGTGGGCTCAGATCATGCCTGTGAAAAGGAATGCTAGGCCTCAGCCCTTTGAAGATTTATCCTAATAATCCTACACTCTTGCTTCTACGCCGCAGGCACGAGATTCAGAAGGGAGCATAGCAAACAAGAGTCTACAACCCTCCGGAGCCTCAAAAAAAAAAAAGGAACACTGCAGCAGTCAGTCTTAGAGTTCTAGTCAAATGCTTCAGGCTCCTGGGGCTCACGATGGGGCCTAGGGTTGCCAACCCTCCAGGATTGTTCTGGAGTCTCCAGTAATTAAAGATTATGTCATCTGATGACATCTCCAGGAATTCATCCAACCAAAGTTGGCAACCCCAATGGGGCTACAAATAGCAGCGTAGCTGTTCCCGCTTGGGCTGGAGCCCAGGCTCTGCAACTCACCCCTCTCATTGGGTTTCAGGTGGGAACGTCTACGCTGCTGTTTTTAGCCCTGTGAGCCTGAACCAGTTGACCTGGGCTCTGAGGCTTGCTTCCTCGTTGTTGTTGGTTTTTGTTTGTTTGTTTATTTTTGTATTGTAGACATACCCTCCGAGATAATTTAAGGGTGATCTTAAACTGAGACATGTTAATAAAAAAATACAATCCCAAACTCTCCAGGTCAATTACCTAAGAAATACAGTCTTTTAATGACGTCTTAACTACCATAACTAATGGCAAAACAGAAAGTTGTCAAAATTCTTTATCCTTATAAAGAGCTATGAAATCCTGTGAGTTATCAACAAACTGGTTCTGCTTGTAACTCAGATAAAAAAAAAGTACAGAATATAAAGTTTTATTCACCCATGAGAAAATTCTTGTCAGTCAGATTCCACTTGTCTTAGATATCATTAAACAAACATTTCTGTACACCAGTTACCTGTTTCCGAAGGTAGACCTTCCAAACAACTACAACAGAAATCTTGTGCTAACACACCAAACCCGCCAATCTCTATTTTGTCATATGCTACTTTGGGGATCACTTGAGATTTGGGGCTGATATTGATCAGATGAGGTTTCCAGGAAGATGGAACAGGCCATAACTTCATTAGCTAACAGGGAATTCATTCACCTTGGTTCAGTAAGAGTTATGCACTCCAGCAAGCTTGAGCTGTTTTAATCTTTGCAAGGCTCTTTTCTGCGGACTTGCAAGAAAATCACAGCAAATGGCACCCACTGGCCTGGCAGATTGGTTTACATGAAGATTTAAACCATAATTTTCTAATTCAGGAGCCACTCTTGCTTGCAGCAATCAGCAGAGACTGACTGTGATTGTGGATTACAAAACACTTAGCATTTGCATCACAGGTCCTATGATTGTGGCTTTTTGCATCTGTTTTGATTGTGCAAATAACCAGTAAAAAAGCTGAAGAGTGTGTGATTTTCTAAGATATGTAGAGTAATCCATATTTCTTTAAATGCAAAATGAATTTTACTAATAACTAGTAACACAAATACTCAGTCGTTGGTACCTACTTCCTCGTGCTGCAATTATGCCAAATTTTAGAAGCTAAGCAAATTAGGCTAAATGAGAATTTGGATGGTAAGATAGCAGAAGTGTCACTACTAATTCAAGGTCTGGCTATTTCCCCTCTCGCTCAGAATTGAGCTAATGCTCCAGCACAGTGTTTGTGAGAACTGTGCTGCTGGATGACGGATCACTTTTCATATGAGACACACAAGGTTACCCTGGCACTTACAGACCTTAAACAACCCGCTGGCCATTATTGGGTCAAACAACCACCCAGGTAAAACTCTGCCTTTTAATTAGAGCAGGCATTTTTCACTACCTCTGCTCACCTGTTGTGTTAACATCTATAAATGGTTTTTCAAGGGCAGCTCTGGATAGAGTGTACTGTTGCAGTAAGATAGCCTATGGGTCACAATTATAGTAAGATCCATGTCAGAAAGGAATAGTCACCAAAGCACTACACTGTAGAAGGTAATTCCTGGACCAGTGGCAGAAAGCCACAAACTTTTCCAAAGCTGTGATTCATCCAAGCACATGGAGGCATCAAAATTTGTAAATATGCTAATATTCCCAACTATAAGAACTGAGGGACCAACATATCAGTTAATGTTGAGGCACTATGCATCCAGATCCATCCACACTAGATTGCTGACATGTTCATCCTCAGCAAGGTTTATCCAGCAACTATTTATCTACCTCAAGGTGTTCTGAGTATTCAAAGGTGCAAATGGGCTGAACTACAATGAGGCTCCAATATATCCATCTGCTTTGAGGCCCTGATGTGTCTACCAGCCTCAAGGTAACGAGGCATTTATCTTCAAGGTGCCAATGCCTCCATCTGCATCAAGGTGTCCCAAGTCCACTCCCTCTCCCATGCCTAGGTTCTGAACTCTGTTAGAGTGCCATGTCACTACATAGCACTCAGAGACTTTGCTCCTCCCCTTTCCTGGTGCAGTACAGACACCTTAACACGTCAGTGTCTTATGGTGCTATGCCACACTGTGTTTTCAGACACCCCAGACTCATCCTCACAGACATAACTCCAAGGAATATCAACTTCCTAAACAATGGCAGAAGTCCTATCCAGTCCTCCACTTATAACAAACACCATTCTGTGGGTATACACCCTCAACATTAAAGCTATGCCGATTAGTTCCTGTGGAAACCTCCAAATCATAGGGTTGTGTTCAACAATATCTGGTCATGATATCAAGACCCGCCTGATTCAAAGAGGTTGGCCACAGAAAATACAGGTAATGTAGAAAGTGCTGCGTGATGAGTGACCATTTAAGAATCTTGAAACTTCACCATTGAGAATGAAATCCCAGGTGGGTTAAGAGAGGAACCCAACCAAAAATACTAGATCTTACACATCTCTAATTTCTGGAATGTTTACAATCTGAGCCCAGGGCAAGATCTGAATCTTGCCAGTACCCCCTTTTATTTATAATGGGCCAAATCTAAACTTTTTTTCTGAACATGCCTGACTTTTGACATGTTAGAAATCTGAATCTGATTTTAAAGTAAGAGTAACTCTCTAGTTGAGATGCTGCATATGAGCCCTTGGAAACAGAAAGGGAGAAAACAATTAAAAATAACATTGTATAAACAGGGTTATTACATAACACTATGTACAAGTCTGTCTATTTCTTCCTAAAAAGGGGTGTAGGTTATATTACAACCTGCTCAAACAACTACAGTAATCAAGGAAAACCAAAACCAAAAAATTAAGCAGAGAGGCTTAGTATTAAGAAAAACATTTTCATGTATTCTCTAAATAGTTTCTAAAAGGCATAGCTATCTACTTAAGCTGCACTCTACTTGTAAAAGAAAAGGAATTGATGTTTGAGACAATATTTCATTTCATCTTCAGGTAACATGATCTGTGACTTTTCCAAGGATTTTAAACTTTCCTGATACCATATTTGAGGCTGAAACTCAGGGCACGGGAATGTGGGTCAATTATAATTTACTTTTCTTTCAAAAATTACCATATAAATGCTACTATTTGAATCTGTCTTTTTCAAAAAGAAGTATATTTTTATATCTATTAACTTAAATCTATAACCTAAGCAGAAACACCCTCTACTTCAGTTACAACCCTCTGAAAACAAACATCTATTGTATCTTTGTTAATGACTTCAAAGACAAAAAGGAGTTTTATAACTAGATGTGACACACACTGCTGACATTTAAATTTGACCACAATTACCCAGAAATTACATTAATCACTGTTATTTGATCATGAAGAATTTGAACTGTGGGAATCCTTGTGCGTGCGTGTTTTGTGGGAGCTACGTTTTTGGCTGAAACACCAAATTTCCTTACCAACCTTCATTTCTTTTATTTAATTATTTCCATTTTATTTTGCCCAGCAGTATCAAAATGTGTTGCGTGACTCAAGTTGAAGGATTAGAATTCCGGAGGAGAATGCATTTCTCTTTGATCCTGAAGAACTACGTTCCACATCATGGTGATAATAACAGAACGCTGTTTGTGCTTTTTGTTTTGCATCATTTCAACAGCCTTCAAACCACAAACACGATAAGAACAGCACAACTGATAAACCATCTCTATTTGATCTTCTTTTCGTTGTCCTGGTTGCTAAGCACCCAGGCTGATTCTCTCATGTCTTAGAATACAGTATGAAAACATCAGCTGCAGGCTGAAGCCCCCACAGTTCAATCCATTTATGATATTTTGAAATCTCTAAGCAAGAACGAAAGGGGAGAGGATTCATTTTTTCCAGGCAGGACAAATACATAATCATGGACCCAATGCTACAAAGTACTAAGCAACCTCAGCTCTCACTGAGGCCTAATTAAACAAGGGAAAAGCACTCAGCACTTCACAGGACTGGGCGTTATGTTTGCACCCATACTCCAAAAGCAAAGTAATCTTTTCTAGTTACTTTCCACTACGGGGATGATTCAGCTAATGAGCACAAATAAACTCTCAACATTTATTGTCACTTCCTTAAGCTCTTTTGTAGCATGTGAAATTACTGCCAAACTTAAAAGTGGAAACAAAAACATCTTAATTTAGTTAGTGATAGCCACTGCAATGTTTACATGCTGAAAGACGATGCAATCCATTAAACAAGCATGCCTACCAGGAAATTGTTATTGCTTCAATTTTATCATTCATCCAGTTACAACATTTGTTTTCAATTTCTAAAAACATGACTGAGTCAGTCCCACGAGTGGAAATATGCTTAATGTCCTGTGATGCGATGCAGTTACAGTGCACGAAAAAGGAAAATTAAAAGGCATAAGGGGGCCATTCTACACTAAAATCATTGTAACAGGTTGGCTTTTATGATTAATTTGTTGTTGTTTTAATGCTGACCCTTTATTGATACTTCAGTGATCTGGCAAAGGAAGACAATGTAATTACTAAATTTTACAGATCATTTAATTGGAAACAAAGAGAGTGAAATATAGACCAAAAATCATTTAGGACATTCTTGACATATATCAAGGGATAATCTGATTGAATATTACAGTTTCAGATAGAATGAGACTGGTGTTTATGAACTGAAAGTACATAAAATTGATTATAACAGGGACTGCTCTTTTTCCTCCTTGTGATTATGGCACAATACCAGCCTCATGCGGAACGTGACATGGAATTTTTAAGTTTAATTGTTCACTGGACTACCTTTTTCCCCCCACCTTTATTTTATACTGTAAACAAACATGATCTTTGCCAGTGGAGGCTTGTGAGGTTTCTTAAACCGGATACAAAAAAAAAAAAAAAAAAGACACACAGGAGAGCACAGAACAGGCAAAGATCCTTTTGTACTTAAAATATGGCAGGCAAAGCCTAGCCTACTGATCCCAAAGACTTTTCACAAGCATCTGGATGGAGTACAGGAGACTCTTAAATCCAAGCTAACCTTGGACCTCCATCCCTTATGTGAGCTTTCTGAAGATTTTTCTTTCAGTCTTTAGAAGGCTTCTGTGTGCTCTTGAAATTCATTAGGCTCTTTAAACACATTTACTCCCACATATAAGCACAGATCTTTGTGGTGAAGGTCTTGCAGAAGTGCAAAAACATTCAGGAGGTGACCTGTATTCCTCAGGAGTTTGGTACATTCCACAGGAGCTCCCCTGTTCAGCTCTGTACATTTAACATAAAAACCTCCATACTGGGTCAGACCAAAGTCCATCTAGCCCAGTATCCTGTTTTCCAACAGTGGCCAATGCCAGGTGCATCACAGGGAATGAACAGAACAGGTAATCATCAAATGATCCATCCCCTGGCGCCCATCTCAAAAAGAAGAAGTTGCCTGATCGGATTTTATTTTTTAAAAAGTATAAATCATAAAGAAAAATATGTTTAGCTTTTTCTCTAATAATTTTGAAGTCGCTTGAAAAGGCCTGATCCGGGACATAACTGTTTAAATATTAATTTATTAAATTAAAAGTGATGAGATTCCACCACTAAGTAAATGCATAGAGTAAGTGGTATGCAACAGAAATTCAAAAACTTGTGGTTCATAATATAATTAGTGCAACAGAATCAGGGCTGGCTCCAGGCACCAGCTTACCAAGCAGGTGCTTGGGGCGGCCACTTCGGAGAGGGGAGGCATGTCCAGCTGTTCGGCGGCAATTCCGCGGACGGTCTCTCACTCCTGCTCGGAGCGAAGGACCTCCCGCTGATTTGCCACCGCAGATCGCGATCGCGGCTTTTTTTTGTTTGTTTTGTTTGGCTGCTTGGGGCAGCCAAAACCCTGGAGTTGGCCCTGAACAGAATGTATTTTTACTTTTGGTGCTTCTGTCAGTAAAAAAAAAATCGCACTTAAGATAACATCACTGAATCAAACTCCTTTGATACAGTAGGAATTTTAGTTTCAACTCTGCAGAGCTCCTAAGTCCTGCAGAACCACAGATTCATTCCTATAAAGCTCCTAAGGAATGAAGGACTTGAATAGCAGAGTTACATAGTATAAGGGGGGAAATAACTCCCCCAAAACCTAGCCAATAGGTGATTACCATTAGAGACTATCTACAGCAGGGGTAGGCAATCTATGGCATGTGTGCTGAAGGTGGCACATGAGCTGATATTCAGTGGCACTCACACTGCCCAGGTTCTGGACACCGGTCTGGGGGGCTCCGCATTTTAATTTAATTTTAAATGAAGCTTCTTAAACATTTTAAAAACCTTATTTACTTTACATAACAATAGTTTAGTTATATATTATAGACTTATAGAAAGAAACCTTCTAAAAACGTTAAAATGTATTACTGACACGCGAAACCTTAAATTAGAGTGAATAAATGAAGACTTGGCATACCACTTCTGAAAGGTTGCCAACCCCTGATCTACAGGTTATCAATGGAGGAAGATGTATTATTCAAATACTCTTCTAATATGGAAGCAAAAACAACAAATAAGCATTTCATTCAAATAATGGATTGAAGGAGAATATCATATGAAATAACAAGTATCAGAGCCACAGATTATCCTAAATGAGCAAACTTTAAAAATGTGGCATCTGTTTACCTTCGGTTATGTTTAGTGTAGCAATCAGATCTGAAAGGTTTCTGTATGATTTCTTGGAGGGAGTTTGTATGATTGCTTTTTGTCTTGATTCATGCATGAATGTAGATTTGGAGAGACTTCTCATTCTTGTGTGATTTGCAGATTTGGATTAATATTGCATGATTACTTATTCACGCTTCCTTCCTCAAAATATCAGCCTTGGAGGAAGAACGAGCTCTTGCCAAGTGTGCTAGCACGATGGAATAGAGTGAAAAACATTGTAGAGTATCAAAAAACAAAAGTCCACGAACTCCAGTTTCAGGCCTCTTGTTTTTCTCTTACCTCTGTTTTCTTCACAAAATTGATTGTTGCTTTTAAATAAATCAGTCCTCCATGTGTTTTAATTAAATCCCAGTTTTTATAGAAGATTGTATACAAGCACTTTGTAAAGTGAATCAAAAGCATTACATGATTCTTGCAATTATTCAGAAAAAGAAAGATCGGAATCTAGGACAAGTGAAGTTTCTCTAGCAGTCTGAGCAGAAATGGTGTTTTACTTGTACAATAAGGATTTGTGTGTGAACTTATATCTTCAAACTGGTACAGTCCACAAATGCCCTCCTTGAATCTTCCTGTATGTTTAAATAAAATATTATATATTCTAATGTGTTGTATTCTGTATGTAGTATCAAATAAAAGGAGGTGTATTTTAAAAAAATACTATTTTCCCCATAAGGTTTGGTGAGTTTCGGCATACATTTTTACATTATACACCTCTACCCCGATATAACGCGACCCGATATAACACGAATTCGGATATAACGTGGTAAAGGAGTGCTCCGGGGGGGCATGGCTGCGCACTCCAGTGGATCAAAGCAAGTTCGATATAACGCGGTTTCACCTATAACACGGTAAGATTTTTTGGCTCCTGAGGACAGTGTTATATCGAGGTAGAGGTGTATATCTATAGGACACATTCCTAAAGCATTATTGTGATTATGCATTCCAATGAAGAGTGAAGTAAAGATCTGAATTCACTAACTTTGAGCTTTAAAAGGGAATCTGATCTGTAAAATAAATTTGAAAATGCACCTGAATATGACTAGTGTCTTCCAACAGTATACAAATCTACTCATGAGCAGTTGTAAAATTTGGATGATGACCGTCTATGGGTAAGTTATGAGAAAAATATAATGGTGATCAAATTCTCAATAAAGAAAAGTGAAGATTAGGACAGTGGGGAAAAGTGAGTGAGTACAACATATGCTTCTGGAGTCTGGCAGCAATTGCTCTATTTTCCTTGTGCACTTCAGAGACAGCAGAATATTTGCAAGGATGTCTCCAGTCCCTTTTTCAAACTTCTGTCCATCACTGGATTTCATTGTGGGCTTTGGTGACAGTAACATGCACATACACAGCACTGCATCTTCTCCATAGCTAATGCAGGAATGGCCATTGCCCAGCTATTCCTGCCTCTACGGGAAATTAGCACATGAGTGAAAAAGAGGGATGTGTTTTGAAGATCCAGTCAAAGTGATGACCTTGTGTTCCTTGTGCATGGGTAAGCCAATATGAAAATTCATTGCTCCAGGGTTCCCCAAGCCACATCAGCATTCTGTTCAGTACTGGATATCATTCAAAAATCCTGGTCTTTTCCGAAGTCCTAAATGACTTAGACTCAGCCTACTTTAAGGTATGCTGCACTTCGAGCTGGGTGTGTGTGAGATGCTGTATGGAATATGAGTGACCATTTATAATATTATTGATACCAATATTAAAAAAATTGCAATGAATCTTACAAGATATGGCATGTAAGAAAAGTTATAATTGGCTAAATATGATAATCACATTTATATGTATGTTTCATTTTTGTATTGTGAGTTATAAATATATTTGTATATCAAACGTGTGCTGTGTTTCTGGGTAACACCCCGACAGATGGGCATCAGCAGTATCTAGCCTGCTTAATGGCTCATGAAGGACAATCAGCTGTACAATGAGCCCATTGAGAAAAGGCAGGGGTTACCCCTATGAGTCAGCAGGATATGTAGGGACATGTCTGTCATTTGAAGAAGTGAGGTTTTTTACCCACGAAAACTTATGCCGAAATAAATCTGTTAGTCTTTAAGGTGCCACCGGATTCCTTGTTGTTTTTGTGGATACAGACTATAAGCTGGCTACCCCCTGATACTTGTTTGTCAGGACAGGAAACTCCAAGGGCTTTTCCATGCCCATGTGCTCTGATCTTGTGTTTGGGACAAATGATGTACAAACCACATGGCAAGGATATAAAAAGGTAGCTGCATCTTCTCCATTGTATCTTCAGTCCTGCTTCTCACCTCTGGAATAACTTCTCTACAAACTGAAGCTCTGAACAAAGGACTGAATCACCCATCCAAGCTTTGGATGCATTCCAAAGGAACTTTCAAGCCAGCAAACTCACCAATACTGCTAAGAATCTGATATATGGACTCTGAAGTCACATGTATCTGATTGCTTTGACCATTTAACAATTAGCTTCTCTTTCTTTTCTTTTATAATACAACCTTTAGTTTTAGATGCTAAAGGACTGGCTGGCAGTGTGGTATTTTGGGTAAGATCCAAACTACTATTGGTCTGGTAATGTGCCTGGTCCTTTGGGGATCAGAAGAGCATTTTATATAGTGAGCAGAGTTATACATAACTTCTCACTTTACTGGACCTATGTGCTGATCGGGAGCCAGAGAACTGGAAGGCAGTAAAGCGGGCTTTGTGATTTCTTTTTTCAGCTTCTTGATAACCAGTGCGGGAGATCAGGAGCACAGTTTGTGACTGGTTGGTGAATCTAACTTCAGTGTTAACCTCCAGTTTGGAGAGAATCTGCTCTCCTTTTTGCAGCCCGCCCTGACCTTGGCATTTTTAGTGAGGGCTACCCTAGGCACCTCGGGTCACAAGGTGATTTCCAGCTCAAGGAGACATACTTGTGCTAACTCTGCTCAAGCTAGCATGCTAAAAATAGCATAGCTGCGCCAGTGTGAGCTCCTAGACACCTTGAGTACGTACCCATCCATACTGGCACACAGTTGGGGTGGCTAAACTGCGGCGGCGGCACTCTGTTTTTAGCATACTAGTTCGATCAGAGCTAGGGCAAGTATGTCTCCTTGAACTGGAAATCACACCTCTAGCTCAAAGTGTAGATACGTACCATCTCACTCTACAAACCTGAATAATACCTACAATTAGCAGGAAGCTTGGAGTTGACAGTGTTCATGAACAGGTTCAGAGGGGCAGGAATTTTGGATCTCAATTTCACAAGATATTTCTTTACCTTTTGTTAATAACATAGGTTGAATGACTGACACACAAAAATCTAGCAGCATTTCAAAGGAAGAAAGAAATACCATCTTGCAGCCTGAGATTTGGTTGAAAATTTGTGACTGCTCTGATACATTGATGATACTAACAGACAGATAAAACAAAATAAGATAGCGATTGTATGCAAAGCACACAACTTCCCTGATGAACTCTTATAATCTGATAGTAGCATGCCATATTGGCGTGTTTTCTTAGCCAGAATGCTAAAAAAGTGAAATGGATAAATATCTTTTGTAGATGCCCATGTGGATAATCTGCCAATGACAGAATTTGTCCCACAGGACCTGGTTCTCTCCATTACACCATTATTTCATTGGAGTTATACTGATATAAAACTGGTGTGTCACAGCGGAGAATCAGGCCCACCATGCTTAATAACCCTAAACATTTCTCATTTCTTAACTGTGGTGGATTATCGCATGGTTGCACTTTAATTTCTCTCTTTCCATAGGATCTGAAAATTTCTGAGTTATTATATGGGGCAAATTACCTCCAGAATATCATGGAATTTTTTTGTAGCAATATTTTATCAGTGTCAGAACAACCATAAAATAAACTAGAATACCATTATAATAAAAATCAGGTGTCAAAATTAAACAAACACCACACAATGCACGATTCAATTGGAAGGAACAATAGGACAAAAATCTGATTCCAAATAACAGGATCCTGAAGTATTTATAATTTTTTTTAAAAAATAAAAGGAAAATATTCAAGCATTGGAACACTGATTGGAAAGCCTCCATACAAAGATAACAGAACTATTTTTAAAGCTGCATTTTATTTCTAGAGGCACAGGAAATCGATTTGAAAAAGAGGACTTTCATGCTGATTACTTTAGATCAAAATACAGCCCGTGCAAGTGCAGCCAAAAATGTTGTGTAGCCAAGCTGATGCAATGTGTTCCAGTGTACTATGTGTCCATGGATATTTGGGAATACACTGTAGGTACAGCTGGGAAATCTCAGTGGTACTCTTATCCAGATCTCAGCTATTAGGTTATAAAAATATTTTCACATTTCCTGCAGATGGCTAGATTCTTTTCTTCGCTAGTAATTTTAGTTCAGAATTCATTATGGACAGCTGTTGGCTCTGATAGAACCTAATTTTCTCTTTTACCAGACTCAGCTGCAAGCAGTCAGATTTCCTTTCCCTTACAGAGTATATTATATATAAACATGAGCGGGGGAAAAAGTAACCAATTAACTAAATACATATGGATAAAATGACTCATTGAGATTGCTGATCAAATAATATACCAAACTACAGCATAAGTCAAAGGAAATTACAGGATTTGTAGAACATGATAATAAATATATGGCAATAATTATCAGCACTAAAATGCATTGATGAACTGAGATAACGTGGAAAACATATTGTTTTTGTTTAAACAAACTTATATAAATTATTACATTTTAATATGGTTCAGGTCATTTAAGTCACTGAAATATCTTTAATCTCCTAGAGGACCTATTCAGTAGAAATTATTTGTAGACAGAAGCCAAGTCATTCTTCCATACCCCTCTAGGTCAAATCAGCAGAAAACTTGGCCAAACCTTGGAAACATTTTTGCTGTCTTCCCCTCTTGAGGAAAGCTGCTCAAGGAGAAGGTATATGCTTTTTATTAAAGCTATTCAAAAAGATATGACAGAAAGAATTCCAGAGAAGGGCAACAAAAATTATTAGCAATATGGGGAAAAAAAACCCTCCCACGAGAGAAAAGTTTAAGAAGATTGGGACTATTTCATTTTAAACAAGCGATGAATAAAGGGAATATGGTAGAAATGTGTAAAATAATAATGTAACACTTCAAAGAAGGTCAATTGGGTGCTCCCTATTTACCTTTTCTTAAAATACATGAACAAACAGAAACTCAAATTAAAAGGAAAAAAATTTAAAAAGAAAAGGAAATAAATACCTAGTTATATAAGTGTGAAACTACCTCCCTGAAGCTATTAAAGCAAAGATGACAAAGAGCTGAAGAGTAAACAAATCCTGAATGATTATGCATTATGAAAAATAAAAATATCCACAGTTACATTAGATAATTAAAGAATGAGATGGTATAGAAATCCTCATGCAGCAGGACTAAGCCAATCATTAGCTGCTTGCAGTTAGGACGAAACACGTTACTGAAAAAATGTCCATCACTGGAGTTTTACATTTTTCTTTGAAGGATTTGGCACTTGCTATGGTCAAAGATGGGTTTCTGATCTGATCTGGTATGGTTTTTTCTATGTTCCTTTACTGCTCAGGTGATTTACAAAACTATTACTTTTACGTGAAAGAAAATCTTGCTTTATGCAATCATGGAAGCTCTACTTTAGGATTTCAAAAGATAAGCTGGCCCTCAATCACAGCGCTGGCAGCACAGATGGGTTTATAAACATAGGACTGATTTAATCAAAGAGACCACAAGAAGATATTTTTCATTATTGAATCTGAATGAATGCTATTATTATTTGTCATTTGTCCACTTTCAAATTTTAATGAATGCTTCTAGTGATAATTACTGGAACATGTACAGTGTAGAGCTAAAATTACATTTATGAAACGCTGGTTTCCTATGTAGAAATTTGGGAATTATTTTTTAAAACTTTTGGTGAAACTTGATAAATATCAAATTAGAATGTCATTTGTTAGTGTTCTTCGTATCACTGGGGATTGCTTTATCCTATATAGCCACATCCTACCTAGATTTTTATAGCCACACTCATTGTCAAGGTATCACAATTGGGTGCTTCCTAGCAGCTAGCACACTCCTCATACTGTGTAAGCAATAGATAATTATCACTCCTATACTTTCAGATTTTTCAAATGTGGGTGCCTAAAGTTAGGCACTACACCAGGAGCCTAATTTTATAAGGTGCTGAACACCCACAGCTCTTGTTGACTTCAGTGGAGCGGGGGTAGGCTTAGAACCTTTGAAATCAAGCCACGTATTCAACAGCCTAATTATGGATTTAAATGCCTAACTTTTGGCACCCAAGTTTGGAAATTTTGGATTACATTCCCAGAATCCTTTATTAAAATCATTCTAAGGATCCATTAGTACTTAAAACCATACGCATTTCCAGGTGTACAGATTCACACTTTGCTTTTTGTCTATATAGTTCCAGTGGCTCTGAGAGCATACAACACGCTGGCAATCGCATGAGGATTCTTCTCATAATCAGCACAAAAAGAAAAAATCTAGGATACCATCAGTTTGAGAGCCTTTAAAGTACAGGACACTAAAATGTTACATCTCTGAAACTGATTTTGTAGGGAATGTGAAGCTAGCCTTTCTATTCCTGTTCTTGGAACATTTGAGTTCCTGTTCCTGCCATCCAGGTTACTATTAAATGGTTCTCATTATGCAAATGAACTGAAAAACAATGTGTTGGTCTTTCAAATTCTTGTAATGAGCCATGAAACCAGTGTCCATATCTGATCTTTTAATACTTGTCCTCAAAGGAAACCTGCACAACACTTTCCAAAGGTTGGGAACTTAAATTCATAACACTGCTAGACACTAAAAATCATGGACTCAACAGGGACACTTGGTTTCATAGCTCATTACAACAATTTGTAACACACACCTGCATGCTGACCCTTAATAGCCCACTTCAAACCCCTTTTGCTTAACAATCTAACCCTTATTGCCTGCTCCATTTCAAGTGGCCTCCTACAACATGCATCATCCCTTATGTTTAACAGTTTGTCCCAACTTGTATTGAGCTCAGACACTCTGAGTTCCCTCCCCAGACTGAAGAAGAGCTCTGTGAGCTCAAAAGCTTGTACCTTCCACCAACAGAAGAATATCCAAAAAAGGATATTACCTCACCTGCCTTGTCTCCCCCAGCACATTGTATGGTCAGAGTCACTGAGATTGTCAAGACAAGTATGAAACAAAAATTAGAAAAGAGAGCTTATTATTATAAATTTATACTAGCAGGAAAGAAATATATATTACAGTTATTAAATATCACTAAGTCTCAAACATTTTTTCTTTGGCTCCAAGTGCAAGGAACATTGCCAGGCATCTCGCTATCTAATGCATGTCTTTAAAATGAAGAAGTAACTTTGACATCCACTGCACTTGGCTTTTCCCTGAGATAGGGAAAGACCTCAGGATTATGGCAGCCTGTGGAGGAAGAGGGGTTCTAATCAGTCATATAGTGACCTGAAACTAGTTGCAGGTGGAATGTAATAGGCTAGCGCAATCCAACATATAGCTGTTTTCCATATGCTTGCAAGAAGAAAGATTGCATATTAAATGCAGTGGGAAAAGAAAATGGGGGTAAGTACAGGAATTGTGGAATACTTCACACTGGTGGTGTTAGAGATCTTTATTATACACTTTTCCTCTTCAATGCTATCAGCCACCCACGGAAGGAGAGTAAGGATTCTGAGTTGTTTTCAAGGCAGAGGGAGGGAAAGGATGAGGAAGCTTTTAATGTTTTCAATCTCCTTTGAGAGATTTTTGAATATGTACTGGAGGGATTTTTTCCACACCGTGAAAAAGGATAGACCTTCATCTGCAACCTATTCACTGCCAGGATTAGAAACCGAAGATTGTGTGGTGTGCGGTGGTGGGGGTTGAGAAGTTAGAGTCCACAGGAAGTAGAAAGGCATTGGTGTAATGTGAAACATTCCTCTGGAAACAGGGCACTCGTATCTACACATTTGAAATACTTTACCTTGGACAAATGTTAGGTAGATACCCTATTTTAAAAAGATGCAGGGCCATAATACATGTATTTGTTAAAGTTAACTTGTCTTTAATGTGCTAATTAGGGGTTTCAGTACATACGGGCAGGGTGCTACTCAAACCAAAAACTGACATTTCTCCAAACTATCCAAGTTTTTCTGTTCGCCATAACAGAATGCAAAGTGCATACTGAAACTTCATTAAGCTAAATGTCTCTGAAAGATATGCCCTATGGTGCTGATATTAAAAAAAAAAATTGAAATGTCTGGCATTGCAACTTACATGTTAAGCTTTTATATAGTGTTACTGAAGTAAGTCCTAAAGTTTCTGTGATGTTTTGAAAACAAAGTGATATAGAGTTTCCAGATGCCCTCCAGTACAATTTTATTGTGATCTGATTAGCACCTGTTTGCCTGCACTAATCTAGCTTCAAACATACACATGTGCTTTCCCCACTATCATTAGAACACACATTATAGTCTATCTAATACAGAATCCTCGGGTTTAAGCCTGCATTTAAAATAATAAATGCCTTGTAAAAAAATCACCTCTGCAAATTAAGACACATCAGTGTGGAAGCAGAAGTTGTGCTGTGATATTGCTGAACCGCTCTACAACAAAGAAATGAAAGGATAAATGTTTAAAAATTAATACTTTGTAAAGCAGCATCTATCTAGCTTAGGTATTTCTAAGGTGACTATTACCATGGAATATGAGCATCACACTACTTATTCCTATTGGGCCAATCAAGATTTGGATACATATCATGAATAGTATCTACAAAAAAAGGTAGGCTTCTTGGATTTCTTTCATCCTAAAATATCAGTCTCTTTTGAATTAGCTCATTTTTTCTCTTCTAAGTTTCACTTTTTAAAAAGTGCTGCTTGTATTGCTGTCTTTGCCAAAGTATTACACAACTAAGGATCACAGAATTTGGTACTATATGCAGAAATTATTCCTAAATTTGTTTAACTTTTTGCTCCTTTAGGGCTTGTCTACACACAACATATATATCACTTTAGCTTGATATAGTTAAAGCTGTATAACCCCCCTAGTATGGATGAAGTTATATCAGTATTATTCCTGTATAGGAGGCACATTTATACCAGTATAAGCTTTTGTGTAGATGAAGCCCTAATCTTGTCTTTGGCACTATTTCAGAAGCTTTATGCCACTATTTATTCCCTTCAGAATTGAGTATACTTTGATGGGACTAAATTTGTTAGTCTCTAAGGTGCCACAAGTACTCCTGTTCTTTTTGATGGGACCGCCTCTTAATATCCTATTACCTAAAGAATACATACCTACTTTCTCTTACCCTTCTGAGTAACTAAGATCCTTGACTGCTGTACTGTAGGTTTTCATTTCTGCAACATGTTTTTTAAAACAAAACGATCAGATCAACACTCAGTATTTCACACGCAGCCAAGCCGTCAATTGCCAGAGCTAGAATAATTTTCAGTAACACACAAATGTTTCTCCTTCCTGGATCTTATTAGTACATGACTAGAGAGAAGGGATTGTGTATTCTCTTTGTATTTTTTTGTTTTTGCTTTTGTATTGATCTTATTATACAATATTCTCTACGTATTAGATATGTACAAACCATCTCTGACCATATGACTTATCTAGTCCAGTCATTCTGAATGTTGCCTCTTATTTTGTATCAGCAGCTAATTTAATCACTTAGGACTGAACTCCTTCTTGGTCACTGATCCATAAAAAGAATCCATCCTAATGTTTTCAATGTGGTACTCCAGTTGTCACTTCCCTTCACTTCAAACCATTTCCACTAATAAGCACACTATATCTTGGCCATGTAAGTGAATTCTTTATGCTTTCAACTAGCTCATCCCAGGGGGGGTTGGTGGCTTCTCGGCTCTCTATGAGCTGAGGGGTGAAAACATTATCTACTAAGCCAGAGCTTCAGCTACAGTGGCTTTGGTTCAAAACTGTCTCAGCTCCCACATTTAAATCAATCTGTAGATCTTTATCTAACCTAGTCTCTAGAGGATGTCTATCTTCAATCAGTCTTCAGAGATTGCCATATCTGTTTTTAAGAGACATAGTGGACTGGAATAGCAGAAGGATTGTAGGTCAAGATTAAGGTGGATTGGTAGAAATGTGTGGAAAAGCATGCTTTAAACCCCTTCACTTACAATACCTATATGTTCCTAGTTCTTAGTCTGTTGTGTTTATACGATCAAATCCTCAGACCCTTACTAGGTTGTTAATCATTCCTTGTACAGGCAAACTCCTATTGATTTCAGTGAGAGTTTACCGGAGTAAAAACTGAGAAAGGAGCTCAGCGTTCAGCCCATGAACAACACCACCACCGTCAACAAAACCAGACATTCACAGACATTCAATGAAAAAGTAGCTCACTTCTGTGCTACATATGCTTAGTGGCCTAACTAATTTGTCTTTTTGGCTGTACTGTGTTGAAAGCTTTTTTGGCATCAAGAGAAATTGCATCCACAGTTTCTCCCTGTTAATTGTTTCATTAGCTTCTACCAAATGTATAAATAAAAAGCTTATAAAATTGTATTAATACTTTTATAATCTGTCATTATTACTGTTTATTGAGCCCTGGCAAAGACATTAACCTTACCCCCTAGATCTTACAATTTGTGTCCCTTTGTGTCCCTCATACTCAGAGTGGGCAACAATGACGCATATTAAGATTTCTATTGACTTAAATGGGACTACTTGCATAAGTGCTGCCCGCCATTAGCAAGGGTTGCACAATCTGGCCCTGCATTAGACGGACAATAACTTTCAGATACATCAGGGAACCTTGTGAAGGTCTAGTCTCAAAGCAATACAGATTTAAAAGAAACAAAAAACAAAAACCAACAAACCAACCAAACCACTACCGCCACCAACAAAAGTACTTCTTGCTTTGGTGGAGCAACTTTGCAATTTTTGACAGGAAAATGGTGTTTTTATAAGGGAAGTAAATGAGCTTTGCACACAAACAGAGGGAGGGAGCCCCAACCATAAGTTTAGTATGGAAGAGTATGCAAATGTAACCCATCAAGAGGCACAAAAAACACTTAGAGAGCAATTAATGAGTCTGCTCTACAGTCTTAGCTAACAGCCAGTTGACTTTTAGCTCATGCTGTAGAGGTTCATGCACTAAGCTCCAGAGGTCCCCGGTTTGATTCTGCCCGACAACGACCAGGGTCGGGGAAAAAGAAATGAAAAAGACCCTTTAAAACAATGGTAAGAAGGAAACAAGGAATTGAGAAGTAGATAGGCGTATAGGTAGCACAGCTCTGAAAGGGAGGATGAAAAACTTGAAACTGAAATGGAAGGTAGGAAGCCAGTGGAGAGTTTCAGGGAAACTAATTACCACTCATGAAATAGATCATCGTAAAATAGTCATCGTGGATAGTTCTCTGAAAACATCTGCTCAATGTGCAGCGGCAATCAAGAAAGCTAACAGAATGTTAGGAACCATTAAGAAATGGATTGATAATAAGACAGAAAATATCATAACGCCATTGTATCAAACCCTGGTATGCCCACGCCTTGAATACTGCATGCAGTTCCGGTCACCACATCACTAAAAAGCTATATTAGAATTGGAAAAGTTACAGAGAAGGGCAACAAAAATGATTAGGGGTCTGGAACTTCTTCTATATGAGGAGAGATTTAAAAAAAAAAGACGGACTGTTCAGCTTAAAAGAGAGATGACTAGGGGGGGGGGGGGGATATGACAGAGGTCTATAAAATCATGAATAGTATGGAGAAAGTAAATCAGAAAGTGTTATTAACCCCGTCATATAAGCAGCGGTCACCCAGTGAAATTAATAGACAGTAGGTTTAAAACCAACATAAGGAAATATTGCTTCACACAACACACAATCAATCTGTGTAACTTGTTGCCAGGTGATGTTGCGAAGGCCAGAAGTATAACTGGGTTCAAAAAAGAATTAGACAAGTTCATGGAGGGTAGGTCCATCAATGGCTATTAGCCAAGATGGTCAGGGACACAACTCTGTGCCCTGGGTGTCCCTAAAGCCCTGACTGCCAGAAGCTGGGATTGGATGACAGGGGTTGGATCATTTGATAATTACCCTCAGGGACCCTGTGATCATCTAATCTTACCTCCTGCATAACACAGGCCATAAGACTTCCCTTCATTAATTCCTGTTTGATCTAAAGCACCTCTTTTAGAAAAGTATCCAGTCTTGATTTAAAAATTACCAGTGACAAAGAATCCAGCACAACCCCTGGTAATGCATTCCTCATGCTCCCTCTGAGCTTCCATCCAATCTCCGTTTTAAAGTGAAGGACTAAACTTGAGTCTGAAATTCAGGCTTTTCTTAGTCTTAATAGCAGTTCCCTTTTATCTTCTCTAGATTTCATGCTATTTGTTTTAATGTGCAATATTAGAAACCATAAAAAAATATTTTATTACTCAAAAAATACCAGAACATAGTTTCTCCAAAATACACCGTTTTAAACTAAGAGCAAACACAACACTGCTTCTTTTTCTCCAGTGATTTCCGAATATACCTGTGTGTTAACTATCCTGTCTACCCTCTCAGCCTACAGACTTCTACTAACAAATAGTATATTCTACTTGCACAGACTCCATGTATTCCAAAATGAGCTCCCAATGCACAAACCAAAAATCCTTCTCTGCATCCATCAAATTTGGCAATTTTGCACTTGAATTCCTAATTTGCCATTTACCTGCCCATAAGTATGTTGCCAAATAGCCAACATTTCATGTTACAATTATAGAATGTCACGAGATGCAAAAAACCCACTAGGTCATTGAGACCAAGCCCTTTCATAGCATGGCCAGGATGCAATCCCAATACAGAAGAAACCCCAGAAGCACAAAGGATATTATTCATATACTTTAAAACACAGGGCATTAATCATAAAAACAATTTCAGTGTGATATTTTGAGATGCTTTGAAGTAAAGTATGTGCCTACCTGCAATGCACCACCATAGGTCCAGCATCAGGAGGGTTACAAGTTTTGACTCGTCGTAGGAAAGCCAGAAATGGTGTAGGATGTTCTGGAACTCCATGGTCAGGCCAGGCAGTGAACTGGAATTGCCGCACTTCTCTTTTCTCACTTGAACCATTCTATCAAATCAAAAATTTTAACGAAACAACTGCTATCTAATGCTATGGCAGCACTATGGAATGAAGTAATGGCATAACTGCATATAATGATGAAAACCAGCTAAACCTCATGTGGGAACAGAGAGAAAGCGAACTCCTGCTATAGGAGAAAATATTACAACTATTCTAAATTGCTGGTTTTGTGGTTCAAGTGACATGAGGGTTTTAGTTATACTTTACAGCACACAGCAACAACTGCCTGTGCTTCAGCTAATTCTTCATTCAATTAAACCGTTGTTCACAGTCAGAGCTCCATATTTACCGATGAACTGCCAGCCTGGGAGAAAAATGCACTGTGATAACAGAAGAACTGTTTTATTCTTCAGTGTTGCCAACAGGATCAAGATTTAAGTAAATCCTTAAGAGATCTGATTTCTGCAAAGCAGCCTTCTTTAAATGGTGGGAGCAGGGAGGACACCACAGAAAACATACCTTGTAAAGTGCAAATGTTCGAACACAGTATGTTGCCAATTCAACAGTGTCTAGCAGGGTCACTTGGATCAGCCCATATGTCTCTGTCCCTCTGCTTGGCCAATACTGATCACACTTCACCTGTAATAAACATGTAACATATTCATTTTATATATTAATATATTTATTTACAATATTATGGGCCAGAGCCTCAGATAATGTAAATCAGCATAGCTCTATTGAAGTCCATGGAGCTATGCTGTTTAACAACAGGTGAGTACACCTCTACCCCGATATAACGCGAATTCGGATATAACGCGGTAAAGCAGCGCTCCAGGGGGGCGGGGCTGCGCGCTCCGGCGGATCAAAGCAAGTTCGATATAACGCGGTTTCACCTATAACGTGGTAAGATTTTTTGGCTCCCGGGGACAGCGTTATATCAGGGTAGAGGTGTATCTGGTGCAAAGCATGTACTTTAATGCGCACCTGGATAGTTTTTCTTGTTGTGGCTCTTAGTATTGCTTTTATTATGGTTATCTTGATTTAGTTTATAAATCAGTGTAACTCCATTAAAGTCAACAGTGTTATACCAATTTACACCAGCTTAGGATCTGGCCCCAGTCTTCAGATACCCCTTTTTTTTTTGGTAATACAATGTTGCTACAAACTCATGTTTTTAAATCTTTCCACCATACTGCATATATTCTGAATGGTTCACATTAATTCCACCATATATAACCTGATGTTCTGATGCTAATTTAAACCATATTTTAGTATGTACAGAAATATATCACAATGAAAGACTGGATTTCTTTGGCTTTTAGTTCTTTTAGTTAGTGAATAAAATAAATAGAATGGCACCAATAACTATGAAGTGAGTTATAGGAAAATATAATTTCCTTCTCAGTTCATTGTTATGAAACATATCAGGAAATTACATCAATAGACATTTAAAATACATGGTTTGATAAAAAGAATTCATCCATCAAATTTTAAGACACAAGCCGTTTCATCCAGAGAAATCTCCATTTCAAAACATTGCGTGTTTAGTTTAACAAGCTGAAATAATTCTGTATAAAACAGATGCATAATACAAGTGTGTATTTATTATCTTTTCTGAAACGGAATGATTTGTTTTGGTTAAAGATACCATCTATGATCTAAAAGGCTAGGGGGGAAAAAGAGTTGTTGATTATTTAAGACAATCACAGTCATAGTATAAAAATAATATAAGGTTTCAATATTTGAAAATTCTTTTATTTGAAATGAATGATACATGATGCTGAGGCATACACTTATGAAATAAATTCTTACAAATTAGCCTGGCTAATACGGTAAAGAAATATGCTATAGTTTGAACCCAGTTGGATACAAGTTGAATCCAAGTCAGATGCAATCCTAAAAGAACAATGAGAACAAATAATGCACTGTATTCCCAATAAGAACACAAATTGCTGTGTGTATTAATCCAAACTGTTTTTATTTACAGAGAGAAGAGAACACCCAAGAACACTGAGATGTTCTTCAGCTTTTTCACCCTGCATACAGATTCAGCACTCTTCCCAAGCACCACCATCCTACACAGTTTGAGATTTCAAAACATTTCATTCATTCTGAGGAACAACAGGAAGGGGTCTACAGATCGCTGCAGATCTACGTCCACACTGTGGTTGGGATTGTGCCTACCAGCCCCCCAGGTAGAGAGACTGACTCTAGCTTTGCTTGAGCTAGCATGCTCAAAATAGCAGCCTGGGCTTGCCACCCAAGTTACATGCCTGTTCACCCGACCTCCTGGTGGCTAGCCCAACGTGCTGCAACATTCACACTGCTATTTTTAGTGCACTAGCTCGTGCAGAGTTAGCATGTCTTTCTATCTAGTCTGTGAAGCATGCTCCCAGCTGCACCAGTTCACAAACCCTAATGGTTCACAAACCACTGTTTGTGAAGCTGTCATCTTGTTGAAGAACAGAAAAAAAAAAACCCTAACAATTGAACCTGCTGGAAAAAATTCATTAGGGGCTGGGGCGGAACGTTTGACAGTAAGTGATGTCCTAAATCATACTTGGAGTCTAAAACAAAAGGAACAAGTTATTAATGGGAATTTGATTTTTCTACACTCTTAAAATAGGGTGACCAGATAGCAAGTGTGAAAAATCGTGAGAGAGATTGGAGGGTAATAGGCACCTATATAAGAAAAAGGCCCAAATATCAGAACTGTCCCTATAAAATTGGGACATCTGGTCACCCTATCTTAAAATGAGCTTCATAGACTATATTATTATTTTATTAATAAGAATTAGGAAATTACCACCTTCTGCAGTTTTCTGAAACTTTGGGAGAATTAATATTGGTGGTTTCTCCTGAACATCTGCGATTTATTTGTAAGATGTCTACAGAAGGTGGAAGCCACACAGGTCTTATGTAGACTAGATAAAAGATACTTTTTTTCAGTTGTGTTAGTTCAATCCAGCTATCAACTCACTGAAAATCCCACTTATCATTAATGTAAACACAGATTAACACTTTTAGCTCAATTTTAGCAGGTCCAGTTATAGCTTAGGGATTTGCCTCATTCATGGAAGATGCCATATTATATGCTTTTACACATTCAAAAGACTTATTAGTTAAAGCTCTCGTTTGGGTCCTTAGCAACCAAAACACAGATGCATTACTATAATTATGTTTTGAGTTGGTAAGAAAAGAAACAAATTTTAAAAACTTCAATTTAAAACTATAAATAAACCTAATGCAACTTTTAGTATAATGCATATGAAAACTGAATGTGTGTGTGTGTGTGTGTGTGTGAGAGAGAGAGAGAGAGAACGTATGTGTCTGTCTATCCATCTATCCACCCGCTTAGCCCTACAAACATCTCCCACTTTCAAATTATATTTCAGTAGAAGAAGTACCAGCTTCCAGTAAGCAGGCCTAAGGAACAGCCAGCTTTCATGCTGAAAATACTTGATAATAACATCTCCCAAAAGGATCTAGAGAGAGAAAGAATGTATTATGTTCAATATAGTTAATGCAAAGAAGGGAGTTTTCTATAGCTTTTTGAAGTCTCAAAAAGCTTTTCTTACGTTGTCCCATCCTTCCAGGGATGTAGCATGCTATTTACCTTCCTGAAAGGAAAAGATGTTGTGGCCTAAACAAATTGAAAATGCTCCTTTAAGTCCTTTATTCTCCAAAACATACTTATTTCCTTAATATTCACTAATAATCTCCACGTCAGACATTAGGAGGGTCACTGGAAGTGCAGTGAGCTAATGGTAAGAATGCACTCAGATTTCAGAAGCCTGTAGAAAACCACTCTCTTCAAATTAACCCTGATGAAAATAAATTAGTTTTTTTTCTTTTGGGTGTGTGTGTTTTAACCCCTCTGCCCCTCCCCGCCCCCACCCTTTGGAGATGTCCTGAAATATTTCCTGTGAGAGCTGCTGTTCTTGGGTCATGCTGCTAGAAGCTGACGCTGCTTGTTCGGGAATATTTGCAACTTCCGGTTCAGTACATCATGTTATTTGAAAATGGGAGCCGCTGACTACAAATATTGCTGTTTAGAGGAAACAGAATGGATTTAAGTTTAGAATTTTGGACGATCATATGAACTGTAAGTTGATGGTACTAGCGAAAGTACTCAGACTTGTATTCCTTTTCCTTCTCCACTTGCCCCAGTATAAGACGTTTTCTCTTTCAAAGATGTGCCGTCCCCTGCCCGCCAGCCTCTCATGCTCTGTGATCATAGATATTAAATTCCCAGGACTCCTAGCAATTTTCAGTCCGATTTATCTTTGTGAGAGGTTAAAACAAGATTTTTTGTTTGGATTTCAATGGCAAAAGGATATTAAATAGTATATCTTAACTGTCAAGTGACTATTGTGCTGGTAGAGTCACTATATTTAAATGTTTAAGCCAAGATTTTCTGAAATGAATAGTGCTTTTAGGGCCCAACTCAAGACATTTAAAAGGAGCCTGATTTTCAGAGGGTAGGTGCCCATCACTTTCTGAAAATCAGGCCCCTTTAAGCTGACTCAAGTTGGACACCAAAAATCGACAATCACTTTTGAAAACTGTGGCCATTATCTATTTCTTAATGCTTCTGTTTGAGCCTAATTTGACTGCAGGTCCCTAAAGGGACTGTGTACAGTGCCAAGCAAACTGACAGCCATTAATACATGAAATAAATAATGATGATGATGATGAAGTGGGCACCTTGCACTTCCTCTCCAGATGCACACATAGCAACAATTTATTTACAAGGTCAGTCCATCGAAAACATAACACCCTCCAACAGATTCAACAATACTCCGCACCCACATCCCCTTATTTTATTCACCCCTCCCAGGGCCGGCTCCAGTGTTTTTGCCTCCCAAAGCGGTGGAAAAAAAAAAAAAAAGCCGCGATCGGCGGCACTTCAGCTCTACTTCCACTGCTTCATTCTTCGGCGGCAATTCGGCAGCAGGTCTTTCCCTCCGAGAGGGACTGAGGGACCCACCGCCAAATTGCTGCCGAAGACCCGGATGTACCGCCCCTTTTCATTGGCCACCCCAAGCACCTGCTTGCTGCGCTGGTGCCTGGAGCCAGCCCTGACCCCTCTCAACCTGGTGACACGTTATCATGCTAACAAACCAACTGCCACTAAGTTCAGGGATGACATTAGCTGACATTGGTTCAAAAGATGAATGCATTTATCATGTAGTCTTAGTGCTATTTTTACACGAGGCACATAAAGATCATGATAGGCACATTCTTATAACTTCAATACTCTCTCTCTCTTTCTCTCAGGCTCTTTCATACAAAGCAGCCAAATCCTCGTTCTTCATGGTATTATGAGCACTCACTGAAAAGAAAGCTGTAGGAAAATTGAATGTAGAATTTTTTTTCCAATCGGAATGAAAAGCCTGAGCCTGCTTCAGACCTGAGGAGTTTAAATATCACCAAAGAATATTCATAGATATTCACACTTCAACAAGCCACAGACACCAGGGAGGATACTGGCTTGCATCAACAGAGCTGAAGGAGGCAAGTTTCCATATGAGCATGCACACACAAAAATTCCTGACATTCAGGGGTAGAGAAACAATTTTCCAGTACAAAGTTCTACCACTCAGCCTGAAAAACTCCTTGAGGGTATTCCTAACATGTAAGTCAGTTGTTGCAGGCCACCCGAGACGATAGGGACAAAATGAAGTTCAGGAATGAGACAACAAGTTAACATAGGCAAATCCAGGCAGACTACATTCCTTGATGCAAGAACAGCATATACATTTTGAATCTGGAAGAATAACAGTTTATACAAAAATGGCTTTGTTTCAGTTTTCCTACGTACATATAAAGGTGCTCACTTCTACACAGAGTTTGGGATAGTTCTTCTTTAAAAAAGGAGACTTTTCTATAATGATGCTGAATAATAATAATAATAATTTGTCTTGAGCTTTTAATTTCTTTATTCAGAATAGAAAAACAAATTATGGTGAGATGATATCTGAACAGTATCAGGTCAGACTTTACCATTGATTCCCCTTGTCAAAACTGTAAGATGACAGATTCAACCACATACATTTCCATTAAAAATAAAGGTCAAGATGTTATAAAATTACTTGTGGTTTTAGGTTCTTCATTTTTTGGAGCACCTAGTTTGAGACAATTTAAAAAGGCCCAACATGCAAAAAAGATCAGGGGTGTAAAAGAGGTAGTGAAGGGGTGTAAAACTAAAAATGCTAAATTCAGGTAAGTACCCAGAAGTTTATAAGCTTGCTTGCAGCTTATCCAAATTGCTTAAATCTTTTGGGTTTGCAAAATCAGGCTGAAAATATGGAAGCAGTAGACTCTCCTGCAACATAGTTCAATTTCGTTTAAGGTCCTCTCTATACTAGCTGTTCAATGCTCTCTTCTTAAACACAATTCAAATAAACGTGCAGCAAAAACAGCTTGTAACACACCAGTTAGTTAGCAGGTTAACTCCCTATTTTTTAAAAAAGTATCTAAGATAAGATCAGTGATTCTAATTGTCACGGGGTGCAGCCCTCATCGCCTGACTGGAGCCTCCTCCTAGTCACGCTGGGGATTAGCTTGAGGCCGACGCCCACATTCACAGTCTGCACACTGGCTCTCTGGCTCTGCTTACGGCTCCCCTCTCAACTCCCAGAACTGCAGCATCCTCAGCTCTATGGCTGGGTTATCATCTGTTTCCCCCTTCAGGGGGGCGGGGGGGAGGTGCATATCTGTCCAACAGTCCAGCCATTTCCCCAATGGTGAGTGTGGGGGACCTGGGCCTGAGCACTACTCTAGGCCCAAACCCAGGGACCCTGTCAATAGCAGCCTCCTGTTGCGCCTCTGTAACCTCCATCAATGCTGCTCTATTTCCCTTCCCCGTGGCCCCAGCACCTTCTTCGTCCTTACCTCAGGGCACTCAGCTCTTCAGTCCCAGCAGCCAGCAAGGAGCTCCCTCTTGCTTCCCTGGTCCCTGCCAGCAGCTGCTTTGTCCAAGGTCCTTAGTTCTCTCAGCCCTTCAGGTATGCAGTCCTTCCTCCCTTGGCTCCCAGCAGCAACTGACTCTACCCTGCCCTGGCCCCTGGCCTGCCTGGACCCGGATTGGCTGCTCCACCCAGCCTCTCTCCTATTGGCTGCTTCCCCATGCAGCCTCCCTCGGCCTCTATTAAAGCTTTACATGACAGTGTGGGGAAGATGCCACGTGATACAAATTCTTAATACGGGAACATAGTTAATAGATAATTCAAACCAAAATCTGTAAATTACTTCTAATTTGATCCTTAAAACTAAATGCATCACAGATTGGTATACATGAGAGCAAACTAAGGTTGGACCCCCATCATACTTTTAACACAATTCTCCCTTCCACCTGCCTCAACCATCTACCCAGGCATTTACAATGTTAAATTTAAAACACTCTTTAAACCTCTTTTGAACACTTCATGTGGTCAATGAAGACAGGGTCTTAGGGATTCAATGTGAAAAAAGGATAAAAAATTATTTTCCCAATGGTCTTACTTACAATGATCGTTTTAAAGGCTGAGATTGACAGTCATTTTGTTTGATGCTTTGTAAGGGCCAGATCGTGATGCACTTACACACAGTGAGGACTACCTTATTCCATAAATACTACCATTGACTTCAGCAGGACTATTCTGGGTGAGTAAGGGTAGCACAATGCCACTTGGCTATAGGCATAGAAGATTACAGGTCATGGGAGTACCGTTATAACCTGATCAGCTTGCCTTGTCATTAGAATACCTCATAAAACTCACTCTGCTCCTATATGATAGAAATTCGCTCAACACATAGGTCTGATTTGGGAAGCTTGTTATTTACAGCCCAGAATGTAGAGTATTGATCAGTCCAATAAGGTAATAAAAGTGAGTTTGCTATATTCTACCCTTAGAACATATCCCATTTTGTTTCACCATTTCTTGGTTCCAGCCAAAGCCAGAAGTGACAGGCCAGAATGGTACAAAAATGAAAAACAGCATAAGGAAAAATGTTATATATTTTTGAATCTCAAAACTGCAAAGAATAGTCACTAATGGATATAACCAGTAAGCAAAGATCTTATAACCACACAGATATTTGTCCTATAGCTCAGATTGTTCCAGTGACTGCTTAGGAAATCCATATAAGAAAATATTCTATTGCCATTGCATGGGTATTCAACATCCAGATTTACAGAAAACCCATTACAAAAACAAGACAGACAACACAACGTAATCATCATGTATTACATAAACAGGTAAGATGGGACCAAATGAAGGATGATAATGCTCAGAAAGTATGGAACTTGTACATTCAGGAGAATCTCTGTCCTACAGCAGCGTATTTCCCAGAAACACGAAGCAAAAATAGAAGACACTAAATTATCTACATATTTCTTTTCATGAATAGCACAGCTTTCTGCCAACAGAATGTGCTAGATGAGCAAAAATTCAAATAACTAACCAGTTAAACCTTGATATTCCTATCAAGAACTTGCTACTCAGTAGTAACAAGGAACAGTGTTGTCATAGAACAGGAACTAATTGTACTATGTGCATTAAAAACAAATAGAAAGTCTCTAATCCTGCAGTGTGAAATGCTCAAAGTGAAAATGGTTCATTTTACATGTAGGTCATCTCTTTCCAGGACAATGGGAGAATTATGTGAGGACAGCTCTGATGTGACACATCCTTTGGGTCCGGGTTACATGATGGAGGAGACCACTTGCCAGACACATACTGGAAAGGGAAAATCTACTAGTTCATCAGAGAATCAGGTCTACCCAAAACAACTAAGAAAAGCCACCTTAGAATAACTTCATCCAACTACATACTCTATTTGTATGTTCATCAATCCCAAATGTATAAGACATAGAAGAACTGGGATTTGCATAGCCTTCTTGTGGGTGAGAGAACAATTGTGCAACATGGATTTCAGGCGAGTTCCCTTGTTTACATTTTCACTGTGCCTCTATCCATAACAGAGCATGAAAAAGGGAATTAATGTTTAAATATTTGATTTGGTGAATGCAGTTTGAGTCAGTGCCATTTTAGGATGAGATTGTGAAAGAATCCTAAAGGAGTCAGGCACCCAAATTACACTTACTTTCAGTCGGAGATGAGCAGCAAACTGCCCATTGTGCCTTTGAAAATCTCCCCCTTACTGGATTGTCGTATGGTTGAGTTTTACAAATGTGACAGGATGAACTGATCCCACAACAGAATATAACACTTCCAGTGTTATAAGAATAACCAGATGCATTTTGTCATAGTGAACAAAAAGCAGTACAAAACCTATACATTTTGAATTTACTTTTTGTGAATCTGCTGTATGCATGGTCTAGCAACAGTTTTGCCAGTAATGCAATTTTTTTTTTTTGGCTAGATTTAACTCCCATCAATTCTTATCCTTTTTACACTTAACATTCTAAGAGAGTTAAAAACAAAGTAATACTGATAGTTCCTTATTGATCCAGAAGTTATTGGTTTGCCATCCTAAATCAAAAAGGAATAGCAAATCAAGTGCTTATCTCTTCCCATGTAAGAAGATAGTATTATTCAGCAAGAAAGAAGTGCCACTTGCAACATCCTTCCTTTCCTGACAGCATGGCTGTGGAGAGCAGAAAGCTGAGAATTTATAGCTAGTTTACCAGATAAAGACATGCATATTCTTCTAGTTTCCACAGTAAGTAACCATTATTTTTGTGGCTGGTCGTCTGTTTACATTAAGTATTCATCACTTTTCAAAAATGAATACACCCAGCCTATACTGCATAGTGCAAAAGCAATGTTTGTATGCTAACCATTGACACTTTGTTTGGATTAAGTAAAAGATAGAGTGTTCAGGTTATACATGTTATTTGCAAAAAAAAAAAAAACAAAACAGTTAAATGAAAGTATTGATGACTCTTCTACTTTCATAGCCATATTAGTGAAGATGTGGATCACTGTCACTTAGGCTGCATATGCCTTCAGTACAACCTATCAAATCCTACCTAAGCTGAAAGATAATGAATCTATTTCTCTCCCGCAAAGGGCCAGTATTACAAATTAAAAACTATCTTTATCACAATCCTATCAAAATGTATCCTAAGTATGTATCTGTTTGAAAGTCCTTCGTGTCTTCCAGGCAGCCAAGAAAACAAAACTACGCCTCAGCTGTGAACTGACTAGTGTATATGTGCCACTGCTTTCCATTGGATGCAATCAGAGCTGCTCAGCGTATCGCAGGCCCATTTCTGCCATCAGCAAATGGAAATTCACCTCATGTGGTAGAGACCTGTGCTTCTGGAGCAGAAGAATCTGGGGATTATACCCAGAGCTGACTTGAAATTCTGAATGTCCATGGTGTGTAACGAGGCACACCATGCATTTGCATCAATGATATTCATACTAAACAGACTTTAGGAGCAACCATGTTGCATATTGGATTTGTTGCACAGCCAAACATTTTTCAGCATTGCTTTCTGTACTTCTAGAACCGCTATAAAACTTGCCTGATGCCATTCAATACTCTCCTCTCCCTATCAAAAAATAAAATCAAAATTATAATTCCAAACCTCAAGTAAATGGATGTCCTGGTCCCTTTTACTTTTCTAGTGTGTGGGCATATGCTGTGTATACATTGCAGTACCTCCATTTTTTTTACATGTGTGATGGATTATAAACCTCTCAAAACATTGGGACTTCAAACTCAGTGTTCTGACTGGGTGACATATAGTCCTGAACTCTCAAAAAACACACACAACACTCACCAAACAAAAACAGCCTAGCTGTTACAGTGAACATATATTATCAAGCTTCTCCAAGTAGAGCGGAACCCCTCTTGGCTTCTCCACAAGTGGCTATGGAGGAGCAGGTTGGTAATGGTTGGACTCAGAACACAATGAAGAGGATGGCACATACCAAGGTGGAGTAGCATAACACCAAGTGCCAAGGGGGATTCTGGGCTGCATGAACCCAGTGTGTAGCTATTGCACTGCTGAAACTATATGTATTTATCCTCTAAAGATGGCAAACACACACAAAAAGGCACTTAATTCTCTTTAACCATGATAAATACTCCAAATAGAAGCAAAGCCTATGGCCCTTAATTATTCCCAGTTGTTCTTATTGCACTAATATAGGACTGGTACAGAGGGTCTCATTGTTTCATTATTAAATTAATGGAAAGATGATCCTGCTTTCCTACTGGTCTTTGACACGTAGGAAAAGACTATTTCTGCATACAGCTCACTGTGTCTATGGCAACATGTAGTTCAACTGCCACATAGCCAATTAATTATTTTTTGTTCGCATTTGTATATATTCATAGCTTGCAACGGTCTCCATTTCCTGGTAGTTAATGACTGGCAAGTTCAACTTAAGGGCCTGCAGCAAAGTGACGGGCACTTGACTCTTCCAGCTGGTCATTAGCTGTGAGGAAATGTATGAAGCATCGGTGTAAGTAATAAGTAGTTCCTCATCAATCCAGAAGTTTAAATTCAGGTTCATATTGCTGAAGCAGTTGCTGCAAGCCTTATATTGTATTTGGTTCTAATTTGGCGGGGGGGAAGGGGGGTTGTGATAGAAGATTCTGGCTATGAACATCATGTTAGTGATGCCCCAGCGAGGAAAATATTGTCAGTGATAGCAATGAGGAGGAAGTAAAAATGAACACTGTGTCTATCCCAGAACATTCTGGAGAGAGTCTATGCCAAGGAATTAGAATAAGGAATGGGAGGTTTAAGATCTCTTGCAATGGAGTTACCTGCTACAATGTCCTACCCCAAATAATATCTTTGAGGGGAATATATGGTGACCTAGTGGATAATACAAACGTTGCCTCGATGTAACAACATTTCCGTTTGTTCCACGCTGAGGTTCCCTGTCCCCACCTGGCTCCTCAGATAAATGCATATGTTGATTGTAGCATGGAAACAATTTGGGACCACTTGCTACGGCATGGAGGTCCTCTGAGAATGCAACAAACCAAAAGGATCTGGCACTAAAAATGTAAATTTTGGAGGGGACGGGAATCAATCCAGAAACTCTCACACCATAATATTAATGCTTTAAATTGTCTTATGTGTTCCTGTACTGTAACAGTTAACTGCTTTTCCTAATCTCTAGTTTTCACCCCTTAATGGTTTCCTTTTATTTCATTCAGATTAAACTCATGCATGTAATAAATATGTTATCAACATTTTTCCATGCATTGCAGTGTGTATAATCCTTTTTCATATAAATTACGTATGTGATAGCAGAGTAATGGGACTGATTTCCTCTCTGAGGTCTGGATTAGGTCAGGTGAGATTGCAGAGATGACATTTAAAACAAAAACAATGTGTGAAGGGTTATATATGAAAGAGCTTTCTTTATTCTGCAGCTTCCCAATAGCCAAACAAATGAATAACTAATTCACTGTAACATCTTCATTTGACATTCTCAGCTGTTAAATATGTAAGTTCTCAAAGCTGAGGTTAGTCAGACATCTAACACATGTTAATGAACCAACTTAGTTTGCTTTTGCAGATGCCATTTTAAAAAAACCCTTTATCCATGCAGCACAGGTTAAAAAGCCTGATGCCAAGCTCCAGCACTGAACAATGAAAAAAGCAAGGTAAACAAAACGAAGACATGAAGATAGAAAAGGAGATGAAGTCCCAGAGAGGAACGATCTTCCTTTGCAGAAGAGATAATGATCAGGGATGTCAAGACACGAAAGCGGACAGAACAAAGAACAAGAAAAACAAAACTAAAGGATGTCCTAATCTTCATTAGCGTTTAATAGTGTTTATATCTCATTTTTGAAATTTCATTTGGTCTTGTGCTGTATAAAGAAATGATGGTGTAGAAAAAAACATGTAATCTTCTAATCATATTCTTTCCTAGACTAGGGATTCACACTTCTACCCCACTAGTAATACCATTAATGACATTATCTGAAGATGCTATCTTAGGAGGGGAAGAGGTAACCTAAGTGTCATATTTTCACATTTGCAAGCTCCACCTTAAATGAAATTGCCCATTCTGCTAAATTATGTATTGAGATTACATGTTACATGGACTATTATTGACCGGGCTGACTGCATGAAACTCATTTCACTTATGAACTAAGAATGAGCTAAATCATAAATGAAAGAAACACACAGACAGTCAACTGACTAGGACTGTCTGGACTGTCATTACACTCAAGGAATGTGTTGCCACTGAATGCAAATCATATGTAAAGGTGATTATTATTCTGATCAGCTCTTTTCAGGGTACAGTCAGCAGAGAGCAGAGTTAGCTTGAAACTGCAATAAGCAATTAGTAAAGAGAATGAGCAGAATTTTATTTGGTTATTTCAAAACAAGTTTCTGTACATAGAGCAATGACCTGTAGTGTTAAGATACATGGGAAGTATTTAAGTAAAAAGACCTTCTGCAAAGGACTGTTCATTATCATCAGACTTTAGAGTAGCACTGATGCCATTTAGAAGTAACTTTATTATTAGAAGCAACTAGTGAGGAAATGGGCAGAATTTCATTTGCCTAAGTCAAAATAACTTTCGGTTCCTGGGCTAAGTAAGGCCTGGGGCATCAAGATAAAATAAAGCATTCTGAGAAAAATATTTTCGGCAATGGACTCATTATCAACAGGTATGTGTGGGCAGTGATGTTAATGGAAGTTGAATTTACATGCAGGCACTGAGTCTATAATTTAACTGCTATATCTTGCCTGAACTGGACACTATTCCTTTATTTCTAATAGGTTCTGAAATGGGAAGAGGCCAAATCTGTACACCAATAAGTCTCCAAACCAAAAGTAGTGCAGTCACGAAGTTCAAGTTACATCAGCAGCACAGCCCTGTATACATCCAACATGGGAAGAGAAGTTAATGTCTTTACAGAAAGGAATGAAGTAATACAGTGGATTTTGTTTTGCTACCATCTCAATAAACTAAAAATGTTCCAATTTAAAAAATGGAGCTTACACATAAACTGCTTATATATAAACTATGATCTGGTCAGATGCACAGTCTACTTTTTACTGATTTAAAGACTTTTGTATGACAGCATATTTCCCCCCTCTCCCTTTTTTGCCCCAGTTGGAACTTTTCTTGACTCTAGATACTTTTCGACCCCAGTGGCTTATTTCGACCTTGGTGGACCACCTCCATTCTTTTCACAATGATTAAAAAATCCTTATTTTTAATTTAACATTACAGTCATGCTATTTTTTTCTGATACCCACCCACTCCATTATTTCCTTTCTGATCACATACATACCCTGCATTCCATCTCCAGCTTCCCTAATTTTACTTTGACCTTTACAGATTATTCCTGGTGAAGGCCTCATAGTTGAAACACCATAGATAATTTTGTCTTCTGTTTTTGGCATGTATTAGTAAGAAACATTTTTTCTTTTAGCAGCCCTATGTGCAAATATAACACCCTTCTTATATTTTTATCCACAGCTGAGTACTCATTGATTTGAACTAAAATGAAGTCAACAGAATATGTCCAAAAGTTGAGTGATGGTGAAATATCTTAACTTCCTTATGAAAAGATGATTCAGCCATATTTTTGTTCTAGTGCAGGAAGTGACACTTCCAATCCCCTATTCTTGTTTCTAATGATGGATAAGTCTCATGAAGTTGAGATGTTTTGTTCAGATAAGCAGCCAAAGTTTGGATTCTTATCTGAATCTTATCCAAACCTGCACAAACTGGGCTAGAAGTCAGGTACAAATATGCTGTTTCACAATGTTAAAAAACAAACAAGAAAATACGGAAGTGCAAAGATGTATACTATTTTAACAAATAATTCGAAGTTCAAGAAATGGTTCATTTCTCATTAAGTTAGGGCCAACTTTCTGACAGGGCAAAAGTTTGAATTCATTTTTATTTTTATCAATTCAGGCACTGATCCCTATTTGGTTCTTGGTAGAAAAGTAGACTTCTAGTTATCACATGCCAAATTGACATTGTTCTATCTGGGAATCGTTAATACAGCTTGCAGGTTGTTTTAATCAGAATAAAAATTTGCCAAATAACATGTTAGCTGATATTTGCTCATTTTGTGTGGGAACACAAAATATTCAGCAGCTCAATATTACAAAAAGATGATGTCTTCCTATGTGTTTGAACAAAGCCTAACATATTTTGGCCCCATTACTAACAGTAATAACAAAATTCAATTATAATTTTAAGTGAAAATGGTTCTATTAGAAAATAGTAAGTTGCATCAAAACATCATTGCAGTTTAGTTCAGACTTAGTTGAAATGGCTGGAGAAACCATTAAAGATGATGGGATGTCAAGTTTCCTAGTCACTAGAAAATAGACTAAGAAAAAAAGTGGCATGGCTGTGTAGCTCCACATTTAATAATAAAGACACTATTATTAGCTATCACTTAAATATTTCAGATACGGAGAGGATTGGGCAAAAACTCAGAGACAAATTTGAATGAAAAACTTATGTAAATGATAAAGCAGATACAAGTTTTAATTTTTTTTTAAATCAATCTACAAAAGCAATAAAGTTCTTTCTTACCCTGGACCTTTCCTCCAGTTTTGTCATCATGACCACAGTTGCACCCCGTTGTTCCCACATCATTCTCCAGAAATCTCCAAAGGTTTCTGGGAGAGCCCCTTGTGTTGCTATGTAAGCATTCTGCTTTCTGTAACCATCTATGTAGTTGGCATTGACATAGTCACTTCCAGGTATGCCTGCAAAGCAGGAAGAATGAATACATTTGAGAAGTCAGATCACATCAGACACTATTCCTGAGACATTCTGTTACAAAGGTGAGCACGGGTCTCTCCATACGTTTTAATGAGTATATTTGATACTTGATAAACAAACAATATAATAACATTGTGATGTCAATTGGCATGGAAGAAGTGTTTAGATGGGGCAGATTCTTGCCTTGGCATCAAACTTAAGTTAGAGAACCTCTTTTTTGCTTAGATTGCAGAAGCCAACTAGAATATATGCTTGTATTTATTCCAGACAGTTTTGGTATCTTTCTGTGAAAGTGGTGATCAATCAGTCAATAAAATGTGTCAAAAGAGACAAATGGGCTCTCAAACTCCAGCTGTCTCTTGTCCCCACATTTCCTCTCCTCTCTCCAATGCAACCTATCACTTGATATTGTTTTCCTACAAAATTTGATTTGCAAAAGAGAGAAAAAGCAAGCAAAACTACTATACAAAATAAACTCTCTAAATTTACGAGGAAATCATCATCAGCTGCACAAAGCTCAAATGGACAAATTGCCTGTGCATGACTTTTGGGGCTTGTATGGGCAGAATGGTCTACAATAACCTCACTAATGTGGCCTGCTATGCTTCATGACCTATATAGGCATTTTGGCCAGTGACCACATGCAGTTTGTTGATTCAGTGGCCATGCTGGACTGCCCAGAAACTCCCTTGCACAGTGTCAGGAAAAGACCAACTGTGGAGCACTGCTCCATTTTTTGCAAGGGGTACAGAGGTGGTTCTGTTGCATTTCAGATCTTGTATATCCTTCCTGGGGGGAGGACAAGATTTCTTCACCCAAAGGAAAATTATAGGCTCCCATGGTTTCATTCTTTACATTTTTTAATATGGGAAAGGTGCTGATAGTTTCAGACTACTATGATTGCTGTTTGTACTTCTCCCCATAATTGGATTGCAGTAGCTAAGTATTGGCCTTCTTTTAGGAAAAAGAATATAGAAACCAAGTGCAAAAAAATCATGGAACCTACTATAACATATGTGTATGAAGTAAGCACCTTCACAAACCTGAATAAAAATTAAATACATATGTAACAAGGTGGAAGGTCTAAGACCCTGCAGTCCTGTTCTGTTGAGTCACCCTAGGCGTAGGTACTAAAACTCTTTATTGAGATAAAGAGGTATTGCTGTCAAGTCATGCAGGCATGAGGGTCCAATGGGCTCCATTAAAGGGGTTAGCATATCTCTTTGAGCAGAGCAAAAAACTGAGATAGCACAGAGGAAGTCCCAGAGGTATTGTAACAATTGGGCCTCCATTTTAACTTAATTGTGAGCCCAAGTGTAAGAAGTGAGTGAAAGGTCATAAAATACCGCAATAACCTAGAATAATAAATATTGATGGAAAAAAGGTGCAAAATGGAGTCAGAAAGACTGAATTAGTCCAAACAAAAAGGCCTACCTGATATAATTCAAGGGGTGTATAAAGACCATGCCGATAAACAAGAGAAGCGTGGGACCGGAAATCAATGGCCCAGAATTGTTGGACAAAATAATGAAAGGATGGGCTATTTCACCCATTGCTCTCTTATGGGGGTTCTTAAAAGAAAATACTTGGGGGAGAAAAACACGCTATCAACTACTTCGGATGGGGAGACAGGTGGACCAGAAGGAGTAAGCTTCACCACTGCGGCTGACACATCCTCCGTCTCCTAGGATCCACTGTGACACTGCTGGCCCTTTGTCATCCTGGTCCTGAAAGAAGTCCTGTCCAGACGGGGTCAGAGAGAGGGACCCAGATGACATCTGCCACCACTACCGGCTTTGATTAAATCCTGAACCTCACTTGGGAACTATGAAACTTTGATTCCTGCTGTCACCCCCCTCCATTTGTGTGTCCTTTTCATTCCCCACCTTATTTCTTCTCTGACCTCTCTCTCTTTTTTGCCTTTCTGTTTAATAAGAGACTGGCTTAGCTGGCCAAGGCTGTATACTTTGCAACAGTGCTGTAAGACTGTGACCAACGAGGCAGCTAAAAGCAATGCCCTACATAGCCCAATGTTGGTACCAGTTTGCTATGTCTTGCAGTGGTTGATAAGACCATGCGCATGCTGTGGCTGCATATTTCTGCAGTAAGGTTGCAAGTGAGAATCTACACCAGAGGGAGAAGCTGCATTTTCTACCTTTGCTGTTCTTCTCTCTACTTTCTTGTGTGTGTATCTGTCTTCTACAAAATGGGATCAGACTTTAACAACAGCAGCTCCAGCATATCTCAACTAACTCTTTTTCTCAAAAGTTATTACTATCTTTAATACCAGCTAAAAAACTGTTAGGGGGAGGAGAAAACTCTCTCTCCAGCTAAAGGGAAAGAGAACAAGGAGTGTTGTTAAACTAAAAGACTTACTCAATACTTTACTTTTCAAACACTTTAGCTCTTTTTCCTTCTTTTTAAGAAAAGATTAAAGAATTTTTAATATGTGTTTACCATAGAACTAAGATGGCTGACGTCTCTGTATACCAAACCCCGAACCTTGTTTACAACTGTTTAATGTTGTGCAATGACAGGGTCATGTTAACACATTTGACTCTTTGGGCCCATTTCTTCCATCAAAATTGATATAACAGAGGGAAACCAGATACTGAGGTAATGGGTGTGGTTTAAAACACAGGTAGATAAACACCCTAGTGACTGTAGACAAACACCCTAGTGCTCTGGGAGGAAATGTAGTTTCAAAGGTGTGTTTTGTTATTGTTTTGAGTTGCCAGTGAAGCCAAACTCTAAGGGCTCAATTCTGCACCCACTGACGTCAAAGGCTCCCATTAACTCCAAAGATGTCATATCAGGATTTAACTCTGGGACAGTGTGCTCTCCTGAAGACTGTTTAGGGACTCAGCATATTCATACCATACTTACAGTGTCATTACCAGAGAGACAACGTGGGTGAGGTAATATTTTTATTGGACCAATTTCTATTGGTGTGAGAGAGTTGGTGTCATTACTGTTTTCTAATTGATGACTTTGAGATCCTAGAGAGACTGGGATTTGGAGCAGCTGCTTTTCCTCTATTTTTTTCATTTTTGTGTGGAAAACTATTGTATTTTTGGAAATGTTGGCTGGAACATATCAAATTGTGCATCCGAATAGAATAGTATGAAAGTAGAGCTAAGAGTCTTCTGAGTCAATTTTCTTTTGGCAGGAATTACCAGTTTATGTTTTTATAATTATGCTAGATAATACTTAATCCTGCCTGGAGAGCAGAGGACTAGATTAGAAGACCTATTATGGTCCCTTCCAGTCCTACGAGTCTATGATTCTATGTCAAACTACTAGATACACAGCTATCAGCGGCACTAACTTTCTAATCTGCCAGCGGGTGCTCAATTCCCCGGTTCTGCGTCAGGCCCCGCCCCCACTCCATTCCTTCCCCGGCCCCCCTGCCTTTCCTCCCACTCCACCCCTTCCCGCCCCCGCTCCACCTCTTCCAACAACAACTAGCTCTTATATAGCGCTTTGCCATCACTAGATCTCAAAGCGCTTTACAAAGTATCTATTTATGAAGAATCTTCCAATCTATACTTCAGGATCAGCGTCATCAAATCTAAATCTTCTTATTTATAACTTCATTTATAACTGAGCCTCTCTCTTTCCAAAACTCACGTCACACCCACCAACAGGCACATGTGTGCCCCTGTCCCTCCACAGCTATCCTAAGAAGCGGTTAGGTAAATTAGACAGACTATTCTGAAATAAATGGGAAATCTGAATGTACAGTGGAGTAAATCTCATTATCAAATCTTTCCTTTTGCTACTTATAGAGATTTTTTTAATGTACCTATTTTTTTCATTTCAGCACCCAATTAGCATTGAATAAGGTTACTGACCCCTTACAATGAGACTAATTAAAATCCAATATAATCTGGAAAAGACTATAAAACTATGGATTATATGTTAGGATAGTCATAGTTTGGCCAGTAAAACTAGCCTTGGAGGCTCAAGGAAGCGATATAGATTTTTTTTTTAACCTGTGTAAATAGCATTTGGTTTAACTGCAACTATAATTTCAATTTGGCTTTATATATGTGTGTGTGTGTGTGTTTATGTGCATGCACACATGTAGGAGGAAAGTGCTGACTAAATATCTCAGGACAGGAAAAGACCTCTAACTTCAGAGCTGAAGAGAGAACAAGCAGCATTCCCAGATCTAGAAGCACCCAGGGTCACAGGAAGGCCTACTGACTATGCCTTAGGGCACGTCTTCACTACACGCCGGATCGGCGGATAGCAATCGATCTATTGGGGATCGACTTATCGCGTCTAGTGAAGACGCGATAAAATCGATCCCCGATGGCTCTGCTGTCGACTCCGGAAATCCACCGCGGCAAGAGGCGGAAGCGGAGTCGACGGCGGCGCGGCAGCGGTCGACTGGCCGCCGTCCTCACAGCCAGGTAAGTCGACCTAAAATACGCAATTTCAGTTACGCTATTTATGTAGCTGAAGTTGTGTATCTTAGGTTGACCCCCCCTCCCCCCCGTAGTGTAGACCTAGCTTTAGAGCTCGTTGAAAAAAAATTGCCACACTTTTTTCCCCCCTACCAAAACAAAAAATTTCCTGAGAAAATTTCTGCTTTCATCAATTTTTTTTCAGGTTTTTGATTAAAACTGAACATTTTTTAGTGTTAAAAGCTGTTTGGTATTTAGTTTTTCCATGAAAACCTGAAAAAACATTAAAAATGGGGAAAACAATCATTTTATTTGAAATTTTCTATATGAAATAAGACAGTTTTCCTGACTGGCTTTACCATGCATTGAAATGCCTCAGATGGGGTCAGAACTGGCATAGAATGATCCCCTCAGCTGTTTATTTTACAGTGCTCACCATAACACTAAAAGGCACAATAAACTGGGTGGGGATGTAGGGAGGAAAGGGAAAAGATGAGATTTCTCCCCTAACTTCTTACTGTCCTGATGGTGTCCATCCTAAATATAGATGCAAGATTCACTTGTGGTGTATTTCCCTGTCCCCACCAATTTCTTTATTGTGGTTGCACCTCTTGGCTAGCAGCTTTTCTTTCACAGTGATGATTCTCTTCTCTTTCCTTTGTCCTCAGTAATTTTTTTGTTGACTGCTCTTGGTTGTTTTCAGGATAATGGGTCATTTTCTTGATGCTCACTTACTTCATCACAGACATTGTAAAAAGTCATGTGTCTTGAAGATCACATCATGTGACTCCTGGTTATTTTCCCTAGTAAGTTTAAGCTGTGTGCATGCCTGAAAATCATCAATTCCATTTACAAAGGATGGGACTTGGGGTTCAAAAGGCTCTCTCTGATTTGATTAGACACGTTTTCACGTTTCCTTGAATGTGGAAATCTGAGTTAATGATTTAGAAAATACATCTGCTGGGGACAATGTCACATTTTCTTCCTTTATCAAGATAATAAAAAAAAACATCTTCACAAAGCAGATGAGAAGAAGCATGAGGTCAACATGAGAAATCTATACCTACTGGGTATTATTAATGAAGAAACTGAATCAGGCTGGTAAGGAACATTTTCTGAATAAATTAGAATTACATTATGATGTCTGCTATCACACTTTGAAGCATATGTTGTTATAAATAAAAAAACCCACTATATTTGTAAAGTGATCTTCTGGGATGGTTGGCCTCTGGAGACAACAGTACACAACTCACCCTGAAGATTATCAGCAAGAGGGAATACTCCAAACTCTACAGCAAACATTGCACTAATACTCCTTGAATCCAATGCTAACTGTACCGCTAAAGAACCAAAACAAAATTTTTTTTAAAAAAATGTTCCAGAATGGCTGCCATTTTAATATTTAAAATTGTCTGAACAAGGGATATTCCCAGACTAGATACCCACTCAACCCAGGAAAGAAATCAAGAGAGAAGCAGAGTTAACCTGTAAGAGTATTTGCAGAGGGGCTTTTGTCGGGCCAAGAGAAGGTGGAACATACCACAGAACCGGCACTCTCACATGCATCCCCGTTTACTGGTGGAAAGGGCTCTGTGCTACACTTCCTCATGGAGACTGGACTCCATGGAATTTGTAAGGGGGGGCTCCCTTGGACATGAATGGGCAAACCCTTTCTCTGCAACATTTCCCTCTCCCAAAGCAGATGATATGTGAGCAGTTATCTTCACTAGAATTCTTGAAGTGAATTCTGCTTCAAGAAGTACTAAATTAATGCATCTGCACTCCTGTCTGTGAAGAAGGCTGTGTGCAGTGATGTGTTTCAAGGGAGGGGAGTGCAGAGAGGCCAACACTAAGCAGGATTGGTTTTCCCTGCTCAGATTGTGGGGATTCGTAGAGTTCACGCTATTCAATCCACTTATTCCTCCGCCAACCCCAATGAACACCACTCCCACTCTCCCTTGTTACCTCAACACATGCCATTACCACCGCCATGACTCACACTCTCTCCTAGACACCCCTACAACTACACTGACTTACTCTCCCAGTCATCTTTTCTCAGACACACACCAATTACATTCAAAATGAGCTCCAAAAAACTCATTTCACTCACTCTCCCAGTCAACCCCTATCCCTACATAAGGCATACACTACACCCTTGCTCAGCCACTTCCCACAACACACCAACCAATCCCTTCAGGACATAGGCCTTCTCATATTATTCTCCGGCAAGTGTCTAGTGCAATGTTTGTGCTACATAAATAATAAATAGTAATAACTTGTAAACTGAGCGAAAGTGAAATGCTCATTGCAGGGGGAGATACATGTACAGTAACACCATGTCATTTTATAGTCACTTTTCTGACCATAACCACACTCCGAGCTGAGAAAACTGGACAACACTGTGTCATATCTAATAGCATAAAAACAATCAAATGCCAGCCAGTTTGATTGTACTATGAAGAAATCCTGCAAACCTTTGTTAGTTGCCATAGCTTACAGGCATCTTACCCACAAGCACAGAGGCAACTGCCATCATTACTTAAATTTGGGTGTAACAGTCCGAGATCAGTATTTTTTGAATGCCTGCTTTCTGTAAACGTGTGGGTCAGGAAAGAGACAATGGGCTAAATTCTATTCTTAGTTACACCTCTCTGAAGCTGGAGGAACACATCAGTGTTATTCCTGATTTATGCCAGTGTAACTGGGCACAGAATCTGGCCTGATCGCTTCAGCATCATTCCCCTAGAAGTTGTACCAGTGATGGTGTCCCAATTCCTGCCCGAGAGCTCAGTTGAAGAATGAGTTTCCAGATGGTGCAGAACAATTCTCTCAGACCCCTTTTCTAGTAGCCTGTCTCTGTATGGGAAGGAGTGACCAAAGTCTGCAAGTTCCTTCCTTAGCATGGAGATCTAGCTCTGTGGTGGCAACATTAGATGAATGGTTGAGCACAAAAGACCTTGGCTTCTCAGGAGAATAAAGCAGACAGATTTTATATACATAGAGCGTAAAAACTAGTGAAACAAAAATACCCCAATAACACAATTGAGATACACAGAGATAACAGGCATAAAAACAAACAGTCTCTCTGTGGTTACTGACTTACTATTCGATTGTTTTCATGAAATAAAATGAGAGTTGAACAAGCAGCAATATTCTCTGTGTACACAGGTTAAGAGATACAAGTCCCACATAATGGGGCTGGTAATGCAGACCTTAGCATTATTTCTTTGATTCCCTGAAGAAAGTTGTCATCTTAAATAGCTTTAATTAGACTTTACATTTTATTCACAGACTGAAATCACATCATGAAATTGTTTCAAGTCTTTACAAAGGCTAAGTACTGCACAGTCTTTCTATTTAAGACAAATTAAACCATAAACCTTTGTTTCTGTGAGGCTTCTCTAAAGGATGTGCTGTTAAGTATAAAAAAAGAGTCTGAAGTAATAGGATTAAACTCTGTCATGCTTGTAAACAATTAACTTGAGATAATGTAATGATGAATAGAAAATGCTGATGAAGCTGTACTATCCGCTTAAATCAATGACTAATGTTTTGAACTATGTCAGGATGAAATGAACTAAAACAGCTATTGGATGCAAATCAAAAATGTTGTTTCTGAGAAAGTTCTCTTGTAACAAGATACATATTGGTAAGGAGATTACCAAACTCAAACGGCGCCATGGAATAAATACCATGTAGTATTTAGAGCTCATTGAAAAAAGAGCAGTATTCAGCAAAGACACTTTTAATAATACTGATAAAAATGAAGAAATTTCACTAGGGGACAGGAAAATATAATATATTGCAAAGTAGTTTAAGGAACAAAGGGAAGAGGAGAAACTGAGGTGGAGGAGAAGATGGATTGTTGGCATGGGAAGGTACATGGGTTGGGGCTGAGAATGGGCTGATGGGACTAGAAGAGTACAGGAAAGAAATGAATGGAAAGGAGAGGAGATATAGGAGTTCCCAGGGCAGAAGGCAATAGAGAGAGAGAAAACTTTGGAGAAGATAACAGAACATGAGAAGGGAACAGAAGCAGGATGATTGAACAGATGGAACAAGGAAAAGGACCATGGAATGGAGAGAAGGGGAGAAAGTGAAAAGGGAACAGAGAACAGAAAAAGATGGAAAGACCTAGAGCTAGAAGTAGGATCTAGGAGTCAGTGGTATGGGGGATGTGAGGTTAGGAATAAGCAATAAGGAAGGGGGAAGATGCAGAGAGACAGAAAATTATCTCTAGGAAAGAAAGCCAGGGCAGACAAGCAAGGAAAGAAGGTTGAGAAAAGTGGAGGTAGGGGCCAAAGAAAAACAAAAAAAGTTACTGTCACTTTCAAATTTTCTAAATTGGTCAACAGAAAGACTCTAGGCAAGGAAGTGGCTGGAAGGGTAGAAAGAGATAAAACACAGAGAGCCACAGATAATAACAGCACAATGCCACAAGTATGACAACAATGCATTCTGATGACGGTGTCATATTGACACAATATTGCAAAACAAGTATTGAAGTGCAATGTGAGGACATCACACTGATAATTGTGTGGCTCTCTGAAACTCAATTTATCCATAAAGCAGTTCTCTAGCTCTTCCAGGGTGAGTAAAGATATAAAGTACAGCACTAGGACGTATATTAAAGGAATTCCTGAATGGAAGTAAATATTAATGTTAATACCTAGATGACATACTGTAAATTCATAGTGTTCCTATTAGCTATGAACTAAAATACTGCTTCAGACAAAAACATTTTCAGTTTAATTTTTTTAAAGCAAAATAATTTGGTGGGAAAACAATTTTACTACCAGAATTTACATTAAACAACTAAGGACCAAATCCTTCACCTCTGTGCAAAAACCAAGCACATGGACATTTTGCAAGGGCTCTCCAGAGGGACATGTGGGGATACACGTGTGGTGGAATGGATGGACTTATCTCCTCTTGGTCTTGGAGTACCAGTAAAGCAACTGTGTCTGCGCTAGCATGGCCTCCCAGCTCTGGTAGCATCTGCAACCCTAACATATTTCTTCACTGAGCGGTTTTGGGTTGTAAGCGGATCCACAGTCCATGTTGTTTACTCTCTCAAAATTCCCTTCAGCTTTGCTGTTGAGACAGCCACTCAAATCTAGAGACAGCCATTCAGCCTGCCCTCTCTACACCCTGTTATCCTCATTATGCATTGGTTTTTCTGTGTCTCAGGCACGTTGCTTGCGGATGGGAAGGGACAGGAAATCACCCTAAACATTTGGTTTTGTTTTATGAACAGAACATAATACAACTGCAGTGTGACAGAGAGCATGAGTAACCAGATTGCAGTACACCGCAGTTGCCCTTAACTGTTCAGTAAGTATTTAACAATATAAATTTGTCATAATACCTTCTACAGCTAAAGATCATGACCTAAATAGTGAATGCCAATTTAGTGGTAACTGGTGACTCAATATAAAATAAGAATATTAGCAGTTTCTTGTCTTTTTTTTCCCTAAGATTTTTCTTATATGCACAGATTTATTCCAATGCCCAATCTAATTTTAAAGGTGCTAAACTGCCCAACAGAAATAATCAAGCAGTTGTGATATGATAGATATTATTTACACTTGATTTTTTTCAATTGCTAGTATTATGCAAATCCAAACACAGATCACAGATTTTTAGTCTTAGATGCCTCCGAACAAGAACTGGAAGCCTTTTTGTACGTGCATTTGAAAAATATTTTATTTCCCACTATTTTTAAACCCTCTTTTAAAGTTTAAAATGAATTTTCTATTTGTGCTAACTTTATCTGTTTGTGCTTAACAAATATGGGGCAAATTTCTACTCTCAGATTTACACAGATCCATACGTCAGATCTCATTTCTGATCTTCTGTTCCCTTCTAGTACTATAGAGCTTCACCTTCTTCTCTCCGTGCATGTGTCCCTCCCAGACACATCCAAAAACAGCACAATATCAGAGATGAGATTCAACTTGCACACCGGAGCAGAATTCTGCCAAATGAAATTTTCCTCAGACAGAAATTGAAATGAACATAACCAACTTGGGTTTACCTCCTAACATGGCATTTAATGAAAAAAAATTAAAATATTGCAAATTCAAAACCATTATCCGTTTACACAATATTCAGTGTTGACTGTGGAACTCATTGCCAAAGAAAGTTGTTGAATCCATGAACTTAGAAAGATTCAAAAAAGGGACTGGATGTTTGAAGGTATAACAAGAATACAACAGCTAATGCTAATAAAACTTTTGGAAGAGATCTTTAACCCCACGATTTAGGCCTTAAGTCAATTTTTAACTTTTAGAGGTGAGGGAAGCAGATTATCCCACATCTGTCTACAGCTGGGTTCTTAAATCTTCCTCTGAAGCATCTGGTCCTGGCCACTGTCAGAGACAGGATACTGGACTAGATGGATCTTGGATCCACTTCAGTCTGGCAATTTCTATGTTCTTTGTTTGTGCAACAGCATGAATAACAAAGCTATCACAGTTGTGCAAATAGTGCTTGTTTAGGCACTGGACTAGGACTCGGGAGATCTGAGTTAGATCCCTGGCTCTCCCTTTGTGATCTTGGGCACATAACTCAATCTCTCTGTACTTCAGTTCTTCACAGGAATGATAAACTCATTAATGTTTGTGAGGTCCTCAAACATTACAGAGGTGGGGGTCACCATACCTTGATAGATTGTTAAGTACTACAGTTGCAAAAAACAAAACACACGTCTGACTGAGACGTTCTAAGCACCTGATGTTATTATTTGGGGATGGGGTGCTTTTTTGTAGCTGGATAGATTTCTCAATAGAGAATTTTAGAAAGAACACAGGACTGGATCCAAAACCCATTGACATTAATGGGAGTCTTTCAATTGACCTCAGTGAGCTTTGGATGAGGCCCATAGGTATTTAAAATAGTGAACAATGATTCTCATGAGGTTATAACAAATGCAATATAGTCCAGCCGCTGGGCCTGACCTATGTGGCTAGTGCCACTCTGAAACATATTCCTGTAACAATATAAAAGCATTCATTTCCATGGCAGCTTGAAAACAAATGCAGCTGTCAAATGAAATACTAGGTAGCCTATGTATTTTCCAACCAGGAATGTTTATTTTTATTTATAGACTGACAAAACAGTGTAATGAAGTATTGACGCTTGAAAAAGAAACACTTATTAAACAATGTTAAGCCAGTATATTAAATTTAGCAAGTTAGATACATAAAAGAACTCAGACATATATCAATAGAAAATCTCTTCAGAAACCAGGAGTTAAATCGTTAACATATTGCTTATTTCAAGTCACGTCATTTTAACACAAGCAAACATTTCAATTTATGTTGCTTTGGTTGTCGTAAATTGAGGTCTGAAAAGTTTATAAAGGTAGGTAAATCACCAGGTTGAGTCAAAAAGCTATGTGTGTGTGTAAGCCTATCACTGATATTTTATATGGCTATAATTATGTTTTATGCACTTAGGATCAATTGCATTTTTAAAGAGTTAGTCACTTTAACCTCCTCAGGTTATTTATGCCATTAAAAAGGGAAATCAAACATTACAGTTAGCATTTATGTTTTCTCAATCCCTTTATGTATTTCTTTACCAGGTAGAATCCTTTTCTGCAAATACTACACTTGCAAAAGTATTATTTAGAACTTTTCTTTTATTCTCATAATTTTTATTTTAAAAAGTTAGTCTACTGGGTAATTTGATTAACCTTGTTTAACTGAGTGTTATTTCTATGGGTTTTTTTTTCTTTTTCACATTTTGATCACATCTTCAAAACATGTTAATTTCCAGGGTCACTTGTTAAGGGGAATCTGGCAGGCCTTTTCAAACCCAGTCATCTCTTAATTCACTTATGAGTCAACAAATGGATTTATTTGAAATTAAATGCTCTTCTCTTTTGACAGTTACTCAACTCTCTTCCCAGCCAACATACAGTGACAAATTATTTTCCTTGCTTTAGAACTAGTTTACTTGTGACTTTAAATGTACTTTGGAGAAAATGGTAAACAATTCAGAAGAGCATCACTGCACAGTGGTTTGGTTTTTGTTTGGCTGGTTTTTATACTATTTACCTATCCTCTCTTTATGAAGTTGTTGTTGTTTTGTGTGCTGAACTACAATAAAGCAACAGCATGAGAATCTAACCAACAACAGAGACAACTCTAATTTTAGTAAACTCGTTGGTGTTCAGCTAGATATTTCTATAAAGTAATATGAGGAAATGTAACTGACACCACTGAAAAATTTAGTCAATACCAGTTAAATGAGCTCCATAGGTGGAACAAATGTAAGATGATTATTATATGCAAATTTTTCAAGGCAATCATTTAAATTTTCTAATATACTTGAGAAACTGTGTCTGTGTTATCAAAGCGTACAATATGCAGCTGCAATAAATTAGGCAAAGAGGGAAAGCTCAACCAGTGGAATTGTGTTTTCCTTCACCGAGCATTTACTTGGCTGTGCATAGCATATTAGAGAATTGATTACACCTATAAATACCGTCACTACTATATCCCATGTCTGCAGGTTTGGAGTAGCCAAAGATAAGGTGTTCACAATGTAGATTAAAACACTGCACAATTTAACATATAGAATGTTAAGAATGAAGCAACTATGTCTTTGCATACAAGATACAAGGACTGAAAGTCCTCTATAATTTTAAAGCCAATTCAATATACAAGATCTATCAAAGCTTACTAAAGGCAATTTTTATTTTCATTTAAATGGTCCCACTTAAATATGTAATCAATTATATTACTGACATCACTAATACATGGTGGCCAGCTGTGTAGAATAAACTGAAAATCTGCCTTAATTCCAAGAAACAGCTTGGGTAGGTAGTGAGAGGTAGCCAGTGGAAAAAATCTTCTGATGGATAATCTTTACTCCTGTTGTTTTAGCACTTGGGAAACTAGACAAACTGTATAGAGCCCACCATCTTGGATAGCCTAGTTCACTCACCACAGGGAAGCACACTACATGATCAGATCTTTGCAAAACTGTCTGTCAAAGACAACTACAACTAAAACCTTGTCATTTATACTACCATGTCCATCTACAGGCAACGACATTTGAGTTTCCAGTAACACAAGTACCTGAAATTCAGTTGTTGTCTGTCAGTGACTTCCAAAAAAATGTGTTTAGTTCACAAGTAAAAAGTTGGGTTTTCTAACTGCCAGTTCTGCATACTCAGTCTGAGACGAGAAAGCCAAGCTCTGTTCTTTCTGGCTCGTGTGTTATCAGCATCACTAAAGATTTGGCAAATGAAAATGAGTTATCCATTATACTGATAATGTGAGAGCCAGACAAGAAACCATCTCACACTCCCTAATAGTTGTGCTGTTAGGAGTAAAAAAGTAGCGACAATTTTTTGTCAAAAAAGTAAGTAGATAAGACTTGGCATACACACAAGGAGCAGATGTGTTGAGTAAGAAGTTTCCCTCTTGCTATATATGACCTTGTCTAGCTTTTAATGCTTCGTGTTATTGAATTACTGCAAATGAACACTGAAAAAGGATGATTATTACATGAATTTAAAGCTATTAATTTAATTGACAAGAAGTGGTAAAATTATTACATTAGCATTTAATATTTAATGAGTTTAAATTGTTAAATAGCTCCTTACCTTCTATTGCTGAAAGTAGAACACGAGAATGGTCATATGCAATTACATTTGCATATCTATTCTTTGGTTTGTTTACTTCCAGGTTAGAATGCTCCCATGTGAACTGCTGGCCAGGGTCAATTGACTTTAAAAAAAAAGAAAAGAAAAATAATTAGCTTAAAACCACAAAAACATGAATAGTACAGCCAGCAAACAGTACACTCCCAGTTTTACTTTTGCTTTATAAAAAGTCCACACAGCCAGAGATTATTCATATATCACTGCATGACACAAAGCATTTAGCCACAGCCTAAAAAGTACTGCACTCCATCATACTGACGCCTATTGACAGTTACATTTGGGCATCTTCCTTATATAGCCTCTCATTTGTTCTTATATGAAAGAGAAAAACAGGAGAAGCTCTATTTCTACATGGAAGGAGGGACAGAGAGTATGAAATAATATGGACACATCAAAATGGAAATATCATCTAGGGATAGCTAATCATGCTTTCTGAGATTTTAGCCATGTTTTGAATTGTAAACTATAGAAATACATTTTATTTATTCATTAGTTTTCAAATCACATACGGACGAAAAAAAAAAGTTCTGATAGGTTTCAGCTCCACCTGTGTTTTGCAAACATTTTTGCATATATACTAGATTATGATTTAGAAAGAAATGGAATTTAAAAATTATTAATTACTTGTATCATGGTAGCACCCAAAGGCACCAGCTGAGACTGGGGACCCCTTTGTGTTAGGTCCTGTATAATACACATATTGGGGGCCATAAGGGAATATGGTAGTAGAAACAGATTCTTACTCTCAAAATATCTTATAAGCTTATAGATAGTTATACAGCATGCCTGAAGATAAGAAAAATGTCGAACTGATTCTATTTTAACTAGAACAACTGTGGAAAGATAAGTCGGGAACACTGGAGTAAGTCAATAATATACTGTACTGTAATCTCTCTTGGTTATATAGGTATCATTCATATATCTACATTCAAGATATTTGTCATCTCTCACTGTAGTTAATGAGAATGAGAGAAATATTGATGCCCTCTATATATTTTATTGTCAAAAAGATGAAGTTCAGCTAGACAGTAAAACACAAAGCTGCATGGAAACTGTTGTAAAAGCTTCTTAGCTGCTCTGAAGAGCTACTGAACACGTTACAATTGTCGTCAGTCTAGGGCAGATCCTTGAATTCACTTTGTTGTAAAACCCAGCCTGTTTACTGACACTAACTTCTACACTAGTAATTAAGAGCAAGAATTTTAAAGGTATATAAACATCAAAAGATAGATGACTACTGGGAATTGGGAGTTAGACACCTTGGTGCTTCTGAAAACCCCACTAGGCACTATCTGCATCTTTAGTGCCTAAATATCATTAAAAATTTGGCCCTTCTACAGTTTTGAGATGAATAATGCTGGAATTAGGGTTGAATAAGTATCTAGAGATCAATGAAACAATTAAGGCAACTATCATTTATTCTCCTGGATGATACTAGAAAGAAAATTTGATCCAGTTACAACAAAAGAGCCAAGAAATACTGCAATATGTAAAAGAAATGTAGGGGTTAAACTACAATCGCTGCATGTGAAGACTTAACACTGCATTAGGATTTAAGACTTAAAACCAATTAACTCTGAGCTAAGTAATTATTATGATCCAGAAATTACAGATGTCATTGAGAAGGGGCCAAACTCATGAAGATTTCTAGTTACACAAGTTTAACTTTTTATGCTGTAAGCTATTCTAAGGAGCTACTGATCCTGCAGACGTTTAGCACCTTCTTCAGAAATTATTACTCCCCTCTAACCCTTATTTAATTGTTTCCCTTAAGCTATGGTTCAACTAGAGATGTGTCAAACTGCCCAAATTAAATTAGAGTAATTAGACTGAATCTACCAGTTCAAGGATACTGTTAATCCTTTCTCATCTAATTTTTTTTCATCTGGATACTTTATTCATAACATGACACCGTCTACAGTGCCATTGGGGGGGGGGGGGGGAAAGAATTCTCTTGATTCCTCTTCAAAAACTGTAGCCTGTTGCATCACACTGCATCCTGTCATGTTGGGTTACAATGCAACATAATGAAAACTGAGGTTAAAAGATGAGGCTGACTCCATGTGTGATATATCCCAAACTTACACCAGTTTCTTATAGATCAAGTATCAATTAAAGAGAAGCAGTGCCTTGTCCTATCTGAACTATCTTTGACTTTGACTTTCCCATTAGTATCTATAATTCAGTTAGATTAAATTCTTGGTTCTAAGAAGTGTATCTAGCATAAACGAGCTTGTCAGAGTGAAAACAGAAATTTTAAGAAATAAACTTGACTGGGGAGAGTAGAACAACAACAGTATAATTTAAAAAATGTCAGTGTTAATCCAAACCTGTATAATTTATTACATCTCCAATCTAGATAAATAAAAGGTCAGGAAATCCAAGTGTTATTGACTAGCAAATAATAGATTACTTATTACTGCTTACCTGAATGGACTTGGCACAGAAAAACCAACTGGTATAAAGGAAACCCTTGTTCACTGGAATTCCAATTCTTCAAGGGAAATTCAGCCCTCTCAACTATCAACACCCACCACTCTTTCTGGAGGCTATGAAATAGATGCTATGAAAAGCATTCTCTGTTCCCTCTGTGACGCTACCCAGCACAGTTGTTATATGGTACAGAGCAACTGATATGGTTAATATTTACAGAGGTTTCTCGGCACTACTATGCTCTTATGTTTTGGAGGCAACTCTCCCCTGAATGATTCGTGAACTAATTCCATTCCCCACAGGGAATAACCTTAAAAGGGCAGCTACTGGCTGTAAAAAGAAGGTAGTCCACCCATCAATGGTATGAAGTATTCCAAACAAACAGGGGACTCTCTTCATTCCATCAACCATGTTGGCAAGATAGCTAGGGAATGACATACCAAACAAATAAACTGGGCCCTTCAAATATATTCCCCAACCATGATCATAAAGGGGAATATATCTATAGTTTTCTGACCATTGAATGGAAAGGGCAAAAACGTTTAGTGACCTACGTGCTATGGTCCATATGAAGAAGAAAGGTCTGTTTTAGGAGCTTTCAAACTGCTTGTTGGAGCTGCAACTTGATGGCATTGAAAATAATGTAGGTTATGTACTAGGCTTACTGCTTTGCTGCTTGTCTTGAAGCTTAAGGTCAGCACCTCTCTATGGCTTTGCCTTGAGTTACTGTAGATGCACTCCATCCAGTGGAGGTTTTTTCAACCTCAAGATCAACCTAGAGGTGACTAGCTCTCCATCATTAATGCCCATAAGAAATTACTCATCACATGTGTCTGGCAGGGGACAGTTTGATTTTGTTCTACTGGAGCACAGCTGCTATGAGAAATACAACCGCCTATATTTTGAAGGCAGGTTTAGTAAGACAGGAAGTAGGCTGATACAAAGTTAAATCTCAGAAACAACAAGTTTTTGGTTATTTTGTCCAGAGAATTGTGGCAATGGAAAGAGATTTTAAAAGAACATATTTTACAAGCACACTTCTTTTAAAGTAGCCTACTAACCACATATGTTTTCACAGAACCCAGTGGTATACTAGCTAACTAAATTCTGAATAGGTACAAATGTTTTCCTGTTTTTAAAAAGCTTTTATATAGGTTGCGGAGCAGTCAATGCCATCAGCTTTGCTTGAGAGGCTCTGCAGATCACACAGAGATAATGACAAGACACAATGAATTTCCTTAGTTTAGATGTATATTTTACATTTGATGATAAACAAATGGGCAAATATAAATAATGGCTAGATTGTAGTTTTATTGCCTGCCCTGTGTAAGGAGTGGCACATAGCTAGGAACTATGATTCCATCCATGGCTTCCACCGTGTTCCATGGCAGAAGTTACACAATACTAGCAGTAGCTTACTACCCACCTCCCACCACCTGCTCAGCTGTACTGGCTGGTGCACTGGGAGACAGAATCTAGATTCCATGCCCATCTGAATGGGAGAGAGGTACCTAGTGGGTGTACTGAACCTGCTTATCCCTACCTGACTGGACCCCAGATCCTGTAAGGATATGCAGGAGTGTTGGGTTGGGTTGCCTTACTCTCCCTTTCTCACCTATGTGGCCACACTCACTGGTCTATGATTTGGCTCTTAAAAATCCTGCCGAGCCAAGTTGTAAGTTAAGATCCTGATGTCCGGATGAACTGGACAGCACTCATGTCAGGGTGTGTGTCCAAAGATGATTTAAAGTTTCCCTCTCTATTGGCTGGATCCTGATGCTAACTCTGTGCATGGTTGGCAGAGTGCTCTTAGTTGTGCAAATGACCACATGAAGCTGAAACTGCAGTAGGAGATCTGACCAGAGTAGAGTGTCTCAGCTACACTTTCCTTCTTCTGGACAGCTTTTCTTGTTATGCTGGCAGCAGGGATGTGGAATGAGATCAGAAGCCCCATACCAACTCTACACCACCAGAGAATCACCTTTGTACTAAGGATGAGCTTCTCTGTGCTGGTTACAACAACCTTGGGCCTAGTTTCTGCTGGCAATGCAATGCAAACTGGTCATTGCCAATGGAAAATCTATTTTTTTTTTTTTTACACAGAAAATATTTTTATATAAGGGATACTTTTAAATAAATCAACCTGCTCTGTCTGGGCTTATTCCTTGGATTATTATTTTTGTTTGGTGAGTCTAAAGAATGCCTGAACTTCATGTTTAGCAATCAAATGGAAGATGTAGTTGAAGCACTAAACAGAAACAATCTTTAAAAACATACAATTACTGTATAGTATTGTCCTGACAAAAGGAAGGAAGTTTGGAGCCACAATACTTTTCTTTCACGCACGAAAGCTCATGCTCCTGTACGTCTGTTAGTCTATAAGGTGCCACAGGACTCTTTGCTGCTTTTACACATCCAGACTAACACGGCTACCCCTTTGATACAATACTTTTCTTAGTTGACACAAGGAATCTGGGACCTGATTCTCTCTTTCTCTATACCTCGTGTAGTGATTTACGCCAATGCAAAGTGAGAGTAATACTCTTCTATTCTGATTTGGCAGCATTTTGCTGTCTCTTTGCATTGGTCTGGATGACTACACAAGGTGCAGGGCAAAGGATAATCAGGCCCCGGGGTCTTAACAGTACATCTGTCCCACAAGAGATTTTCTATCCTGCAGAGTGAATTCTATGAATATTAATAAGTTTCTGTAAAATACGAACACTCCCTTCCTGCAGGTCACATAGCATATTAATATTCCAAGACTGTACCCTTTGTACTAAATCACATACAAGGTGTGGTGAGTTAGGAATGGAGGTCAGTCTTCTCACTCATTTCCACTGGCCACTGTCAATTTGCCTGGAACATTATTATAATACTAGCATACAAGGGAGTGGAGAAGAAATCCTCTTTGCAGGCTGCCTGTAGAAGAAGTTGTTTGACAAGCTTAGAGTCTCTCTAAATTGCTACTTATTATTATTCTTTATTATCTGTATTTCAGTAGCACCTAAAGGTCCTAATCTGGATAGGGAATCCATAGTGCCAGTTACTGTAGAAACAAATAAAAGGACACAGTTCCTGCCATGAAGAACTCACATGCTCAGTGTCAATGGATGAGGTCCTCACAGAACACAGACTAAAATTCACCCCTTCCTGCAGCTTTGGCTGTATTCTGCAGCCCTAGGAATGTGAGGTAAGTAACAAAGACAAGAGGCAGGACCACACCACAAAAAGTTCATCCAAACTTCTCCTCAGACTAGTTTAGTTCCAGGGCTTCTCCTTCTCTCTTGCTTTCTCAAGCCCCAATTTAGGATAGTGCAAAAGGACCTGCCAAATTTAAAGGAATACTTGAATCCCATTGCTCATGCTGACAGCTAAGCACATGCTTAAGTGCTTTCCTGAACAGGGCTCTTTTAATGAATCAGGGTTTAACTTCAGAGACTGACTCATTCTTTTCTCTTCCTGAGTCACTTCTAATATGATCCACTTTGTTTGGCTACAAGGGAGAGTTAGTAGAATAGCTCAGAACCTTCATGTAGGAACCTTAAACCAGCAACTTATCACATCTAGATATTAGCAGTTACAGTTTCAAATGGATTTTTGAATGACTTGTAACTAAAATTTGACCAATTTTCTTCTAACGTTGCGGACGGAATCTTCTTTGACTTCAGAGTAAATCGTGCAATTGTCAAGCCAAAACTATTTTCACAGCCAAAGTTTTAAGAGGCTAAAAACAGAGCTCACGATAGAGTCTGGTAGGTCCAACTGTGGAGCTAAGCTTGAATGCACAATAACTTTAGACAGACAGACCGACCGACCAATCGATAGATGAATGACAACATAGCATCCAACTGAATGTCAGTGAGTCTCTAAGGCATATTCTTCTAGAATATTACAAGATTACTTTCTGTCATTTGGAGAGGATGTTAGGTAGATGGGTAAAGCATGTGTGTTTTTACCTCAGAGTAAAAAGATTCATTAGTCAGTGGGTGGAGAAAGTGTAATATATTCCTCAGCATAAAACGATCCAGGACTTTTCTGGGACTTCCAGGACAAAACCCAAGAGAAAACATGGGATTTATTAGCTGAGTGTCCTTCAACCCATTGATGTCAGACAGCAATGCAGAATAATTGTGAGCTATTTTTTTTCTGTTTTGAATTGACCAATACAGTGATTTGTCTCTCCAACTGAGCCACTTTTGTGTGACTTAATTATGAACAGGACCTTAACAAATGAAAGTTTTAGTGAGGAGTGAGAGGTGGAAGAGGCAAAATTCATGCCCCTCCCCCCTTCTTTTAAGATTTTGTGACTTGTGAGGAAAAAATGCATAAGGTTTTACTTTTCCCCAGAGCATAAAAAGCTTTATTTTCTAGCATGTATTTTATCAACTCCCTATTTTATTTATGATCTGCAACCTATAGGCTGACACAGCACTAGTTTTGTTTATTTTTAGGGGCTCCACATTCCCCAGTAATTAATAAAGCATTCCATTGTCATGGCTTGGTCTTCCACAGCCCACACCATGTCACCAGCTGCAGAGAGAAATTCTTCTGTGTCTCAATAACTCAAGTCACAATCTGCTTTTAAAGATCCTGGTTTAGTACTATCTCAGCTACCCCACAACAGCATATTTCATCCCCTGGGAGAAGATGGGCAGTGAAATTTTGGTTCAGTTGCTTCTGATTCTTTATCTCTGTTGCTATTTAATTGATCAAAAATGAAGACAGGCAAGATGGACAGCAGTGTTTCTTGTGTTTGTTTTTTGCCAGATAAAGTTATATTTTTGCAGTACATGTTTCCCCATATCGTCTGATTAGGAATTTGTCAACACATTTTGACTTAGAAAAGGGCTATCAATTTGCAAAATCACTGTTCTCAGAGAGACAATTTTTGTCTTTCTGTTTTTGAAGAAATGAAGGAGCTTGATGCATCGTGTTTGTACCTTACACCTGCTGGTTTTCCACATTAAAAAAAATAATAAAATTTCTTATTCTATTAGATGGCAAAAAACCCTAATATAAACATAAAACTCGACCAAGTGATTTTCAGCTCATAGTTCTAATATCAAGATAATCATTGTCAGTTCAAGATAAAAAGAAACAGTTTACAAATATGTCTCAGGATGTGGGTTCTGAACTTTAAGTAAATAAATACATTTAATTAATTGATCAGATGTGGAGTTGGGCATGCCCACTTTATTTGTGATTGGCCAGTCAGATTTAGTAGCTCAATGTATTTAGTCTTTTGCGTGGCTCACATGCAAATAGAAGCTTGCTATTCAGCACGTCACCGGCTCAGAATGAAGTAATGATGTATTGTATTGGCTCTACTCATCTAATTGCAGGAGACACACTGTCCGATCTTTTTTGGCTGTACCTATGGTGCAAAAGTACACTGGAAATTACTTTAAAATCTAAGATGTCACTTATATTTTTCTTTTCATACTTGACAAGTAAACTAGAAAGCAGCAGAGTAAACTGACAAACATTACTAGTTTTGAGACTAAATTATAGGATTCCTCCCCCACCCTGCTTTCCTTCCCTCCCCCCAGAAGGTTTTCTCTCTCTCTCTTTTTCTCTCTCTCATTCTAAATGGCAACTCTTTTAAAAATGTTAATACGTAACAAGTTTGAAATATTTTTGGACACTTGATTGCATTTGGAGGACATTGATAGGAATGTGCATGGATTCTTTACTTGTTCATTGTAAAAAAGGAGTTCAGCATTTTATTATGCCTAATGATAATGGGAATTTATAAACTATTAAATAACACTTAATGTATAAAGCTTATCTTCAACCGTTCAATTCCTTCCTCCCCCCTCCCCCCCATCACTTCCCAATGCTTAAGTGATCTAAAGCTGCTTAACAATATGAAAAAAATCAAACAACAGATGTCATTGTCGGCCATTCACCAGTTGTATAGCAGGATGTGTTCATCACTGCAACATATTATACTCCCTGTGCACTTCTTTATGATGAAGGGCCAGATGGCTTAATCCATTGATTAATATTTAGCTCTGCATATGGATATAGTTAACACAATTTCTGTCAAATCCAGGTAAATAGACCTAAACTGTAATTTACTTTTCCCTTCGAATTCCCCGCCCCTCAGTTGCCCCACCTGCTTCCAAAAAGAATTGTTTTGGAGAGAGAAAGCTAATCTACATTTCTTGGGACTGAACAGCCATGCGGGAACAAAGGGTGAGTAGTATTGGCAGACATCTCAGAAGTGCGAAAGACCAATAACTCATGAATAACAAGTCGGCACTAACCGTTTTAATGAGTGCTCTAATGGTTTAATGGATGGCACTTTAATAGGATTTCTAGTAGATTCATTTGGAAAGCTTGTCTTCAATAAAGCTGTCATTAACAAAGAACTGCATATCTTCACAGCATTGCTGTGTAGTACTGAGGCTTTGTACACATGAAATAACGATATCTGTAATACTGTTATTACCATCCCATGCTTTGACTAATCTTTTAGCTATTGTGTTATAAATGGTTGTCTGCTGGAAATGGGTCTGATCTGTTATTGTGAAAAGACTTGGGAGTGTTTACAACAGTGATGCACCATCCACTAAACCAGTTTGTCACTGGAAGCTGGTATAATGGAAAGCGGCTGTTGGTATCATTTTAAACTGGGAAAACAAAACCTGCTTATGGTGCTGCTTGTGAAGTAATCCACTAAGCTACTTATAAGGGGGCAAATCCTGCTCCCCCATCAGTGAGAGCTCTCCTTACAACACATTGTGGTGCAGTTCTGCTGAGTGGGTGAACAGTGACAGGATGCCAGACCTCCTGGAGGAAGTTCACACACGTCCAGGTGCCATGGAGCTGTGCTCCACTCAGGCTCTCTATGCCACCAAATCAGGAGAGGGGCAAGACTGGGGGATTTGTGACTCTTTCGAGCCTACAGGGTTAAGGGGCAACCAGGAGCTTCATGGCTGTCTCCCTGCAGAATTTCACAGCACACAGCTTGGGTGCTGTATACTGGAATGACATTAAATCATCAAAAGCACAAAGGGTGGGAGAGAAACTAATGATTAAAGAACAAAATATGGAAAGAATGGTGAAAAACAGAAGTCTCAATACATGTCAAAACAGACAGACTATGCAAAATTACACAAAGTAGTCAACTGCCCATAAAAATGAACAATTTGACCTCTTTCAACAATGTCAGTGATTGAAATGAGAAATTCATATAATATCTGATGAATCTATAATAAGATGCTAATATATTATGCAGGAAACTTGCTAATAGAATGAGATTTACATACTGCATTAGCAAAACATGAATGCTAAATGCACAAACATTAATACCTTATCATGGCAACTTGCCAATGGAATTAGATTTTCCTAACACATGGGGTTGCACATTAAATAGTAAAGGCTGCTATTGTTGAGAGACTTGGGGCCTGACACCTCCATTCTCTTGCACACACAATGCAAATTTGGGTTACACGAGGAATGCAGGGCTGGGTCCAAAATGCACAGCTGGACACTGAACAGTCACGTTGATGAATTCCTACTGAATGTCTTCAAGCATTACACCAAATCTCTTAGCAATACATTATCAAGAAAAAATAAATAGATGATGGCTGTTTCAATAGCAATAAAGTCAGAGAATCAAGCCATAGCCCGAAACAGTCCTGAAACAAAGCTTTGCCAAGTCACTGCTCCTCCCCATCCACCTGTCTACACGGCCAAAAAACGGTGTGTTCTTAACCTGGGTTAGTTAATCTGAGTTAGCATATCAGTGCAGACATAGCAACTCAGCTTTTAACTCAGAATAGCAGCTCAAGTTAACACCAGTGCAGGAGCCTGCGGTTGAGCTGTCTCCGCACGGCACAGGGTGTCTTCACCGAAGACGCTACGGATGTGCAGCTGCATCAGTGTAGCTGTGCCAATGTAGCGCTTGTGTTCAACCAGAAAAAAACTAATCAGGGTGGAGCCTAACAACGAGGTATACACCAGTGTTTCTCAAGCAGGTATATGAGTACCACTGGGGGTACGCTGAGGTCTTCCAAGGGGCACATCAACTCATCTAGATATTTGCGTAGTTTTACATCAGGCTATATAAAAAGAACTAGCAAAGTCAGTACAAACTAAAATTTCTCACAGACAATTACTTGTTTTGTACTGCTCTATACTCTACACTGGAATGTAAGTACAATATTTATATTCCAATTGATTTATTTTATAAATATGGTAAACATGAGCAAGTAAGCAATTTTTCAGTAATAACTGTGACACCTGCATTTTATGTCTGATTTTGTAAGAAAGTAGTTTTTAAGTGAGGTGAAACTTGGGGTATGCAAGACAAATGAGACTCTTGAAAGAGGTACAGTATTCTGGAAAGGTTGAAAACCACCGGTATACACCAAATATAGCACTAGAGAGTAAAACTGGAGAAAAAAAACAGGACAGTCTCCTGATTCTTAAAATATCTGAAACTGTATCAGTCTTTAAAGGGAAGCTCATGCCTCATAGAAAAATATTGCTTTTAAAAACAGTCCTGCTGTTATTACTTATATTTTTCTGTATTTCTCTTCTCTCAGCCTTATGAGTTCATGTTTATTCCTGACATAAAATTATAATCCTCTGTTTGTGATATCATAATTGATTGCTGGGGAAATTATTATATGTTGAAAACAGAGGATTATGCATCACTTCAGGTAGAAAATAAATAGCAGGAGCAGATGAACACTTGAGGAACAAACATCCTAGTTTCATGCAAATATTTTTAGTGATAAAATAAAGAAAAAACATATTGATGATCTATGTTATACAGTATATGGTATAAGCATAGTTGTTCCTAAACTGAAAGATTTTTCAATTCACATGAGACACTAGCGCCTCTTTAAAATTTCATTATATCTTTTAAGAATTTGCAAATTCCGCTTTTTATAAAACAAACAAAGACTAATGATTAATGAAGTCTTTTCTGATACACTATGACTTACAAAACAAAGTTTCATCTGAAGAAGAATAAAATATCCATAACTGAACCGAAATATATCACTAAAGTATACATTTTATAACCTTCCCAGAGTCAACTCTGATTTTCTCAATAGATTCTCTAACAAACACTACAAGTAAATCTTTAAATATTTTTTACTAAATCCTCAGATTTATCTACAGTTGATAGCACAGTCCCTCTGAGAATTACTTTTCTTGCTGTAAGAAGAAATGAGCTATTTCTCGCCTTCTCCCTACCCAACATACTCATCCAGTAGTAGTGTTATTATTTGTAGTTGGACACCAATACAAAAGCAAACAGGAGACCACAAACAGCGGAGTTTGAGAGGGGGAAAAGGAGATCCCCCTGCTGAACAAACAAGGTGCGAATACTAACCTTGGGGTGAATGAGTTTGCTTGGCTGTTTGTTTTTCTTTTTTTTTCAGGTTATTTCAGTTACTGGGTCAGTTGGGATTGTGTGTCTGGGGACTGTTTGAGCCTTTGTACCTGGATCATCGTTTATCATCTTTGATCAGCCTCTATCAGCTGATCACCCTCCCCTTGTGTGATGAATGAGGGGGTAGAGCAAACCTAGGAGAGAAAGCCTTAAAAGCCAGAGGCTAAGCGACTGAGGGGAGCTAGCGAACAGGGGCCCGCAAACAGGGGAGTTTGACAGGGAGTTGGTGGGAGGGACACATAATATCACAATGGTTAGGAAGGGCTGCATTACCAGTGCCAACATTGCTCCTATCTCCTCTACCTGTGCCTGTATCCAGCAGCTTAACAAGCCGGTGCTTGGGGCGCCCAAGGGAGAGGGGCGGCATGTGCGGCAATTCGGGGGCGGCAGGTCCCTCACTCCCTCTAGGAGCGAAGGACCTGCCGCCGAACTGCCGCCGCCGATCGCGGGTTCCCCCCCCCCCCCAGTTGCCACTGCCGGTCGCGACTGCAATCGCGGCTTTTTTTTTTTTTGCTTGGGGTGGCAGAAATGCTGGAGCCGGCCCTGGTATCCAGACAGACAACCTAACCATGGATGCCTCTACCCAGATCCTGGTGTGGATTTGCAGAGACTGTGGCCTGCATTTCCCACTCTCAGAAAGCCAGGCTGGGGGGACCAGCCAGTGTGAAAGGTGCCTGCTGGTGGAATCTCTCAGGAAGTAGGTAGAAGAGTTACAGGAGGAGGTGGCTAGGATGAGGAACATCTGTGCCCACAAGGAATTCCTCAAGAGTATTCATATGGAGACATCCAAGGCTGAGGAAACTATCCAGCTACAGAGGATTGCTGTCACATCACCGGGGGAGGAGATATGGCTCTGTCATAAGGAGGACACTGGCTGCTGGTTACTTCTGGCTGTAAGCAGTGCTCCACCCCTACTCCCAACCCACCCACCATGGTGATGGAAAACCGATATGCTGCCCTGGCAACAAGCAATGAGAAATCACCCCCAAGGCTGGGAGGATCACTGCCACCACTCCCAGGAGGAAACGTAGGGTAGTGGTGGTTGGTGAATCTCTTCAAAGGGGGATCGAGGTGCCCATCTGTCACCCTGACATGGCATCCCGGGAGGAACGCGGCCTGCAAGGGGCCCATATATGAGACATTCCAGAGGGATTGTCGAGGATCATCTGGCCCTCTGACTACTACCCCGTGCTACTCATCCATGTGGGCACTAATGATACTTCAAGGTATGACCCTCAGCAGATCAGAAGTGACTACCGGGCTCTGGGATATGGGTGAAGGAGTTGGGAGTGCAGGTGGTGTTCTCTTCAGCCTTCCGGTCAAGGATAGGGGCCCAGGCAGAGACAGATGCATCCTGGAGGTGAATTACTGGCTGTGGAGATGGTGTCACCAGGAGGGCTTCGGCTTCCTTGACCATGGGATACTGTTCCAGGAAGAAGGACTGCTAAGCAGAGATGGGGTCCACCTATCGAGGAAGGGGAAGAGCATACCTGGATACAGACTGGCTAACCTAGTTAGGAAGGCTTTAAACTAGGTTCGAAGGGGGCAGGTGACCAAATCCCATGGTAAGTCAAAAACGTGGAGACCTGGGAGAAGGTTTGTAATTTGGGGGGAGCATGGGCTGTTATAGCAGGGATAAAGTAGAGACAAGACAGAACTGGAGGGGGGGAATCAAATCAGTATCTTAGATGTCTGTACACTAATGCGAGAAGTATGGGGAATAAGCAGGAAGAACTCAAAATGCTAGTAAATAAACACAGCTATGATACAGTTGGCATCACAGAGACTTGGTGGGATAATCCGCATGACTGGAATACTGGTATAGGAGGATACAGCTTGCTCAGGAAGGACAGGCTGGGAAAAAAGGGAGCAGGTGTTGCCTTATATATTAAAAATGTGTACACTTGGACTGAGGTTGAGATGAAAACAGGAGACAGACTTGTTAAAAGTCTCTGGGTAAGGATAAAAGGGTAAAAACAAGGGTGATGTCATGCTAGGGGTCTACTACAAACCACCTAACCAGGATGAAGAGGAGGATGAGGCTTTTTTTAAACAACTAACAAAATCATCCAAAGCAGAAGACTTGGTGGTGATGGGGCACTTCAGCTACTCAGACATCTGTTGGAAAAATAACACAGCAGGGCACAGATTATCCAACAAGTTCTTGGAATGTATTGGAGACAATTATTTATTTCAGATGGTGGAGAAAGCTACTAGGGGAGAGGCTGTTCTAGATTTGATTTTGACAAATAGGGAGGAACTGGTTGAGAATTTGAAAGTGGTAGGCAACTTGGGTGAAAGTGATTATGAAATGGTAGAGTTCATGATTCTAAGGAATGGTAGGAGGGAGAACAGCAAAATAAAGACAATGGATTTCAAGAAGGCAGATTTTAGCAAACTCAGGAAGTTGGTAGGTAAGATCCCTTGGGAAGCAAGTCTAAGGGGAAAAACAATTGAAGACAGTTGGCAGTTTTTCAAAGAGACATTATTAAGGGCACAAGAGCACTGCGTAGGAAATATAGGAAGTATGGCAGGAGACCACCCTGGCTTAACCAGGAGATCTCAATTGATCTAAAAATAAAAAAAAAAGTCCTACAAAAAGTAGAAACTAGGTCAAATGACAAAGGATGAATATAAACAAACAACACAAGTATGGAGGAACAAAATTAGAAAAGCCAAGGCACAAAATGAGATCAAACTAGCTAGAGACATAAAGGGTAATAAGAAAACATTCTACAAATACATGAGAAGCAAGAGGAAGTCCAAGGATAGGGTAGGCCCGTTACTTAATGAGGGGAGAAAAACAATAACAGAAAATGTGGAAATGGCAGAGGTGCTTAATGACTTCTTTGTTTCGGTTTTCACCAAGAAGGTTGGTGGTGATTGGACATTTAGCATAGTGAATGCCAGTGAAAATGAGGTAGGATCAGAGGCTAAAATAAGAAAATTACTTAAACTAATTAGATGTCTTCAAGTCACCAGGGCCTGATGAAATGCATCTTAGAATACTCAAGGAGCTGACTGAGGAGATATCTGAGCCATTAGCGATTATCTTTGAAAAGTCATGGAAGATGGGAGATATTCCAGAAGATTAGAAAAGGGCAAATATAGTGCCCATCTATAAAAATGGAAATAAGGACAACCCACGGAATTACAGACCAGTCAGCTTAACTTCTGTACCTGGAAAGATAATGGAGCAAATAATTAAGCAATCAATTTGCAAACATCTAGAAGATAATAAGGTGATAAGTAACAGTCAGCATGGATTTGTCAAGAACAAATCATGTCAAACTAACGTTATAGCTTTATTTGACTGGGTAACAAGCCTTGTGGATGCGGGAGAAGCGCTAGACGTGGTATATCTTGATTTTAGTAAAGCTTTTGATACTATCTCGCATGATCTTTTGATAAACAAACTAGGGAAATGCAACCTAGATGGAGCTACTACAAGGTGGGTGCATAACTGGTTGGAAAACTGTTACCAGAGAGTAGTTATCAGTGGTTCACAGTCATGCTGGAAGGGCATAACAAGTGGGGTCCTGCAGGGATCAGTTCTGGGTCTGGTTCTGTTCAATATCTTCATCAATGATTTAGATAATGGCATAAGGAGTACACTTATCGAGTTTGTGGATGATACCAAGCTGGGAGGGGTTGCAAGTGCTTTGGAGGATAGGATTAAAATTGAAAATAACCTGGACAAACTGGAGAAATGGTCTGAAGTAAATAGGATGAAATTCAAAAAGGAAAAAATGCAAAGTACTCCATTTAGGAAGGAACAATCAGTTGCACACATACAAAATGGGAAATGATTGCCTAGAAAGGAATACTGCGGAAAGGGACCTGGGGGATCATAGTGGACCAAAAGCTAAACATGAGTCAACAGTGTAACAATAGTTAAAAAAAAAAAAAAAAAAAGCAAACGTCATTCTGGGATGTATTAGCAGGAGTGTTGTAAACAGGACATGACACGTAATTCTTCCACTCTACTCCATGCTGATTAGGCCTCAACTAGAGTATTTCGTCCAGTTCTGGCCGCCACATTTTAGGAAAGATATGGACAAACTGGAGAAAGTCCATAGAAGAGCAACAAAAGTGATTAAAGGTCTAGAAAACACAACTTATGATGGAAGATTGAAAAAATTGGGTTTGCTTAGTCTGGAAAACAGGAGACTGAGAAGGGACATGATAACAGTTTTCAAGTACATAAAAGGTTGTTACAAGGAGGCGAGAGAAGAATTGTTCTTAACCTCTGAGGCTAGGACAAGAAGCAATGGGCTTAAATTGCAGGAAGGGAGATTTAGATTGGACATTAGGGAAAATTTCCTAACTGTCAGGCCGGTTAACCACTGGAATAAATTGCCTAGGGAGATTTAAATTGCCATCATTGGAGATTTTTAAGAGCAGGTTAGACAAATACTTGTCAGGAATGGTCTAGATAATACTTAGTCCTGCCACGAGTGCAGGGGACTGGACTAGATGACCTCTCGATGTCCCTTTCCAGTCCTAAGATTCTATGAAAAAATAAATAATATTTGCAGAAGTAATTTGGCTACTTAAACAGCACACATGGCTGTATGAAAGTGGAGTTTCCTGTCAAAATGGTAATACGTGCCAGTTCAAACACTAACATCTAATATGGGAACAGCTTTCTTGTACCATTAATGTTTTTTAATCAGATATGCACAACCAAGTGCTTCTAATACAAGGGGCACTGGTAACACAGAAGAAAACAGAAAACATACCAATAATTGCCACTTCAAATTCCTAGTTTTTTTCCAAACCTATCTTAATCCCACCTCTCTTAGTGGCTCAGATACTGCTGTAAGTAGAAACAGACACCAAGCAACCTTTATGAATGCCATAGCATATGTGCTTTTAATAAAAAAGGCAGACAACTGTTCACTGAGTACACTAATTGTTTCTTAATAACTGGAGCACATCCTACAATGCAAGATTATAGAAAACCAATATATGCTATTTGCAGTATTATAGTAAATAATAAAAAAAACAGTAAAGATAAAACAAAAATAGGAATTTTTGCCAAGAAGAAATGGATTTTTGCATATCGGTCTATGTTATGATTTTTTTTGTAATAATCTCATATCAGTACCAGATTTATATATGTTTTTGCAATATATTGTACTGTAGGAGTACAGTGGTTAGCTTTCTGTCACTTAAAAGTAAAAGTTTAAGATAAATTTTCTTTAATAAATAAATGATCCTTTCAGCACAAATCTAATCCACTGATACTGATAAACTATGGCAAGCCTTCTGACATTATGGCAGTCTGGCACTGAGCCAGAATGTGACTTCATCTTCTCCAACACTCAGTGGTAAAGCAAAGAGCTGATTGTAATCTGCACCACAAAGCCTGATGAAAAGAAACATCAAAATGATATACAATCCCTCTGACCAATTAGACTAACACACCCAGAGAGGCAGAGATAGGGCACTATTGCTATTAGTATATATTATATGGCAGGTTCTCACACCAAAATAAAGCTCTGAACCTGCACAATATTTTCTACCTGGATCCACTTTCTTAATGCATTAAGGGTATAATTGCCAGACACCTGGTTAAATTACAGACTAAAGGCCTCAGATTAAAACTATTCAAGCAGCAAGTAAAAACCTGTGCAGTATTATATTTTGTGTGCTATGTGGTAGCAGAAAAATATTACGTTCAGTGTATTATATGCAAGGTAACATATGAATGTGTCAATTCAGGTTCATTTTGTGACACCTTTGTATTACTAAATTCTACAGATTAAGTTAAGGAGGAATTATGATACAAGATGAGTTTCTAAATGAATATAGCTTTCTGCTTAGCAGCTGTCAAATCCATATGAGGCCCCGCATTGCATAAAACCCCTACTGAAACTGTGAAAGCCCCAAAAGGTTTGTAGTAATCAATTTGGGTCACGAGTCTTGTCTTTAAATTAGGAAATTCAAAAGAAGACTGTGACATAAATGATGTGCAAGTGTAATGTGGAAATATAACACTTTGCTACAAGGCAACTGAAATATGATACCAATTTAACAGCTAAAATATAATAAAAATTACAATTGTGTGAGGTAGAAATGAACTTTCTGGTGAGCAAAACAAAATACACAACCTCACCCTTCCAAAAAGCCCCCCAAAACCCAACTAACAAAATATCAGACAACTAAATTAGAAGATTATTAACTCTTATGACACTTAGACATAAGAGGACACTTGTCCTCCCTTGAAAAACAGTAACAGGCAGGGAAAAGTTATATGAAAGGAAGTGTGGCTTTAGGAGTCCTACATGTCTACCTCATATTTCCCTCAGAGAGATGGGGCAGGTAGAACTGCGAAGTGTGCAGTCAGCAGTATTATGCACAGCATAAACAGAAGTGAGACTATGACTTTACGTGTTTCTGACTTGGAACTTGGCCATGTGCCAAGGTTTGGGGGTAGTCATTGGGAAGCTTTGTGCTAGGCCAGAGGGAGGAACATTGGGAGGCAGGGTGGATCACATTAGGAAGTGCACTTGCTAGCAGGGTGACAAATCAGCATGAAGACAAATGGGAAATAGCTTTCTTCTAGCTAGTGGTGGGGACAAAAGGGTAGCAGAGCTCTTGTCTGCCAGAGGAGGAAGGAGAGCAAACCAGGAGGCAGAAGTCCTGCTGCAGGTGAGGAGACATGGACAGGGACTGGAGACCAGTGTAACTGGGTGCAGTTCTGCACTAAAAGACACTATAACTCTATTAATTAAAAGGCGGGAGAAAATGCAGATGAAAAGACTAGGGGAGCATTGACAGAGGAACATGGAATAATGTTGAGTTCTGAATACTGGGGAAGTTCATTAAGCAAGCTGAAAATGATGATACTGTAAGCTTGAAATCCTACATTAAAGCCAGACAATCTAAAAGGTACTGTATATTAAGTAATAAACTCAAAACACATTGCCAAGAGTGGCTAAAGCCCATAGGTTTTCACACCTCGTCTAAGATTTGTTTTTTTCACCTCCACATACTCCTTCTTACCCAGCCAAAAAACCAGAAGTGTCTGCTGCATAGGTCCCTCTCCCACATGTTTTACTTTATCAAGAGATTCTCTTATCTTGAAGCTGATTCTCTTTAGGCCTGCCACTGCTCCTGTCACCTGCCTCTAGATTGAGTTCAAACACAGAATCATAGAACTGGAAGGGACCTCAAGAGGTCATCTAGTCCAATCCCCTGCACTCATGGCAGGACTAAGTATTACCTAGACCATTCCTGACAGGTGTTTGTCTAACCTGCTCTTAAAAATCTCCAATGATGGAGATTCCACAACCTTCCTAGCAATTTATTCCAGGGCTTAACCACCCTGACAGTTAGGAAGTTTTTCCTAATGTCCAACCTAAACTGCCCCTGCTGCAATTTAAGCCCATTACTTCTTGTCCTAGCCATAGAGGTTAAAGAGAACAATTTTTCTTCCTCCTCCTTCCAACAACCTTTTATGTACTTGAAAACTGTTATCATGTCCTTCCCTCAGTCTTCTCTTCTCCAGACGAACCAAACCCAAATTTTTCAATCTTCACTCACAGGTCATTTAATCATTTTGATTGCTCTTCTCTGGACTTTCTCCAATTTGTCCACATCTTTCCTGAAATCTGGCACCCAGAACTGGACACAATGCTCCAGTTGAGGCCTATTCAGCGTGGAGTAGAGCGGAAGAATTACTTTTCGTGTCTTGCGTACAAAACCCCTGCTAATACATTCCAGAATGTTTGCTTTTTTTTGCAACATTGTTACACTGTTCATTCATATTTAACTTGTGATCTGCTATGACCCCCCCAGATCCCTTTCCGCAGTACTGCTTTCTAGGCAATCATTTCTTATTTTGTATGTGTGCAACTGATTGTTCCTTCCTAAGTGTAATACTTTGCTTTTGTCCTTATTGAATTTTGTCCTATTTACTTCAGACCATTTCTCCAGTTTGTCCAGGTTATTTTCAATTTTAATCCTATCCTCCAAAGCACTTGCAACCCCTCCCAGTTTGGTATCATCTGCAAACTTTATAAATCTATTTTCTATGCCATTATCTAAATCATTTACATCTTTGACTCTAATGCTTTCCTTGTGTCTGATAGCAGGGAAGCACTGTGGATTAGAGAGAGTCAAGGGACAGCTGGAACAAAGTAGGAGGCTGATCCCTGGACTTAGGAGAAACTGAACAGGAAGTAGGGAGAAGAACTCACAAAAAAGAGATGGAAAAGGAAATGAAAGAGTAGCTGAGAAGGAGAAAGTAATAGGGATCCTATTACATCCTAGCAGGTGTCTTTGGATATGGGATATGAGGTGCAAGTAATGTGCAGATAATTAGGGGGATGGTACCTGAAGCTGGCTGGGTGGGCAAACTTATCTAAGACATTATTCTTATCCAAAGGAAGCTCAACCTTAAAGAAGGTCCACTGTACTTCAAAGCCCTCTGAGGAGCTTATGATCAGGAAGATGTGAATTTTTATTGAATCAGTTCATCAATCCCTGCTCATATGAAGCTCTGTGTCTTCTCAGTTTAATTCAGATTAGAAGAACGTCTTCAATAAAATTTTAAGAATTTTCACAAACTAAAAGGAAAAACAAATCATGGAATGTTAGTGGAAGCAAGGCAGTGCCAAAAAATTTACAGTGATCATGGAACTGCTTGGGAAAAGTAAAATCACATTTGCATTGTTTTTCAAAACTGGAAATAACTATAGGGGGTTTTGTTTGTTCTCAGGAAAATGTAAAGGTAACTTACTCAGGCAATAATTTGTTACTTTGCTCTTTCTCTAAGAAGACCGGATGGCTCAGTAGAATGACACTAGGATATAGCACCTTTCACTTAATGAGTCAGCAGTTTGAGACTAGCTTGAATTGATATCGACTGAAGTGTTACCATCCGTTCAGTTCCCCAAGTAAAACTGGTTGAGGGTCTTAGTCCACACTTCCTAATCTACATTATAAAATTCAATTGCACTAATTAATACCCTTGTCTCAACAAAAGAGAGACCACAGATTGGGTGGACATAGAGAAAGATTTTAAAAGACAATCTCTGTAGATTAGGGTTGAGGCACATTAGGGGCGTAATGAGTGGAAAGCCTGACTTCACTACTGCTGCTCATGTTTAAATGCTGATTTTATAACTGCTCAATGCTAAATGCCTACTCTTCTTTGCTAGAATATTAAGTAAAGAACTGGGCAGAAACACAAAACAGTATGAAGCTGTAGGAGAGGCAGCTGTTGATATCTGACAGAAGCGATACAAGAATGAAAAATAACCCAGGGCACTGGCAGTAACTGGCTAAGGTAACATGTTCTAGGTTCTTTTACTGATGTAAAGAACATACAAATATGAAACAGCAAGGCTGTTAAATTACATTCAATCTTATACTTCAACGTATCATCTCTGCAAAATGCTAATGAAATGTTGGCGACGTAATGCCTGGACTGTGTACTTTAATACACATTGTACCAACAAATGTGAATTGCTATAGTGTTAGCTATTTATAAAAAAGCAGTGTTGCCAGCACAGTTGTTTCTGAGAAGCTATAACATTTCCTTATACTTAGAATAGGAAATAATTGTGGAATCTATTAGCAAATGTTGACTTTTTTATGATGAACGCTAACTTTCCGATTAAGAGCGTGGCGTTACATTAAGCCAAAATCCAAATTCCTTACTCAGCTAGAACTTTCACTGGCTTCAGAATCTGGCCCATTGTCTGAATAGAACTGAAGCAAACTCTTACAAGATGGCATGACTGTCTTCACCAGGGCAACTCACAAAACCCAAGGCTGAGATGTTGGAGTGCAGCCGATCCACACACAGGTTAAAGCTCACCTCTACATCTCCTTGATCTTCCTATAGCCTTTGTACAGTGATGGTCTTCCTGTGCCAAGTTAGAACAGCCTGAGGGTATTTTTTACTTTGGGGTTAAATTATTGTTTTATTCACAGTGAAGTTAGAGTGGGTTCGCAGCTAAAAGTGGTGAGTATTTGTGCAGGGAAAAGTGGTAGTTTCAAACAACTCAATTTTCTAGAGATTCAAAATATTTTCTTATATCCAGTACATTTCACTGCTTGATTTCAAGACTTACATTGTGAGTTTCTGTACTCAGGTGAATTGAAATAGAAAGTGACAATGAGATGCATATTTCAGAATTTACTCTATACAAAGGCATTATTGTGAGGTTTAGCAAGTGTTTCTGAACAAGGAAGAAAATGATTGCCAAGTTTAGGATACTAAATGACAGATAAAATATCTGCTTTCACTCTTTTTATACTGCAGTCTCCAAAATCAAGAACACTATAGATTCATACAGTACAATAAAAATTCACTCCTACATTTTGGTGACTGTGGCATTAAATAGCAACCCTGAGATTCTGTGAAAATAAACTTATTTTTCTGAATCACAGAGGCTGTATTTTCTCTTGACGGTAACAAGATTATTTTTCAGAGTAGTCTTTAGGTAGTTTTTAACAGTGTATCATCAGATGAAAAGCAAGTGTAGTTCTGTACTGTAATAATAAATGTGCAGTAACTGTTTAAATCTTTCCTGCCCAAGTTATTTAAATACACTGGGTATTTATATGTTCCAACCTTTGGAGTTAGCTTTAAAGCGATGTTAATGAGGAAAAATAATTATGCAAAAGGTTATACAAAAGCTCTTTATAAAATAAAATTAATAAATGGTGCTTTCAGCCTGTCCTCTCATAAACAAGCAATTCACTCCACAGAAAATGAAATGTTAACTTGTAGAAGCTTGGAAAGGTCTGCCTCAGTGCTGTTACTCTCGAGAGTGTCAATGCTTAATCTGTGGTGCCTGGACACTAAAGAAATAGGTGCATTACAAATTATATCAATTACGAGATATCTGAGATTAGATAAGAATAGTTATTTATGTTGGACCCACAGTATCCTAGGTGTATGACAGCTAGCTAGCTGGGTAGTAATGGTTTCTTCATTGCCATTATGGTCTACCATGTAATGGCATTCTAAAGGAGTTTTAAACCATTGACTATTGACATGACAGACTGTAAAGGGAGCACTGTATCAATGACTATTCAGAGAGTCGTTAATTCATGGATCACTGATAGGACACTCCATAACCACACTAAAGGAGCACTACTGGTCTGATGGACATGACAGACCATAATGTCTTTGAAGGAGCAGTTATGATCTATTGTGTTTAATGGATGCTATCAAAGTCCCTTCATCCACAAATTATTGACATGAGAGGTCATTGTTGTCTGCAGTGTCTATTCATGTCTCCATGGATTATTGACATGATGGCCCATAATTGGTTTCGCTGTTCCTGTTGCATTCCATCATACTATTACAGCCCCTAATTTATGGATTATTGACAGGACAGAAGACAATGGCTTGGAGTTGCTATATGCTCAGTCATGACTTCGGGCAATTACAGAATATTTAATCCATGCAACATTGACACAATGGACCATAACTCCCCCTTTGGAGCTGGTATTGTATCTGTCTTGCCAATGTGTGCCATGAAGGATCCTTATCCATAAGAATTGTGAAAGGAACTTGGGCACTCTTAACCTACAATCAACGGGAGTTCGCGTATTCAAAATAGTCCAAGCACTGTATCATTTGTACACTACTTGGTGCATGTACTGTTAAAGTATGTACGACAAACATCCTTATGAAAAGGTATCTCCTATGAGCAAAGTAGCCACCTCACTACATCAGTCATTTTAACAAAGGCGCCTGCCCCATCATGGCTCTAATGGTATGTAAAACTGAAATCATCCAGGGGTATAATTATCACAAATGAGGCTAGAAAAGAGGAAACCAGAGATAATGTTAAGAATAGTAAGAATGAGAACATTGAGAAAATTACCTCATATTCTTGTGAGAACTTCAAATTGTCATTAGCTTTCAATCTTTCAATGTGATCTGCAAGTTCCAAGATAGGTATTGGAGGATGGCTAGCCATACCTGTTGAAAGAGAGAGAAGGAAAACAGAATTTAAAATAAATCAAAGAGATTGCATCATTCTAAAATTTAGAGAATACAGTAGTTAGAATGGCTAGAAATATGCAAGTAGTAAAGATGTTGTATGTGAAAGAAGCAGGCAGATAGTTTGGTTACTCAAAGCAGGACATGCTCTGGAGAGATGAGCTTTGAAGCCAAATAAAAAAAAAAGTCACCAAGCATATTCCCAAAACTAACATTCCTAGTGTAAAAGAAAGTGTTATTGTGCCATGAGTCAATGAGGTTAGCTAGGCAAGGAAAAATGAGACAGTTAGACCTGATGTTGACTTCTGCTTTGAGTAATGACTCTTAATGTCATTTCAAACTCCTTCTCCTGCACTGTATGAAATGGAAACTGTGTTGAATTAGACGATGAAAGGTGAGCTGAGAAAATAGACACTGAAAGAGGCCTAAAGGGGAAAGAATAGTATTTTGACAGAAAACAAAGTGACTTATGCATAATCAAGGAAAACTAACTTGGAGAATGAAGGTTACCAGGGTAACCGAAGACACCTGAACCTGCAAAGGAAATGGTATAAAATAAAATAAAATAAAAAATCCCAAATAAATTAATAAAATAAAAATAAAAATGAAATGGATAGCTTGATAGTTAGAAAGGACTAATAACAATGTTTCAAGGACTGAAGGACTGACTATACATTCTGACTAAATCAGATCAGGAATACTTTAAGATAGCTTTAATATTTTATGAAGGTTAGAGATGACTGACATTCACATGCAACTATGTATGACTAGAGTAACATGCATCACTGCTTATAGACAACAGTCACTAAAGACAAGATTGGACATCAGACAACTAGAGCTTCAAAAATGTTTTCACTAGTAGCAGATTGTAGAGACAGGGGTTGTACAATTCAGCTGGAAACACGTATCTGGCTGCACTAGTACTTTAAAATGATCTTACCCCCAAGCCCCATTATCAACCCCCAAAAGTACCTACAATCTACTTCAGGTGTAAACATCTTTGTCTATTGATGAAGATATAGAACGAAAGAGAAAGTGAAAGAGAGATAGGAAAAAAAGATGGGGATAGGGAGGAGAAGAAGGGAGGAAGGAAGAGAGAGGGAGAGAAAAAAGGCAGAAAGAGATGTGGGGCCAACTAGCACAGCCTGCCAGCTGAAGATTTGCCAGCCCACTCCTTGTGGCCATTTTTCCCCAACCAATTAGTTTATTTGACCCGCCCCAAAATGGTTTGCATTTATTTCTTCAGGTTTACTTTTACCAGGCCTAGAACAATGTAGCATGTATAACCACTTGCAGGGAGAAACCACAGCTGGCTAGAAAATTTAAACTAGTGAACCCCAGGATCTGTTGAAATTACAAAAGAAAACAATGATGACTACAGGGGGCTCAAAGTGGAAGCTGTGTTGCACATTTCAGTTTGCTTTGTCACCGTGAATCTCAGGAGTGTTCTGTGGGACACCTAACTTGCATTTGCTACCGCACCACTCAATGACCATGGGATTATGATATGGTCACTTCATTAAATGATTTTGCGGTATTTCAGTCACCAATTAATAAACTTCAGTACATAGGAAGGACCAGCAGCACTGATCCTAATCATTTGAGCCTTGTACATTACACAGAAATGCTACACTCATTTAGTCAAATGCTACCTGCACAATGATTCCGCCACTGTGAGGTTTTATTATAGATAGTATGACATGCTGCCAGTCAATTGAACTAAGGGGAGTATCCAGGAATATTGGGGATATTTTTTGGAAGTTACAGGTACAAAATTAGTAGCCAAAACTCTATCTATATCCATTCTGGAGTCTCCCATTTTCTCAGTTGTCAAATTAAGGGCTATGTTACATTCATTTTTGAAAGGGTGGGTGACATTTTTCTAAAGATTAAACTGATTTGATCCAGATCAAGCACCCCAATGAAAAGTATGGGAGTGAAAAGGCACAAGAAAACTCTAGACTTATCCAGAAATGGAGGTGGGCTGATGTACATCTAAAACAGTGCTTGAACAAAGAAAATAATAGAGACAAAGATGTTTAGACCTTTTCGAGCGAATCGTGGGAGAGAGTTATTATCATATAAGGACTGAGTGGTAGTTTGGCTAGAGAGGGAGGACACAGAGCCAATCAGGGAAGCGTAGGGGACTGAATTACTGCTCAAAGCTGTAAAAAGTAAAGCCAATTGGAAATGGGAAACAAATTAGTAACAGTAGTAGAAGGCCATCATAATCAATCAATCAATCACACACACACACACACACACACGTACACTTCTGACATGCACAAAACCATTGTCTGGAAACCATACTCAGAAGAAAATATCCAGAGGTCCAATCTCTCTACTGTAAACAAGAAGGTGGGTTGTCTTTGTTAATTAGTGAACCTATCCTTTTCAACAACACCATGAACTTGGATCTCAATACTTAGCTCAGTGTGAAGGGTATTTAGTCATTTTAAAGAGTCAGAAATTGTGGATACATTATTAGGCTATTTGATTAATCAAATCATAGTTAGTCCTTTTTTAACTGATCTTATTTATAACCATCATTACAGAGGTACCCATTAGCACTTCTAAAGTTGAGCATCTACTACCATTTAAATTTCTCATTATACGTTTCTAAAGGGTGATTTTGTAGTAAACATTTGGTGCAGAGTGAAACTTGGCATAAAACTTTTCTAAGCAGGAAACTTACAGATAACTTTTAAAATTAATTGGCTGGCTCTTACTTGAACATAAACCCCTTCTGCCAGGACTCATTTTATGATCCTATAATTGAACAATACTTAACATTCTTTAACTGATATTTTACAGTCAGCTTATAAAGTGAAGTAATAGCATTTGGTAGGGCTATTATTTTTAAAGACACAACAGATGCAATACTGAGGTGACAAATAATTACTTTTTCATTTTTGAAAGTCTTTTGCTATGTACTCATTCTATGCATCCATATTATATAGATATGTACTCTTGTTAATATGCATCCACAGTTCTTAAAGAGATTTTATGGTATACGCTATGGGTTCATATTAAGGCCACATTCTGTCCCTGGTGCATGTAGGAGGCTCCTATTGACATCAACATGGGTTGTGTGCACCTAGGGCAGAACTTGACTCTCAGAACACTACACAAAATGCAGCTGATCAGACTTATTTTTATGGCTCTACAATACAGAATGCATACTTTTGCTAATACACATTAATATCATTCCATATATGCTATGAACATGTATTAAAAATAATAAAACAAAATGCAACTACATCTGAACAGGCCCTCTGACATGCTTAGTAGGTCTAAAAGAATAACATGCCAATGACATGCTTTTCTTTTCTTTTTTATTCAAATGACAAAAAAGATAAATTAAAGCACACAAAAATGTTAAAATAACGTTAAAGACCTGACTCATATCAATGAAGACAACATCATGCAAAGTTACACCTGAATTTCCATACATAACCAGCCCTTGTGCCTATGTACTGCGGAGGATTGCAAAAAGTGAGTGATTTTATACTGCATAATAGTGTCCCCCCAAAAAGAATTAAACAAGAGCTTGTGGTTCCAATAACATGTGGAAATATCTTCTGCTTGTCTTGTGGTAAATGTACCACTAATTCAGAGGAACATGGTATACTATATGGGCTACAATACTTAGGCACAATAGGGAGAGTAAGGGCAAAATTCATCACAATGCAGAGTGCAGGTGAAAGGACCTCTACATCAATCACTTAATCCACACTTACATCCTATGGGTGAAAGCCTGATCCCACTGAAGTCAATGGAGATTTTGATCTTGACTTCAGTAGGGCCAGGATTTCACCCTTAATGCGGAATGTAACCAGGTACCTGGCCTTATATAGGCTCTCTGCATTGGGGTGAATTTTACTATAAATGAATAAGAAATACAAAAGGAGCCTTTCAATTGCTATTTTGTTGCTTTTATGCATTTATGAGACAGAAGAGCAAGGTGTTTTTGTGGTCTTAATATCATTAGGGAGCACACATTTGGTTTGAAACTTGCTCAAGATGTGAATGCAGCTCCACGTTTACAAGCCCCTCATGAATGAACAAGAAATTAGAGATTACATAGAACACTGAGCTGTGATAACACACAATAATTGCTTTTAAAAAACAAACATATTGGAAATCTAACATAATTTTTACACAAAAACCTTTATTAAATTAATTATATTACAGGTCCACATCAAACTAATAATCTGTGATCATTAAAGACTCATTTATTGCAATATGTATTTGATATAATACCAGAGAAAAACAAACAAAAAAAATTATGATGAGATGTTTCTATCAACAGAAGAACCAATAAAAGTGGCACTTTTTTCTGTCAAAAACTTGTAAAAACACAAATGCAAAACTTATGTACAGCATGTGCAACAGATTAAAGGCCCAACAATACTGGTCTTCCAAGACAAATGGGAATTTGTCTTCCATCAGAACTCCAGGAGGGAATGCTTAGTATAGTGGATACTGGAATTACTTGTATTCTTTGTTAACAGTCACTACAGTAAAAATAAACTTGAGGGAGTAGGTTCAGTGTTTGTCTACATGGAGAAAAAAAAACAGAATAGCTATTTCAAAGCATTCCAACAGTTATTCCACAACAGCTCCTTGTGTGGACACTCTATTCTGGAATAAAATAAACTCCATTCCAGAATAATTAGTGTACTCCCAAAACGGAGCAATGATTCTGGAATTAAAGTGACTTTTATTCTGGAAAAGGGTGTCCAAATGAGAGCTGTTCTGGTCAATTTCTCCAAGTAGACAAGCCTGTATTCTCCCTTCAGTGTTGACATAACTCTCCTGAATATGAATAGGAATTGCATGTATACAATGAGAGGATAGCCCTGCTAACTTGCAAGTCAGATGTATAAATCCAAACATCAACTTTTCCCCTTGTGTTTAATTTGCTATTTTCCAGTTGACCTGTTTTATTTTGTTTTTCTTCATCTTGGAAACAGACTGGTGCAGCTTCCTTAAATAACTCTCCACACAAGTATATGGTGAAGAATTACTTATGTAAATGAGTAAATCTTTGAATTCAAAGCTGTAATAATTTTCTTTATTTTCCTTGAATTTCAAGCATCTTTTTATTTAACTAATGTGCTATAATGAGATAATTGTTTAATTGGTGTCCAATTACACAAATTATTTACGAGTGTGACACATTTTGTACTTAAATGAAAAACAAAAAGTGACTTGTCAGGAATAAATCAATCCTGTTCCTCAGCTGACAAGCAGAATGGAGTCTTTTTCTGAGCCTTGGATCTCAGAAAATTTCAAACTATTTCAAATCAGTCACTTTACTCTGTGTAAGTCAGAGCTTCTCCTTCCTGTAGATTTCATTAGATGAAGACATATTGTTCCTACCCTGACCCCCCACCACTCTTTGTCCATGTGGCTTAGTGACTTATAAAATTTGCTTTCAAGGTTAATGATTTTAATACCATATTTTCTAGTAAACTTGCGGTAGAATAGCAAGACTGGCTCTCCTTCACCCCTGCCCCTCTACCTTTAGAAAACGATAGACTTACAAAATGAAATCCCTTATGCTGTTGGGAGATTGGGCATTTTCATATTGATTCAAAGAAAACTTGGCGCAGATGTGACCCACTTGCTGGCATATGGGCCTATCTAACAAATGTACATTTGTATGGAAAGCACATATGGAGACAGGATCTTCTTCTCAGATGTAGAACTGTGGGCTATTCCCTTATGTTAAGACACAGTGCCAAATTTATCCATGGTGTAACTGCTTGTTGCAATGGAGTGAAGCCAGAGATGAATATGATCCTCTGTGTTCAGAATAAAATGAGAATTATCCTAATAACACTATTCTTTACTGGTAAAACATGAAGAAAAGTGATAGGAAACTGAAAGCTTTATTGTTCTGGCAATTCTGAATTTAGATTCATATGGTGACTTCATATTGTGTTAGTATTTTCATCACCAGTTCAACTTGATCATTAATAAAATAAGAAAGCCCTGACGCTGAACTAGAAGATAAATACTAGCCACAATCCACATAGTTGCTTTCAAATGGTTATATTAAACCAGATATATTAAAGGTGCTTTTACTCATATGGTATGCAATTCAAATGCATTTTAATCCAATAGGGCGAAACCTTGACATTCACATCCCACATGACCCCCCCCCCCCAAAAAAAATAAATTTGTGGTTTAAGATTTAAAACCCCCCCCCCCCCCCAAAAAAAAAAATTGTGTCTTGGGCATCTGACAGTGGTTGTTTTTGAGTCTTTCAAATAGTCAAAGCATTTGTCACCCATTACTCTTTATCAAGGTTTGTTATTATTATGAATACAGGGGATTCCAGTCCACACTCCATTATCATCTCCCAATGGAAGCACATCTACTAAATTTCTATTTTGACAGGCATATGTTTGCCCCTTCAATACGGGGCGGGGGGGGGGGGAGGGGAAGGGGAGAGGAAAGGGGGTTTAATGATGCTCTGCCTCACATTGCCTAATTTATTTTTGATCTCTGCCCCCATTAGTAACCATATTAAACAAGAGATTAGTGAGCTAAACATTTCAATTTAAGTTCAAATTGTCTCCTGAATTGCTCCACAGTATCAGTTCATTAGGAAACAAAATGACTATTTTTGATGGTACTCTTTCAATGGCAGAGATTTTGTATTCATCTGTGTCTGGAAAGCACCCAACACTCTGTGGGTGCTCCAACAATCTAAATAAATAAAATAAACAAATAAATATCCTCTTCACATCCTCTACCTCCCTAGAGTCTTATTGTCCTGGAGCATACTGACTGCTAGAACACGTTCAACACTGCGTCACCTAATAGAATTGTTGGTAACTCTGTTCAGACGGGATAAAATTGAATAGTGTAGACAAGACCTTTGTATGAGGGCGATTGTAAATGCTTCAATAAAATATACACAACACAATCCTCTGCCCCACATCCTACTGCCCATTTTTTTTAAAGGGAAAAATGTGGAAGGAAAAAAAATATGGTTCCCATGAACATAAGGCCTCTTTTTATTTCATCTTGCTGGCTTTGTGTTTGAGTAGAATTTAAAAATGTGTTGTTAATAGGTTGCTAGCCCATGCCACAATGTCTACACTACTATTATTATCTATGCTAGCTAGATTAAAGCTAGTACACGTATGCCTACCTATGCTATAATTGCACCTTCACTTGCTGAATACACATAGTCTTATGGTGAAATCATAGCTCCATTAAAGTCAATGGGAATTAAACAAGAGTGTATGCTTCCACATGGGAATAGTGACACTGACTTCAGCAGGGCCAGGATCTCATCCTTAGAATGTGTTAGTAACACCTTCTAACATGCTTTTAAATCCGGGACAAGACAAACCACCTAGGGCAGAAACTGTCTCTTTTGTTACTTGTTTGTATGGTGCTTAACACAATGGGCTCCTGATCCTTGATTGGGGGTCCGTGGTGCTACCACGATAGAAATAATAATAATTTCATTTGCAAGCCACAAGTGCCTGAAAATCAGACTTCGTTTTACAAAAAAGGTTTGTTGCCAAGGGACAGGTCTAATAGTATCAATGAATTGCGGCTTCACAGCCAAGTTCACTGAAAACTGTCTATTTCACATCAACAGCTGTTGCCATGTTGGTCCAAATTCACTCATCTCCAGTTCTTTCCAGAGCAATGAGGTAAAACTATAGTGTCTGCAAGAGCTAATGTACAGCATTAAATTCTAATGTTATTAAGCATGAGCAGCGTCTTCCCCTACTTTATTTTAAAATATGACAAAAAATAAACATAAATGCAAGATTAAGACTACAAATTTAAACACACAAAAGTAAAAAAAAGAAAACTGTATGAAGTAATATTAAATCATCCACACTGCCCATTATGACTATGGGAGCGATGAATTTGGAAATCTGTTTTAGAACATATATGATGGGAGTTAATCTGTAAGAACCATAACTTTTTCTTTTTCTGATTTTTGTGCATTTGTATACAAAATCTCGCCTTTGCATTAACTGTTTTTTGAATGTAGTAAAGATGATGGATAAATCACAGAGCGTTAATAAGTCAGAACTAAGTGCTGAGACTTCAGTTAACTCTTTTGAGATAAATTGTGTGTGTGTATTGTGTGGTTTGGTAAATCTCTGAGAATCTCTATTTAATTTCCTGATTTTATGCATTTAAATGCATAAAAGTGCCTTTAAAAAGTGGCTACATAGTTCCTCCCCTTTCACAGTTACCAGAGAGGACCAAGATGTGTTGTAGCAGGGAGCTTAATAAACAGAGGATCTTCTTGGTCAGGGAGTTCACTAGTAGATGCTGAAGGCATGACTGTGTTCATGTCTCACACTACAGAATTTATAGTACTAGCACTGATTTTTGTACATTGTTAATGGTAAATCAGGAAGATTTTAAAAGCAATCAATCAGAATTAAGCTTGGGACTTCATTTAAATCATACTGTATTAAAAAAAGTCTACTGAATCACATCACCATCAAAATTAAGAAAATTCCAAAGATAAAATATCAACCCATCTATACAAGAGTGATAAAAATCCCAATGCCACTCACATTATTTTCTTCTTATCCTGTCCTTGGCTGTCAAAGTTACTCTCATTAAGAAAACAAGATTAAACATACTGAAAAGAGGAAAGTGGATATAAAGCAGGTTTAAAGATATTCTGCAACATGTCATTCCTATACCTCAGGAATAGTTATATATTAATATACCCTTTTGACCTCACACACTGCTCCTGTTTTAGAAGACAAGAGTATTTTTTCCAGCTAACCTTGCCTTTTTATTTTGCACATCCGCAAGGTGCATGGCCCAGACACTTAAAGAGACTGCAGTGTTGTGCACAGTGAATATGAGAAGTATGCGTGATGCCTATAAGCAGTACCCTTCACCATTAAAGGGTTCTCACAGTTTTAGTAAACCAATCCCTGAAAGGGACACTGTCAACTGGAAATCTAGTCAATTTAAAAAAAAAAAGAGTTAAAAATAGTTTCAGAGAAAGCACCTGCTCCAGAGACTTGTGGCCAATTTTTGTCATCTTGCAGTTATATTTTCCTATGTTAAAAATTGTTTTCCTCTTTTCTGTTGCCATGTGAAAGACACATACAAAACCAAGGGAAACTGACTACCTGACTCTGCAGTGGAAAGAGGGAATATTTGTACACAAAGTATTGTCAAATGCACACAATTAATAAATAGGGGGGAAAAAATTTCCCAGCCCCCTATCTTTTCTAGTATTCTTCATTGTTACTCGTTTCTATGAAAAAAATGTGCTTAAGTTTTTAGAGTCTCCATTAATTAGTTCAATATGGGATTTTTTTTACACTGCAGAAGTTAGAAGAAATTATTCCCAAAACTATTAGTAAGAAAAACACTGCAAAATCTCATCATTAATCAGTATAAAGAATTTGTTAAAACTAAAGAATTCAACATTTAACAACTCAGTTCTCTAGCAGCAATGCCGTTTAAAGAAATATTGTTGAAAACCGTGAATGGTCACAGCGCTGTAAACGGGGGAGTTCTGCGTCTTACCTGGAGTTTGAAAATTAAGGCGTCGCAGCTCCACTGGATCTGTGGGATGATGAGAAGGAATTTCCTTGCTGTTGGGTATGCTGCTTTTTCTAGAGTCAGATTCAGCCCTCTTCCTGAAAGGATAAAGTAAACACAAACACACATAAGATCCTCAGTGTTAACTACACAAATACACTTGTCTGACCTATTTGATCATTCGATACTGCTTCTTTTTAAGAGTATTCACTACCCAAAGCAGAAGATAAAACAATTGTGTGCAACATGGTGGTTAAGGCAGCTACAATTTACATGGTTAAAGGAAATTTAAACATGAAAACATTGGGTTGGAGTAATTGCCTTCAGCAGTAGCCTGATCCTCCAGTTCATCATTCAAGGGACTAGAATAATTAACAGCTACGGGCTATAAATGGGAAACTTCAGGAAATCCACTTTGTCTCTGTCTTAAAAGCTAGCTACCTACCAGCTTTATTAAATATATTTGTTTAAATCTTCATTATGTAATTGTGAATAACATATGAAGATGCTATATTTGCTCTCATCATGTTTTAATATACACAGCTCTGTACTGTTTTATTTATGAATAGCTTTTATTCATTATGACAGGTTTCAGAGTAGCAGCCGTGTTAGTCTGTATCCGCAAAAAGAACAGGAATACTTGTGGCACCTTAGAGACTAACAAATTTATTAGAGCATAAGCTTTTGTGGGCTACAACCCACTTCTTCGGATGCATATCTAATAAATTTGTTAGTCTCTAAGGTGCCACAAGTACTCCTGCTCTTTTATTCATTAGGCACTTTCAAGGTTGCCGATAATATATCTGAACACTGTTGCTTTCACTTTCTAGGGAGTAAGAGCTCAATTCTCAATATTTCAGTTCTGTAATAGGGTGAGTCACAGAACACCCATGGCCCCAATCCTTTCCATGGTCACAGAGCCCCTATTCAATTTAAATGCTTCTGATCAAATTAGGGGCAGGGTTTTCAAAAAGTGTCTAAGGGAGTTAGGTACCTAACTGCCATTGACTTTCAATGGAATTTTGATGCTCTTGAAAAACCCTCCGTAAATGCAATGGGCAGAAGAGACAGAAAAAGGCCCATAGGTCCCATTTGCCTCAGAAACGAGGCATCTTTGTGCTTTTTAGCTCTTATGGGTCTCCTGTCAGAATGGGCTCCTACTGTCTGAGAGTTCCATTCTGTGAGGTCAGCCAAGGAGAACTGTATTGGCTTTCAGAATACCTACTGATTTGCATTTTCATTCAATTTGGGTTTTTTTAGAAGAAGAAGTGAGGATGAAGGTGGCAAAAAGCCAAATTTCAAGAAAGGGAGGAGAGGTGGGTGTAAGAGTTATTACAGCTACACCTATCTCAAGTGTCCTGCATTTTATTTGACATCACACTCTTGGGCCATTTTCCTGATTAGGTTTTCCTGTGATGGTGCTAAAACCTGCTCTGCTACCTCTTAAAACAGTTTAAATTCACTTCTTCTCTGTCCAGGTATTACAGGCAGAGCAGTGAGTGGTAACACTGATTAGGACATGATGTGATGGGAAAGAGAAGAGTGATGGGGTAGGAGGGAATCTTATCAATTTTAGCTATGGACTATGGTTAGCTCTATTTTAGATGACAGTGGGCAATTTCTTTTGCTTGTCTTTAATATTGAAGATACACAACTCGTTCAGCAAGACAAAAATTCCCCTCTGGTTGCCTTAATGTGCTGTGCAAATTGTATCTTAATCCCATAAGCTCTTGAAGTATGGAACCTCTGTTAACTTCAGTGGAAGTTCGCTATGCAGAAGACTTCCAAGATCAGATTGTGAAAATCAAATAATTCCAGAGTTTTAATGCAAGACTCTCGAATTTATACTCCAGATAAACCCTTAGTATGGCTGCTTCTCCCTTCAGTGGGCTACAAGAAACTGGTTTTTTAAATTGTTTTGAAAAGGATGAAGAAGCGATTCCTTCAGTCTACCCCTCATTCTTCTATGTCACTCCCCTCAGCCACAAAGGCAACAGGTATGGCAATCCTGGGGAGTCTTTGTTCACTCTGGACCCACAGCTTTGTTGATAACAAAGAGTCACTTGAAAGGAATGTGAGTCAGTGCTTTCTCTAGGGGTTGAATGTATTATCCCCAAATTAATCCTAGCCCCTGCCAACCCACAGAGCCTGGAATTCCCTGCATGACCATATACTGCTCTGCCACTGGAAAGTTGTGCCAGCTTCAAGGTGATTTATCCCAAACCTTGTAATCTGGTACCTGCGTCCTAAATGGTTTATTTTGCCACTTATTGGTCCTTCTGCTGGTCAAGCTGGCTCGGTATCAAAATGCTCTCTATGTACTACAAGCCCCACAAAATTGATTAAGCCCCAGTTAACCTCCCACAGACCTAAAGAAAGGTAAAACTTGTAGGGAAACAGTTCCTGTGAATAGACTTCTAGGACTGTGCAGGAATCAGTCTTCTTAAATTGTTGTCAGGTTCAACCAAACAGACTACAGATCAGTGTCACAGACAGGGCTGCTGAGAACAGGTTCGTGCCCCGGTGAAAAAAAATTTTTGGGCCCCCCCGGAAAGGGCGGACCGGCTAAACAGGGCCGATGAGAGGGGGGAAGCTGGGCCCGGAATTTTTTCGGGCCCCCCAGCAAGGGCAGACCGGCTAAACAGGGCCGACGAGGGGGGGGGAAGCCAGGCCCCGGGCCCCCTTCCGGACGACCGCTGGGCCCTGGTAAATTTGTACCGGCTTCCCCCCTCAGCCCCCCCCCCCCATCGGCCCTGGTCAGAGATAAAATTATAAAGTCAGATTCTGCCATCCTTAATCATACTGGGAAAAAAGCTGGTGCAAGTGAAGTCCATGGACATTTTGCCAGGATGTCATCCATTAGTAGTACCTCACTCAGTGAGTAGCCCCAATGAAATCACTTTAAACTTTATGAAATAAAAAACTGCACAGGGACCCACGCTACTGCACATTTTGCTTCATGAAATCAATGGGTCTATTTACAAGTTGGCACTAGTCAGCATAGTTCAGAGGCCATGGTGATGTGTGCCATTCTAAAATCCTGGATAGATGGACAATAAGCATGGGTATCAAAATTGAGGCCCTAAGAATTAATGTAAAAGGTCCCAAACTCAACAAGTTCTACACCTTTCATTTATTTAATAAAGTATTTGGTGACCATCAGTGAATCATTTAGGTGCCATCCAAAATTTAAAACAACTAGTGCTATGCAAGGCCTTCAGTGGGCAGACACAGAACATTCTACCCTATAACCACCCCACTATGTGCTTCCAGAAGAGCTCCATGACTGCCAGGCCCTCACTTCTAGTATTTGTAGACATGCAGTTTCATTAAAAAAAAAAAAAGATACTTTCATTGAAAAAGGGGGTAAAACAGATTTTCATGAAAATTCAGTTAAGTAAATGTCACTGGGCTAAATTTCCTAGAGGACCTCAATCCAGCTTCAAAAGGCTTTTTTTAATTTATTTTTTTAACATACAAAACCTTTATCTGCAAGAGCAAATGAAAATCGAGTGTATAAAATGGGTAGCAAGACATTTAGTTACTTGATTTGAATCTACAAATTTGGGCGGTTGAACCGTTAATTCATTACATATACAAAATTGTGGATAAATATTTATCCAAATTTAGTACCAAACCCATTAATGTTTTTACATTGATATGTGTGTTCCCTTTTCTTTCAATTCTTAAGAAGAATGTTTATTTATATCTGGTACTCTTAAAAAGTGAAGGACTAGGAGAACTGCCTAGAGGCAGACATCATTTGCATTTTTCCACATATAGCTCTGCTAGTGCATATCAGCTTTGACCTGCACAACCCCCGTTTCTATATTAAAAAGCACTATAGTATCCTACAATAGCTTCAAATGTTAGAGTAAACATAAATAGCCTCAAATGCTACAGTAACGCTAAAACTGCAGCGTTTGGGGCACTTACTGTAGAACAATGTACTTTTGTTTGTTTTAATTAGAGTTATTCTAATTCTGTCTCTCTCTAGACCCGAGAATGCTATAGTAATTGTATCAGATTGTGTGGGTTCAAAAGGATTTATGATGTGAAGGACTACCCTCTAAGGACTAGGATGAGATCATCAATTTATTTTTACTTGTGACCTACTGTAAGTCAGGATTGCATCCAGGCTGTTAAAAGTGCATTAACCCATTACAGTACATAATTTCCCAATTCTTCTGAAGCTCCGTTTTGAGACATGAACACCATTTTAAACTTGACCAAAGAACTCTCATAAATTGATTTGTACTGTCACCTGAAATTGTAACTGAGGAAAATATAAGATATGGAAAAAAAAACTTTTTTTAGTTAAAAGATGAAACACTGCTATAAATGCCTCATGCCTTTTTAGTGTTGTAAACGCTATAAAATATCTAGAGCACTATCACGCTGTCTTTATATTTTATATGTATCTGTCCAAGATCATTTAGACTGACAAAAATTCTGTTTTAAATCATCATCATGATAAACTGTCTGTACTTTTTTCCTCTTTTTTTTCTTTTTTGGTGTAAATGGAGGGCAATTGTTCTTCACTTCTCACCTGTCAGGTTTACTGCTCCATTTTAATGCGGCAAAGAGGGGAAAAAAGGTTAAATGTTAGTTGGCCAATGGCAAGAAGAGTAACCATGACAACAGGAGATTCAAGAAATGGTGTTTTACAATGAGGACACAGAACTTACATAAATTACAGAATGACAGCTCATCAAAACATTTAATGCCTTCTAATCATGGAATAAATGGAGGACACAAGGTTAAGTTCAAAGAGTCTTTTGCTGCTGAAGAAAATATTTTTGTATGAATATCACATTCCCTTTTGGTCATCACCTACAAAATAATGCCACAATCAATTACATTCCAGGAGGTTGCAGATGCTGGATATATTTCTGAATTTTACTTACAAGCTGGAGAAAAGACTTTCATCTAACCTAGGTACAGGGAAGTTTAGTGTAACACATTTTTTTCATTAAAAAAAGGCTAAATGGATGAGATATTCCTATAGAGTGACTAAGACTTGCACTAAATTACAAAAGATTTTTATCCGGTTTTACGCAACTAGGTAATAAAATGTCAGAAATTATTTTTAAAAGGTCTCTTGACAACTAAGGTAATCCTAAATCTTTCCCCAATAAAATATTAAATACTCTTTTTTGCTTTAAAAGAAATAGCTCATCTTAGATCTATAGTGCATGACCTATAAAAATGGGTGGAACTGGAAAAAGACTTTATTACTTGCTATCAACAGGTCACATAATTGAAACTATTCCCAAATACCAAAAACACAGTGTATCATCATGATAATGTGGGGAGCTACAAAGATTTTATTGCTTGGAAGCTGCAATGACCCTATTACTTACAATGGGTACTAAAATCTTTATAGTGCCCTGCAACATCACAGATCTTTTTCTTTTTTTAGAGTCTCTCCATTTTTTCCTTAGAATCATGTTAGTTACTATGGCGCAAATCTGGAGCTCCTTGCTAAGTTTTTATTCAGTCCTTACTTGTTCTGGCAAAACTCCACTGGGCTCAAAAGGATTTAAGATAACATTCCAAGCCTCTGAGCAGATTCACACAGCTGCCATTTAAACAAAAATCAACCTGCTAAAGAAATGTTTCTTTCTGTCTCCTAAACACGGAATGTCTTCCAGAAACAACACTGATTAAAGTGAGTTCCAGGATAAGCAACATCCAGCCTTGCATCCATGGTGGGTTTCAAGTTAGGTATCTCGTGAGCGTTCAGAAACACAGAAATCAGACATAGGAATTTAACACCAGTGAAAGTTGATATTTCAGCGGGATACATAATTTCTTTCTAGCCCTGGCAAATCCTGAGATGTTGGATAGTTTTTAGAGATTTCTAACATTTATTAATTAACATTTTCCTCTCCCTCCAAGACATGTGCTGTTAAATTCATATGGCCAAATTTACAAGTGAATCTAAGGGCTAACTTGTAGCTTTAACAAGTGCCCTGCATGTGAGGCAGCATTTTGTTGCACTGCCCTAAGAACACCCTGGGTGATAAGCTGTGACTCTCAGAGTTGCAGTCTGCCCATCAGTTATCCTCCTGTTCTGGGGGAGACGTACTTTGTACCAGCCCTACACCTGATGCAATGTTTCTCCTCCGGTGCTCTGGCAGAGCTATGCTGCTTGGTGCATTGCTGGAGGCAAAGCCAAGACTCCATTCTCTGTCCACCTGCACAGGATTGGGAGCGTGAAGGATGCTTCCCCTTCCTCACTTATGTGGGTAGCTGACTCACTGAGGTAAGGGGGTGCCTTATGCTCCTGTACTGCCCTGTGTTGTTGCACAAGATGGGCTGTGGTATGGCTATGAATGAGTATAAGGAGAGTTTAAAGTTGTATAATTACCCCTTCCACCCATAAATGTATGTTTCATCAATTTAGTTTCTCCCAGATTCCCCTACATTGATTGCTGAAATTCACACTGAATTTAACAATGAATTTAACAACGGGTGTGTGTGTGTGTGTGCGTGTGTGACCAAAAGGGGCTTAACGGACACAAAATATAGCTAATGGCGAATAAGAGAATCTAAGATGATGCAACACACACAGAGGCCAAATAGAATCGACTAGTATGATTTTTATCTTCATGTTGTCATGTTAATTAAATATATAGAATTCTTTGGAAATTTTGGATACAGTTCTGATTTTCTCTGAGTATATATTACTAGCTTCTCTTTTGTCTGAATCAACAAAAAACAGTTTTCTTGAGGGCAAGAGTATAGCAAGAAAAGCAAGGGAAAAAAAGAGTTTTGCCCAGTTAATTCACTTAGACTACCAAATCCTAAAGATGGGAACGTCTGTTCAGAATGTTTAAGGAACCTTTCTCAGTATGATTCTCTCCCTTCATTAAGGGTACGTCTTCACTACCCGCCGTATCGGCGGGTAGCAATCGATTTATCCGGGATCGATATATCGCGTCTCGTTAAGACGCGATATATCGATCCCCAAACGCACTCACCGTCGACTCCGGAACTCCACCAGAGCGAGCGGCGGTAGCGCAGTCGACGGGGGAGCCGCGGCCGTCGATCCCACGCCGTCTGGACCCCAGGTAATTCGATCCAAGATACTTCGACTTCAGCTACGCTATTCGCGTAGCTGAAGTTGCGTATCTTGGATCGATCCCCCCCCCCCCAGTGTAGACCAGCCCTAAGGGTGTGCAGTGAGTACCACTGCTTATCACATCATAATTCAGCTGGGTTTACAACCAATTTAGGACAAAAAACTCTTACTTCTATACTGAGTACCTCGATCAGTCTTAATCATGAAGGCTCTCAGAATGCAACTATGTTCAGTGACAGAGGGTGTGGTCCAATATTTTTCCCATTCATTTTTAGAAGTACTAATCCTCTTGATTTAAGATTGGATGACATTTGGCCTGCACTCTCACGGCTGAAGAAGAAAGCCTAAAATCTCTCAGATTTGGCATCTCTCAGCCTCACATCCTTTCAGCACGCCACCTATGACAAACATTGTCACATTCCTCTTTATGTTATATGAGGCCCATCTCAGTGGCTTTGGTTCAATCTGGAAAGCTATTTGCAACAGCCTCACAAATAACAAAGGTATCAGACACATACTCCTTGCCTTTGTAGGTAGTAAAAGCTTGACCCAGGCCACTTATCTACACTACCCAGGCCTCCTCCAACTGAGGGCTAGGGCTCATCGCTTTAAACGTCCTTTTATAAATCAGTCACCACTGCCCCTACATCATATTAAAATTTAATAACAGTAATGTTGAAATTAGCAGTCCATGTCTGTTCATAAAGCTGTCTCTGATCAAAAATCCTAGAAAAGAGGTAAGACTCACCCCTGTTTAAAATACCTCCTTGGTTCCTTTCCTTCAACAGACATGGTGCCTATATCCCCACACTTTCCCCCCCCCACAATACTGCTTCCCTTTTTGCCATAATCATTTTTGGTTTGCTACTTTTTTACTGGGTAATATGGATTTTTACTGTTTCAGACTTCTGAGACAGTTCTACTCCCTGTTCCAGGGTTAGCTCAGACATTAACTGTGTTTTTTTTCTGAAAGTTCCTTAACATCCCAACTACTAAATGATATCTTATATGTTCTTCCTTACAGATACCAAAGTCACTGGGCTCTTTTTGTTCATCAACGTATTTATAAATTCTTCCATGTTTTGAATAGGTTCAAAGCACCTTATAAAAGAATACCCATGCATATATTCCTTTTTTTTTTTAATACATCCAATATATCCACACAAATGTCATATCCTAATTTAATTTACCTCTTGATCTAGCTCAAACCCAGTTTATATTACTTTATATGTCTGTAAATGGTTGTAAATGTAACGTACACAATCCTTATTCACTACCTCTGAATTTGGCCCAGGGCTACAAAGCCAGACAGCCTGTTTTAACAAGCAAAAGGATATGGAACAAAACTCCAATAAAAATGTTTTAAAACTCTTAACACATTTCTAAAATGTTTTTTGGGAAAAACTGTCGAAAATGCCGAGAATATATGTTGGTTTGATATAAAGGAGTTTGATTGGCATCTGTTTGGGATAACCTACCTAACTTTGTCTCTGGTGAGCTGGCAGCTACTCATGCCAAAAAATGGATCCAGTCCCTTTCAGTGAAGCAAGGGATGTGAGCGTTTTGTGTCCATTAAGCCCCCTTTGGTCACACTTCCCCCCCCCTAATTGGGACCCTCAACCTCAGTTCTGCCTGTTCATCTAGATAAGCATTTATACATTACTCTACCAAAAAACATCTGATGCATCAGTGTCTGCAAGCAGAATCCCACAAGTGAATGAAGCTCCTACTTTGTTAACAGTGAGCATTCCACATCATCCTTTCTGCATCATCTGATAACTTCCCTTATTAGGCCAAGTCTATGCACAGAATTGAACCAATATGACTAAAGTTATGATTTTATACTGATTTTGCTAAACTGGTGCAATTTTGTCCGGGGGCACTCTTACATCAGTTTAAACCTGGCTTGTATCAGTTTAACCTGCACCTGCAAATTCACAGAAACAAGCTGAGATAAACACTTATATATTGATACAGCTCCATCCACAATAGGGAGTTACACCAATTTAAACGTGGCAATATCTCATATTAATTTTGTTAAACTGGTACATAATTATATGTAGACAATTCCTTGAACTCTAAAAAATATAGATGGGTATCCTCCCAAACATCTCTAGTGCTACTAGCAAATAAAAGATGCAAAATGTGCCTTCTATAGTCTGCATATGGGATTCCCTTTGCACTCTTGACCAAGAAATTTTTACCTGCTCATGTGGTGTACCTCTAGAGCTTTTTGGCAACACACCGTGAAGGACGTAATTATGGGTATAATCAATATTCCCAGGGTAGGTATGGATCTGCCTTATATTTTGACGGGATTTGTTTTGGTTTTTGTTTTAGTAGCTTTGAAGGTATTGTATTAGAGATAACCGAAGTAGTGACAAGAATTGAGTATTTCACTTCCAGCCTGTTTCCAATTACCAGTTTTTATAATGACTGATAGCCACAAGGAGGGGCTCACAATTAGATTGGCTCAGACGGTAGGTACTAACAGAAACATTCATGAGGCATAACATCTGCAAGAAACAGAATGATTTCTGTGCTGCTATATGATTATGATCCTAAAGGGCATCTTTATAAATATATGTCTGTTTGGATTCCAAAACAGAGGTTGCCTCAGGACTGTTCTTTACGCTGAACACAGTATTTCTCTTTCAGAAACCTGAAGGCCTCTGCATCCATCTTCAGCTGTTTTAGACTGCAGACATTTGGGGAGGGGGGGAAATCCAGGACGTTTGAGGCTTATGAAGATTTTTTTTCTTCATCAGAATAGGTACAGTTACAATCCAATTGCTTCGCAGAAAATAATTTAATTAAATGTAGAGTATTTAAAAAAAATACATCCCCACATCTTTACTGCTTCCTCAGATTTTCATGGGTAGTTTTAGTCAGACATATTTGAGGCTTAATGATGGCTCAGACACTAACAATTATACATTACCGATATACTTTCAAAACTGTTTTGGGTAAAGAAAAAAATCAAACAGTAAAACTTTGAATCTGGGCTTCTGACCATCTTGGGTATTCCTCTTCTCCACCTTGCACATTGTGTAGTCATTGACATTTGTGAAAAGTAGGTGTAAAAGGCTAGGAAGCTTAAATGATAGTACTGTACGCAGACTTTGCCTGCACTTTGCATAGGTGTAAATGACTGAACAAGGTATAAGGCAGTGGAGAATCTGACTCTCAAATAATGGCAAAACCTAGATCTGTGTCTTGTGCAGCGTGATGTAACATACACAGGGTGACCAGATAGCAACTGTGAAAAAACGGGATGGGGTGCGGGGTAATAGGCGCCTATATAAGAAAAAGTCCCCAAAAAAGGGACTGTCCCTTTAAAAATGGGCCATCTGGTCACCTTAAACATACAGGATGAAAAAAGAGTCAGCAAATGACTCCTCAAGTTTATGATCAGATTCCAGTGTTAGTAGCAAATGATTACTGATATTTTGTTAATCCTGGGGTACAGGAATGCATGTACATACATGGCCAAACTGAGGCCTGATTTCAGGAGGCACAACTCCAGTTACTTTTAGGGAGATGAGAATTGTGTCTGTTCACACCAGGACTGAATGTAACCTATAACGTATTACCATTACAATATTAAATAGATAAGTAAAAAAAGTGAAATGATTATATGGATACACGTGTACACATACACTAATGTACATATATACGTAAAATACAAAAACATTTTTAATACCCCAAATTGCAATACAGTGTCATCAGCAAAAGAGTGAAACCAAATCACTATAACTATCGGGAAAACTCAAAGTAACTTTTCAGTTCTATACAAACTAAACAAAATTTCTTTAAAAAATATAGCAAGAATCCACAGGATGACATCTAATATATAGAGTATGGCACAACAACTTTTTATCTGATCCCACTGTATCTTAAAATGGTCAAAATATCTAAAAGTCACCTTAGTTTAAAAAGAACTATTTGGTAAACTTACCTTTTATAAAGAAGTATAGCTATAACAATGCAGATGATAAACACCACTGCGAGAACTGGTCCTACAACCCAAATCAAGCCTTCTTCTTCATCTGTAATTGGCTGGGGATCGAGATCCATTGATACAACAGGATCAGAATATGGGCTGGTTGCATACATGGTCTGTAAGAAAATAAGATCCTATTCAACGATAAAGTAATGGGCATGAGAAATAACTGTGCTAGAACTAAATAAATGTACATGGAATATAATGGCATTATAATACCCATTGTTATTTCTTCAAATCCTACACTATATAGATTAAAATGTAAATAATTTATTATTATTACAATTTTATTTATATTGTATCAAAAGTATGATAGGTGTATACAGAGAAATGAGGAGACAAGGTCTCTGCCCAGAAGATTTCACAATCTCAGTGAGCAATGTAATGATGAAGAATTGGGGAGATGATGTAACAAAAGAAAATGACTAGCAAAGTACAGTGGATGATTTGTTTGTTCACTTCTTTGTTTTGTTTGCACTGCTGGGAAGGGAAGAGGGAACAAGAGTTTAAACGCTTCCTGGAAGAGGTGTGAAAGAACTGAAAGAGTAGAGGACAGAATTATAGTGGACAGTCAGGAAGGCAGGGTTAAATATAGGGATATGTTGGGCAACAGTAGCACGCCGCTTGGTCAGAAACAATGGGACAAAGTGGAGAGTGCAAAGAGGCAACAACAGAGAGCTAGATAGGAGCTAAGTGGGTTAGGGACTTGAAGACAAGGGGAGAGACTATGAAGAGAGGCTGGACATAGAGCGTAGAAAAGCTAGATAACTTTGGAAGCAATGTAGCTGAGATATGACGAAAGCTGGATAAGGGTTTAAGCAAAGAAAATAGAGAGAAATGGACAGATTATGAAGATGTTGTAGAGACAGAGGTCTACTATGGGCAAAAGATACAGAGAGGAGTCACAGATCAATTCAGAGCCTGTAGCAGAGCAAGGATGCGGAGTTGTCAAGGGTAACAGAGAAGAGAGGAAGAAGGATGAATGCTGGGTAGAGGACAAGCAGCTCAGTTTTTGCCAGACTAAGCCAGAGTGGCTGAAGGCTGTGCTTTTTCCAGCCATGCTAGTTGTGTCAGTTCGGTTCACTGACAGGCCACTTTATGGAATACTCTGTTCATTTGGGAGCTTTGCTTAACCAAACTATGGGTAGAGTCACACCAGGGTGTCAGCACTAATGAAGCAAGGAGGAGGAAACTTGATGGCAACTTTATATGCGATGCAGGCCTTAGCAATGACACCATAAAGAAAGATGTTTTCACTTCGGATTAGATAATTACTAATTTCACAGGTCAGAAAAGTTTGAATACAGACGTGGTTACATCTGAAAATTGCTTTAAATAGTTGCGATAAAAAATGATTACGCGGTACTGACCAATGATATCATGTTCAATTGTCTTGTCATATAAGTGAATAAATGGGTTAATATGAATAAAAACATTTAGAAACTGACTATATGAAAAACTGACAATGGTTGTCTGTGGGACAAGCAAGCACATCATTTACCATTTGCTTTTGTTTTTTATAACAAATTTTCTTCTAAGGTATGAAGAGTTGTTTAATCACTTGCGTTCCATCATCCTGCTTAAAGGAACCTTGACCTAGGTATTTTTCTGCTTCAATGTTAATTGAAGATGCAGAAGATTCTGCCACTGGAATATTACTTTGCCTTCAGCCTCTCTTTCCTGAGCAAGTAGAACCAAATGCTGAAGCCAAAATGTGATAACAAACTACCCCATGGGAATAGGCTGAACCAAAGAAGAGATATGAAATCCTTGATGTCTACTTTTACCTATAGGCATTGTTAATACGGTTAGATTTTTAAGACAAATCTATTTTCTGATCATTTGTAAATGCTTAGAGTTAGGTGCAGGAGAAATGCTGTGTAGAAAGTATTCTGCCTGTGCAGAAGAAATACTCTGCTAGAGTGTAAGATTCAAACTCTAGCAGCCTCTGGAACTGATGTGTTGAGAACAGAGCACAATGGAGCATGGGACATAGATGCTCATTTATCTGACCCCTCTTCCTTCCCTATGGCCAGATCCACAACTACAAAATCCTATCACAGATTCTGGATACCATGTTTAAGTTGTAAACATCCAAACCAAACCTTTTTATGTTCATTTATCTTTAAGGCAGTCAAAGTCCCAAAATCAACAATGTTAGACATTACAGCCTTAGTTAATATGTAAAATTACAGAAGGAGCAAAACTTTGCAAAGAAAACATTGAATCTTAGTATGGGTAATTTGTGAGTATAGCTTTTCAGATATCTAACTTTCTACCTAAAAGCTGTCCTATTTTTCAACTTTAAGATTTAATGACGTGACGCCTATGCTCAATTCACAAGGCCACTGGCTCTTCTATCACCAGCTGTAAATCATCACTTAGTCACTTTTTTTGGTTAACTTTTCAATGGTGTGTAGGATTTTATTAATTAACACATTTTCCATTCCATTGACACAGTCTTTGCAATCACTGTAAGACAGAAAGAGGAAAAGGGAAACTTTTGTTCTATATTAGAACGTCCTTAAAGCAGTTATTCCATTTTCAAATGAAGCCACAAGTGGTAAGTAGACTAACTAGAACTTCCTCCTCGTTTTCAACTAAATAAACTCTCCACACATTTAAGGCATTGCCAGACACTGGAGGTCTTTGACTAGACTTCAGATTACTGTTACAGTAGGTTCAGCTGGCTGAGCCCAGCAAATGTATCTGTCAGGCTTAGGAATCAATTAGAAAGACACTATGCGACATATTGCATGTTCAAATGTTAATGTATGAAGCAGCATCTTTCCACCGTCCTATTTCTATCTTTGTTTAATTATTTTTTTTACTGTTTTACTTGCAGCTAAAACAACTCAAGCATAAAGGGACATAAGAATAAGATGAATTACATAATGGGAAGAGACAACTCATTATTTAAATCACCTCAGGAATTCTCCTTATTATTGCATTATTTTCTCACTTTCTTACATTTCACTGATAAAGTTGGTAGCAAATTACTATCTCTGAAGAAGCTAGCTGTGCATGTCTCTGATTAGATAGATCTTTCCAAAGATTTTTGGTAACAAACACCATTGTCTCAATGGTAGTCCGCAGGCAAGAAAGGAACATTTTTTACACTGTGAAAGATATTGCTATGAAGCTCATGCCTCAGTAGTTGCATCACGGATGTCATGAAGCAAGGCCTGTAATTTGCAAAGGATCAGAATAATGCTAATAAAAGGTGATCTTTACCCTTCAGTTACAGAAGCAAATAATACATTAAAACGCACGCAGAACGATTACCTTCTAGCCTGAGAGATCGCTGTAAATAAGCAAGGAAAGACACTGACTTTTGAAAAGCACTGACATACCCAGTAGGTAACTGACCTTTTGTGAGTGGACAGAGGAGTGATCGTGTGAACAAATACTATAAGAAATGAGTGAAGGTAAACTTAGGAATAAAAACAACTGCAGCAAAAACATGCAGCCCACTTACAGATTCAGAGTGCTCCATTACAGCCAAAACAAAGAAGACATATTCTTGACCGCTTTGGAGTTGCTTATTCTCAAAGCCACCATACTGCTTTTTATCCCCCAGGGTGAACTCAGTAGGAAGAACTTCAAAGTGAGCTGCAATGTATGGCTTTAATTCAACTTCTCTCCCAAAACGAATGCTTCTGCGTTTCCTAACTATCTCCTTAAGTAACGGGGGGGGGGGGGGGGGGGGAAGGAGAGAGAGAGAGAGAGAACAGAAAGATAACTGTAAGCATTAATGTAACTTATTGACAGTTTAATGGGAAAACTTAATTCAGGGCCAAGAACTATCAAAATACCATTTATGCTCATTTCATGGTGCTTGTCAGTATCACTAAATCTCAGTTCTTGCAATCCTTAAATTTTTGGACTTTCCTGTTAAGATAAGATACTAAATTGCAATTGCACTGCTCAGATTATAAACATGGGTCAACTAGATCAATTTTCAGTGCCTGATATCATTGTCCATGCTAATAAAACCCTACAGAATTAATTCCTACAATGCATTACACCTTTTCTCTGAAAAATAAAGACAATTTGTTGCATAATATTTTTTCATATGTATGCAGCAGCCACACTGTGACCTCCAACTTAATACAGTGAATCCCAATAAAGCAAATGAACTTCCCTCCGAGGAAGGAAATTGAAAACAATACAAAATTGAGAAAAAAAAATCCCAGCCTGTGAAACTCAGGCTTCATTACCTAGGTTTAATTTTTCAGGGGGACTTTCTAAAATGCAAACACTATCTTTCTAGCACCATTCAGTATTACGAAGAGTTTAGAATACAAACAACAACATCATCCATATTCACAAAATAGTCCATTGGATTTCTGTAACAGCTTTCATCCGAGGCTCTCCAAGAACTTTACAAATAATGAATCTCAAATACACACACACAGTGAGGGAGGTAAAATTAAATTCATTTTACAGATGAGTAAAGGGAGGCAGAGAAAGTTTAAAGGCACAGTTTCTTGATGCACTTATCACCCACAATTCCAACTGACGTCAATAAAAGTTTCAGCTGCTCATCATCACTAAAATCAACCTTTAAACAACTTGTTCAAGGTCACACAGCACTTCAATGGAAAAGCCAGGAACTGAACCCTGGAGTCCTGACACCTAGACCACTTTCCATCATAACAGTTAAGCACCAGAACTTAACATACTCAACGGAGACATAAACTGTGTAGCCTGCCTTTCAAAATGTAAACTTCCTTTACCCCATTAAATATTTGCTCTGATGAACAAAGCCAAAATATACATCAGGGTATTTGGCAGTAAGATTAAATACTAGCTCATGTTTGTATGTTAACTAATAAATGAAATAAAGCCGACCTGGTAAAGCCACTGATTAATTACTTATTTAAACGGCCAAATGCTTATTCAATATCTTTTATCACATTGGATATACTGACATTAAGCAAATACTAATTTGACTCATTTAAAAATAGCCTGAAGTTTTCCTGCTTGACAAGTGATGACTGCTAAGAGTGTTCCCTCATTTTTCACCCATAAAACTTATTCATTGTCCTATTTTAAAGTAAAAGCAATAGACTCAGTCTCCAACCTTATATTCTTCCAAGGTCACACAGTTATTTTGAGTTCTTCTGCTCCCAGACAAAATGAACAAAATGGGTAAGTTTTCACTACTTTGTTAAGTGTAGGAGGCAAGTCTCCAGGGGAAAGTTACAGATCAGTAGCAAAGCGGCGAACAGCAGAGGCTAACAGAGGGAGTTTGCCTGGGAGCTGTCCGAGAGGAGGTACGCTAAGTGCTGCATTAGGGGGGCTGTGTTGGTGAGTATCTGAGTGTCTGCTGCTGGGACAGTTGGTCAGTTTGACCGTGTGCTTGATTGCTTGCTTGTTTGTTTGAAAAGTGTGAATTGGGAGTGCTTTGTTCCAGGTGGGCCTTGAGTGGGCCTGACTGGTATATAAGGGCAGTCAGCAGCGAACCAGCTGAGCGACGAACAGCAGAGGCTAACAGAGGGAGTTTGCCTGGGAGTTCGCCTGGAGAGAGCTCACTGAGGCTTTCATCTGCAGGTTTCTCTGAGTAGTTCCTGCAACAGCCGAGGAAGCTCTTAAGAGGACAGGGATATGGAAGGTGAGCGATCAGCTGTTGTAACCTGCATAGGTTGTGCCATGTTTGTCTTTCTTCCACAGGACAGAAGCGACTTTGTCTGTACAAAGTGCAAGCTGGTCTCCATATTGGAAGAGAAGGTTCGAGGGCTGGAGAAACGAGTATCAACACTGCGTTGCATAAGGGAAAATGAAGATTTCCTGGATAGACGTCAGGAGATGCTTCTACGGCCACAATGTTCTGAAGATTCGGAGCAGGCGCAGCAGGGACAGAAGGATTGTGAAGAGGTTTGGCAGCATGTGACCTCCAGAAGGAGAAAGAGGAGCGTCCATGTACCAGCAATGGAGATACAGGTGAGCAATCGTTTCCATGTTCTCTCCACAGGTACTAATGCGGAGAGTGGACTAGATGACCCATCTGAGGGAAGGGAGCAGAAGGAGACTCCACTGATTGGAAGGCAAAAGATGCACTGTCCTAGAGATGGGGGTTCCATGACCACCACTTCCAAGAGGGACTGAGTCATCTATCTGCCACCCCGACCGGGAAAACCGAGAAGTCTGCTGCTTGCCAGGAGCTAGGATACACGATGTGATGGAGAGACTGCCGCGACTCATCAAGCCCTCGGATCGCTACCCCTTCCTGCTTCTCCACGTAGGCACCAATGATACTGCCAAGAATGACCTTGAGCAGATCACTGCAGACTACGTGGCTCTGGGAAGAAGGATAAAGGAGTTTGAGGCGCAAGTGGTGTTCTCGTCCACCCTCCCTGTGCAAGGAAAAGGCCTGGGTAGAGACCGTCAAATCGTGGAAGTCAATGAATGGCTACGCAGGTGGTGTCGGAGAGAAGGCTTTGGATTCTTCGACCATGGGATGGTGTTCCAAGAAGGAGGAGTGCTAGGCAGAGACGGGCTCCACCTCACGAAGAGAGGGAAGAGCATCTTCGCCAGCAGGCTGGCTAACCTAGTGAGGAGAGCTTTAAACTAGGTTCATCGGGGGAAGGAGACCAAAGCCCTGAGGTAAGTGGGGAAATGGGATCCTGGGAGGAAGCACAAGCAGGAGAGCGCAAGAGGGGAGGACTCCTGTCTCATGCTGAGAAAGAGGGACGATCAATGAGTTATCTTAAGTGCCTATACACAAATGCAAGAAGCCTGGGAAACAAGCAGGGAGAACTGGAAGTCCTGGCACAGTCAGGGAACTATGATGCGATTGGAATAACAGAGACTTGGTGGGATAACTCACATGACTGGAGTACTGTCATGGATGGATATAAACTGTTCAGGAAGGACAGGCAGGGCAGAAAAGGTGGGGGAGTTGCGTTGTATGTAAGAGAGGAGTATGACTGCTCAGAGCTCCGGTATGAAACTGCAGAAAAACCTGAGTGTCTCTGGATAAAGTTGAGAAGTGTGAGCAACAAGGGTGATGTCGTGGTTGGAGTCTGCTATAGACCACCAGACCAGGGGGATGAGGTGGATGAGGCTTTCTTCTGGCAACTAGCAGAAGTTGCTAGATCGCAGGCTCTGGTTCTCATGGGAGACTTTAATCACCCTGATATCTGCTGGGAGAGCAATACAGCGGTGCACAGACAATCCAGGAAGTTTTTGGAAAGTGTAGGGGACAATTTCCTGGTGCAAGTGCTGGAGGAACCAACTAGGGGCAGAGCTTTTCTTGACCTGCTGCTCACAAACAGGGAAGAATTAGTAGGGGAAGCAAAAGTGGATGGGAACCTGGGAGGCAGTGACCATGAAATGGTCGAGTTCAGGATCCTGACACAAGGAAGAAAGGAGAGCAGCAGAATACGGACCCTGGACTTCAGAAAAGCAGACTTTGACTCCCTCAGGGAACAGATGGGCAGGATCCCCTGGGAGAATAACATGAAGGGCAAAGGGGTCCAGGAGAGCTGGCTGTATTTTAAAGAATCCTTATTGCGGTTGCAGGAACAAACCATCCCGATGTGTAGAAAGAATAGTAAATATGGCAGGCGACCAGCTTGGCTAAACAGTGAAATCCTTGCTGATCTTAAACGCAAAAAAGAAGCTTACAAGAAGTGGAAGATTGGACAAATGACCAGGGAGGAGTATAAAACTATTGCTCAGGCATACAGGAGTGAAATCAGGAAGGCCAAATCACACTTGGAGTTGCAGCTAGCAAGTGATGTTAAGAGTAACAGGAAGGGTTTCTTCAGGTATGTTAGCAACAAGAAGAAAGTCAAGGAAAGTGTGGGCCCCTTACTGAATGAGGGAGGCAACCTAGTGACCGAGGATGTGGAAAAAGCTAATGTACTCAATGCTTTTTTTGCCTCTGTCTTCACAAACAAGGTCAGCTCCCAGACTGCTGCACTGGGCAGCACAATATGGGGAGAAGGTGACCAGCCCTATGTGGAGAAAGAAGTGGTTCGGGACTATTTAGAAAAACTGGACGTGCACAAGTCCATGGGGCCGGATGCGCTGCATCCGAGGGTGCTAAAGGAGTTGGCGGATGAGACTGCAGAGCCATTAGCCATTATTTTTGAAAACTCATGGCGATCGGGGGAGGTCCCGGATGACTGGAAAAAGGCTAATGTAGTGCCCATCTTTAAAAAAGGGAAGGAGGAGGATCCGGGGAACTACAGGCCAGTCAGCCTCACCTCAGTCCCTGGAAAAATCATGGAACAGGTCCTCAAGGAATCAATTATGAAACACTTAGAGGAGAGGAAAGTGATCAGGAACAGTCAGCATGGATTCACCAAGGGGAAGTCGTGCCTGACTAACCTAATTGCCTTCTATGATGAGATAACTGGCTCTGTGGATGAGGGGAAAGCAGTGGATGTGTTATTCCTTGACTTTAGCAAAGCTTTTGATACGGTCTCCCACAGTATTCTTGCCGCCAAGTTAAAGAAGTATGGGCTGGATGAATGGACTGTAAGGTGGATAGAAAGCTGGCTAGATCGTCGGGCTCAACGGGTAGTGATCAATGGCTCCATGTCTAGTTGGCAGCCAGTTTCAAGCGGAGTGCCCCAAGGGTTGGTCCTGGGGCCGGTTTTGTTTAATATCTTTATTAATGATCTGGAGGATGGTGTGGACTGCACTCTCAGCAAGTTTGCAGATGACACTAAACTAGGAGGCGTGGTAGATACACTAGAGGGTAGGGATCGGATACAGAGGGACCTAGACAAATTAGAGGATTGGGCCAAAAAAAACCTGATGAGTTCAACAAGGATAAGTGCAGAGTCCTGCACTTAGGACGGAAGAATCCCATGCACTGCTACAGACTAGGGACCGAATGGCTAGGTAGCAGTTCTGCAGAAAAGGACCTAGGGGTCACAGTGGACAAGAAGCTGGATATGAGTCAACAGTGTGCTCTTGTTGCCAAGAAGGCTAACGGCATTTTGGGCTGTATAAGTAGGGGCATTGCCAGCAGATCGAGGAATGTGATCGTTCCCCTTTATTCGACATTGGTGAGGCCTCATCTGGAATACTGTGTCCAGTTTTGGGCCCCACACTACAAGAAGGATGTGGAAAAATTGGAAAGAGTCCAGCGGAGGGCAACAAAAATGATTAGGGGTCTGGAGCACATGACTTATGAGGAGAGGCTGAGGGAACTGGGATTGTTTAGTCTCCAGAAGAGAAGAATGAGGGGGGATTTGATAGCAGCCTTCAACTACCTGAAGGGGGGTTCCAAAGAGGATGGAGCTCGGCTGTTCTCAGTGGTGGCAGATGACAGAACAAGGAGCAATGGTCTCAAGTTGCAGTGGGGGAGGTCCAGGTTGGATATTAGGAAACACTATTTCACTAGGAGGGTGGTGAAGCACTGGAATGCGTTACCTAGGGAGGTGGTGGAGTCTCCTTCCTTGGAGGTTTTTAAGGCCCGGCTTGACAAAGCCCTGGCTGGGATGATTTAGTTGGGAATTGGTCCTGCTTTGAGCAGGGGGTTGGACTAGATGACCTCTTGAGGTCCCTTCCAACCCTGATATTCTATGATTCTATAAAGAGATTAAAATATAATTTCTAGTATATATTTTCATTTTAAAAATATGCTTAGTCGGGGAAGCTCTAGCTGAACCCACTTTTTCAGTATTACACTGCAACTTAGATGGCATTTCTCTTTGCCATCCCCAAAATGGAACAAGTATTTCCTAATTATGCATCAAACAATCCAAAAGCACACAAAGCAAGCAACCACTCCTTTCTCTGGGATATGACTTAAACTTAACTCACTACTAAAACAAAGTTTGTTAACACTGATTAGCTGAACATGCCAGTTCATTAAAATTTTGAATCTCAAACAGGTTAAAATTAGAAATGGGCCCAAGATGCAAAATTTGGATACAAACTTCCTTAAAGGTTGGGGGTGTTTGGATACTGGGCTTTGCTGTGCTTCGTTACAAAGATCAGTATAGCGACCAGATATGGAGTTCAGACACAAGGCCTGATTCCCCATCGTGTTGCACAAGCTTTATGTTGGTGTAATTTTATTGATTTCAGTGGAGTTACACCAGCATAAAAACTAGTGTAATGGACCCCTCGATCTGAAAATGAACTTCCCAAGTATTTGAAGGTGTTTGGATCCTTGAAAAGGACATTGCTGTAAAATGACACTGTTGTACTGTAATCTTAGAAACAACTGTGGTGATTTTTGCACATTATCTTTTATTTAACGTGCATCCAGAATAATTTCCAGGTGACCCTCACTTGTGTAAAAGTGAGGGCCTCAGTGGGTAATAGACCAATCTTGGCCTATTAATGGTGCTTTTATCTAGTTGTTTTTGACGGCCACTCTCCCTTTTTAAGGAAAAAAAACCCCGCCTTCTGATTGCTTCACATGTGCCAGTACTAGGTAGAGTCAGTGGCAGCAACAGGACAGGGGAGCAGAGGCTGCCTGAACATTAGCCCTGGCTGCTGTTGCTTCTAACAGCAGCAGCTCAGAGCAGATCTGCTGAGGGAGGTATTCTTTCGTGATGCCATATGCCCCCAAGGCATCTGCTAGTGGGATTCTAAGAAGCATTCACCCCCAAAAATATGTACATGCAGTGATGCCAGCCTGCTGAGCTTTCTATCACTCCCCCGAGGCCAGCCTTTCCACAGCTCTGCTCCCAGAGATGCTTTCATCAGCTGCTGGGAACACTCTGTTATTTCTCTCTCCCTTCCTAGCTTCATCTCAGAGAGGAGTTTCATGGGCGAGAGGGGGCTGGGGAGGGGTAAGCCAGGATAAAGTCACTCCCAGCAGTGGATGAAAAAGACAACTGAGAGAAAGCTTGGTTATATACCAGGCGGGCAGGGGAAGTTGAAGGCAGCTTGGCAACTGGCTTCAATATATACACATCCACCTCTCCACAGTCAGTTCTATTTGCCTGCCTCCTAGCCTCAGGTCCAGCTCCTTTGGGTATTTGGGAGGGTAGGGAGTTTTTACTGACTGATGGTCCACAGACATCAGTATATTTATACAAAGGGAAGTATATGCTTCCAGCCACCCTTTAAGATGAAGAGTGAGATTTTCAAAGGAGTCACAGGGGACTAATCTCCACTGGAATTCAATGGCATTAGCTCACCTTACTCCTTCTACCACACCACCTTTGAAAATCCCAGCCAATTTTTTTGTTCCCCATCTTTCCAGTTCATATTATAATTATAATTTGGGTTTTAGACCTTTCATAAACCATTGCAAATCGGTGCATGTTGGTCAATCAAGGCCAGCTAAACTTAACGCTGTGTGTGAATGGAAATCTGGTTTACAAAATCTATTCCACATGACTGAATAGACCCCAGGTGCACCCTTGCTTTCATTCATATTTCAGATATAGGTGATGTCGTTGCCATATGTCATTAACATCACACTTATCCCCAGTGATACTTTATAACAGGACTAGGTTGAAAAGCTTTGAATTCATTTAAGACTTAACATCTATTTCTGGGTTGTTGTTTTTTTCGTTATTCCTCGCAACAACAAAAATTCTCCTAAACAACACACCTCTACCTCGATATAACGCTGTCCTCGGAAGCCAAAAAATCTTACCCCGTTGAAGCCGCGTTATATCAAACTTGCTTTGATCTGCCGGAGTGCGCAGACCCTCCCCCCGGAGCACTGCTTTACCGCGTTATATCAGAATTCATGTTATATCGGGTCGCGTTATATCGGGGTAGAGGTGTATTTAAATCCAAATCATAACATCTGCCATTCATATTGCTTTTACAAAGATGACATATTTACTCTGTGTCACCAAGTCTCATCATAACTAAATGTCTTTATGACTATATGCATTTTCCAAAATCTAATGGCCACAAACTAGCAAACAAGTCATGATTTCTGACCAAGCAAAATAATAGTTTACTCTGCTTGAATCAACTGCAAGAACCCAGGGTGAAATTCTGGTCCAGTTGAAGTCAATGGCAAAACACCCAATAACTTCAATGGAGCCTGAATTTCAACCCCAGTTTCCAGTACATTTTTTCTCCCTGGTACCTTTCAAACTCAGAATATCTGTCTAACTAGTGGCCTTGTCTTGCACCCTTGCTTTTCACCCTTCACTACCTCGGACTTCAATCAGAGCTGAGGGTGCATGACACCTTGTAGGTTCAGAACACTTAGATAAGTGTGGATACAGTCTTCTTGACTGGTAGATTATGGATTTACTGCTCCAAAACCACCTGCTACTGAGGTCTCTTTTGCTAACCTATTTCTGTAAAGCATTTGGGGGTGTCTAGCATATTGAGTAACTCCCTGTGCAATATGTCCCAAACCTAGATATCTGAGGATGTAGTAGATAAAACCCAGAAATTCCCCTAGCTCACCTCCATAAAGACCTAATCATTTGTCAGTAGTTTGGTTTAGCGGTTTGGTGAGTTTTCTTCTCATAGTTGCATTTTACCCTTTATTTGTGTCACTGCTTACTCAGGTTGGTCAGGGAAAGACTACATAACAACAATATAAAGTTCTTATTTCCCCAGGTAGGGGGGAAAAACCCTTTAAGCATCAGAAATTGAACGAGAAAGCATGAAGTGCAGCCACTGCCAGCTTTTGATTTTCCTCCCCCTTCTCAAGAGTTACTGCATATATTGAAGGCAATTGTAAAAGATATATCAAGGGCTTTAGTTCTTTAACAGAAATAATTTTCATTTTCCAGTCAATGCATATCTTATTTCTTCCACCATTAATTCTACAATGTGGTCTCAATTATATCAGTAAAAAAGTAGGAAACAGCCCATCCTGACCCAAATATTTCTGAATTAATAAATGTTCTTTATCAAACTATTATACAGATTAATGCACCACAACTTGCAGAATGATTAAAATGACCCTTTGTTATGGGAATCAGCAGCACAGACCCGTAGAATTTTATTGCAACAAAGTTCAATGTCATCCTGCACCCACACTTATCAGTTGTTGTTGCTGAATCTGACTGTGGATTTTGGAGGTTAAAATTGGACAGTAATAGTAAATCAATGTTCCATTACTGAATGGGTCTTTCCAGGGAAATTTTATTGTTTAACTACTTTTTATGTCATCTAGGACTGCATCAAGGTGCTGATAGCCTTTACAACCAGCTCTTTTAAAGGAAAGACATTAATGGTTCAAGCAAGTGGTCTCTGTGTTTTGAATCCGATTCTCATCAAAACAGAAAGAAGACAATGCTGTAAACTGCTTAAAAATTGATTAAAAGGGGGGGGGGAAGAGGGATAGCTCAGTGGTTTGAGCACTGGTCTGCTAAACCCAGAGTTGTGAGTTCAATCCTTGAGGGGGCCACTTAGGGATCTGGGGCAAAATCAGCACTTGGTCCTGCTAGTGTAGGCAGGGGGCTGGACTCAATGACCTTTCAAGGTCCCTTCCAATTCTAGGAGATAGGATATCTCCATTAATTTAAAATAATGAAGAGTATTTCAGGCTTTAATTGTTTACTCAGGAGCAACCATGTCTTCTTTTGAATAACTTAGTAACAACAACTAAGCCTTTTGCATTATTCTGATGAAGGATTACTATTTTCCTGCTGTTGCAGATAATTTTCTTTTCTGGTCACTGAAGAAATTAAAAACTCCCAATTATTGGACAAGGTTATTGAAAACACTTTCCTAAATTGACCTACAATAGATGCCCAGAATGAGGAATTACCTCTTGTTTTCCTTGCCCCTTGGAGTTCAGGTCACAGAAAACATATTTGGGTAGTGGGGGTAGGGAAAAAGTGTGGTGCCCACTTGCTGAATGAGCACTTCCTGTTGGCTGTTTTATGGAGAAGCAATGGCAACTCCATCACAGAATACTCTTTACCATGATTAAAGGAAAGGGGGAAAGTATATAGAGCTTGATCCAAAGCCTGCTGAATTCAATGGAAAGACTCCAAATGACTTTAGTGGTCTTTGATTAAGTCCAAATTGGAGAGTCTCTGTCATGAAGATGTGGGGATATTATCTGCATCAATTACAACGCCAATGAGTGTGGCCTCAAACCCTAGACAGATATAAAAATAATAATCGTAATGATACCTCACTCTCGTACGGTGCTTTTCATCTAGAGATCCCAAAGCACTTCACAAAGGTGGTCAGGATCACTACCCCCAGTTTACAGACAGGGAAAATGAGGACAGATTAGATTAAGTTCAATGCAGACATAGAAGGAATCTACACTAGGCTGGCTAGAAGTAATACTAGCTCAAAAGAGATAAAGTATTTCGTTGTTGTTTTTCTGAAATGAAGCCACTATACTCCGTTTATTGGAGTATGGCGCTTATATTGCTAATTGGTGACACACGGTTGTTTTGTCCTATGTGGTTTTTAATTTCGGAATACTGAGTACCACAAGAATAGAGAATACTACAAACATTTCCTAATCATCAGTATTACAGTATGTGAGAAACAGGTAAAAAGACCACAAGGTAAGTCAAATGTTAAACAGCAGTGCAAATTGCAATTTAGCATTTGTTATATCCTTAGCAAACAGCCCACTAATGAACCAGACCTTTACTGCAGTTCATATCAATGGTGATTAAGCTTTTGCTGACAACTCATTTCACCTTATGCACTTTTGCTTTATGCTTTACAATAGGCAAAGAATAAAATATTAATGCCAACAAAGATCAGACAGTTTGTGTGCTTTATTGAAACTTAATGTCTTTAATGTCTTCTAATTTAAGTAATTAGATCTTTTTTTCTGCCCCCAGAGGGTAACACAATCCAAAGATAAAATATCCAGACAACTAAACTCGCTGAAATCAGTGCATTAGTGGCATGCAATCATTAAAATATTTTAATTACTGAAACAGAAACAGTCAAAATAGAAATACTGTACCTCATCTAATTCCATTTCATCCGGACTTTCCCATGGTTTGATAAACTTTCCATGAGACTTCTTCAAAGGCACAATTACTATATAATAACCTCTGTAAAGGAAGTAATAGATAACAATGAGGTCTAAATCAAGTGAGTGGATAAGTCAAAAGGGTTGGATGTGAGCTTAAAGCCAACTTCTCTGGAGAGAGAGAACTGTGCTGAAATAAAGGCAGATTTTGTCCATGAAATGTTGCTACAATCTCCCAAATATAACTGCAAAAAGGTTCTTGTACACTACAGAGGCTCTTGCAAACAAACAGATGATAAATTCTAATGTACAGCATTTGACAAACAAATGGCACTAATTACCTGCTTTTTCATCTAAACACATACATATTTATATGAAACTATAATTATAATATTTCATAATGCCTACATGGTTGACTGCAGTTTATTATCTCGTTTTAAATGTAACAGGCATGGGATACTTGTGCCATGCCAGCATTCTAAGCGTATGGAAACCAACAAGCTGAAACTTATTACTGGATTTTTCAAGAGCCCATTTACCATCACACTCTTCTCCCAATTTTCATGTATAATGGGAATGAGATGGTAACATAATGCATTTGTTAATCCTGCTACTATTATCATACTGTAGTATTCTATAGATATAATACAAAACTGGTCAATAATATATAATAAGAAGTAAAAGGGTATGTATGGGGGACTTATACATATAACTGAGAATTAAGAATACATTATATACCTATAATGGGTAAGTGTGTGTGTGTGTGTTTATATATATATATACACACACACCTCTACCCCGATATAACGCTGTCCTCAAGAGCCAAAAAATCTTACCGCATTATAGGTGAAACCGCATTATATCGAACTTGCTTTGATCCGCCAGAGTGCGCAGCCCTGCCCCCCCCAGAGCACTACTTTACCGCATTATATCCGAATTTGTGTTATATCGGGTCAAGTTATATCGAGGTAGAGGTGTATATATACACACTGAGAATTAAGACATTATACACACACATACCCCGAGAATTAAGACAACATTATATATCTATAATAGATTTGTGTGTATATGTGTGTTATATAAAGTGACAATTAAGAACATATTTTATATATATATATATATATATATATATAAAATTAAGATTTTTTTATTTTTTGTTCCTGGATTGTCCCCTTCTCATTTTCTCTCACCAAACCAGAGTGTATGTCAAGCAGGTCTATCCTTTCATATTAGTGTGCAGAACTGAGGAAAGAGAGTGACAACAATAGATATTATATATTTTCTTAATATATTTGTCAAAAAAACCACTTATTCTTTGTTTCAATAGCAGAGAGGATAGGGGAGAGTAGTTGCCTTCCTTTGCCCTGATAATGACAGATCTCATATTTAAGGTGCCTCTGTGTCCTCCATTAGTGACTAGTAATAGAAGATAAGGCTGAAGGACCATGGACAATCTTCACCTATCCTGGCCTGCCATTTTTTATGGCTTATTATCCATTTTTTTTCTGCCACAGTGGCTGTCTGTTCATTTCTATTCATGGCTAGGAATACAGTTGAACAGCCTCCTCTGAAGCAATTAGTAAGAGAATCCATAACCATCCTTCTCCATGGTCCTATACAAAGAGCTCAGTCTAAACCAGCCTATGAAGTAACCTTCTCAATGGAGCTCCTTCAGTCTGGATCTCCTTTTTGGCAGCACGTGAAAATACTCCTAGAGACAAAGGAGTTCTATGTTGTAACATGACTGCACTTTTTTATTACCATACAAAATGCTTAAATGTGTTAAAATTTCCTTTTTTAAAAAAATATCAAGGGCCTAATTTTCAAAGACCATCCACAACTATAATTGATGCCAAGAGGAAGTGTAGGTACTCAGTTCTTTATGTACCACAGACCCGTGAATGCTATTTACCAGTCCAAGCCCATAATAATTCTATCCTAGATTTGTAAAACAAAGCATGTAGCACAGTGGTTCTCAAACTTCAGTACTGGTGACCCCTTTCACATAGCAAGCCTCTGAGTGTGACCCCTCCTTATAATTAAAAACACTTTTAAATATATTTAACACCATTATAAATGCTGGATGCAAAGCGGGGTTTGGGGTGGAGGTTGACAGCTCGCGACCCCCCATGTAATAACCTTGTGACCCCCTGAGGGGTCCCGACCCCCAGTTTGAGAACCCCTGATGTAGCATGAGTCTATAATGACGAGAGGGGGCTGACTAAATATCTTATCTCTTAAGCAGATCAATAAAACAGGGAAACAACTCTTTTTCTAGCAAATGCTATAGGCTCAGATTCTGCCAGCTTTACTTATATTGAGTGAAATCCTGGTTCTATTGAACTCATCAGCAAAACTTCCATTGACTTCAATAGGACCATAATTTCACCCAGTCAGCAGTACTGTACTCCCCAAATAGTCCCATTGATTAAATTGATTTCAGTGGAACTACTGGGAGAGGAAGATACTGCTCAACTTGAGTATAATCCTTGCAAAATCTGGGCTTTAATGCTGGATATGTATCTCCAAGCTTTTGTATTTATTTATTTCACATGATTTCTTTGTTGTTTTATCAGTGACCCAACATAAAAACAAGGATACATGGAATACAACAAGATCAAAGCTACCATTATAGTACATGTCTTCATAGAAAGAACTATAAAAGAGATCATATTAAGGTAAGACTGAGGAGGCTATATAAGACACTGGAAGTTATTAAAAATGCTGCAAATAAGATTTTCAGAAATAAATACGTAAGAAGGGATTGTCATTTCACAGACCAAACGGTCTTCACGTGTTCTCTTAAAAATGTATCATCTTATTTGATCCTTCAAAAAAGGATGGATGATCCCATTTTCTATTCTGCTAGCTGTGCCTGCTTTGCTGAAACAGGAGTTATATAAATACTGAAGTACGAGTCGTAATAAATCCCTGTGCAGCCTTAGTAGAACTGACTAATCTCTCAGAAATAATAATTCATTCAAATAGGAAGCAAGAAATTGAGGCTTAAACAAAGTAATTTTTACATTAAAGTAAAAGACAGATCAAGCAGCAAGTCAAACATATCAGACACCTTTAGTCTGGATTACCTTGTGTATTGGATAATTCTGTGAAACCATTTTTTGCCCTCCCAAACATGATAAACTCCTGGTCACCATCACCACACCATTAAGAACAGTGCCAGTCAGAAGATTTTGAGGGAGGCTTAGTCAGATGACTTTTTGGGGAACTGCCAAATTTAACTCATTCATTCTATATGATAAAAGGGATTGTTCTTTGGGTCACCACACTTACTTGTAAGCAAAGGTATCAACTTTGAAAAAAAAAAAGTAAGGTGTGATTCTGCAAAGAAACCGGGGTCTTGGAGGTACTAGGCTCCATATCTGTTGGAGGGTTGTGTGTGCATTTGGCTTTACTCTGGCAATGACACAACTTTGCAAATGCTAACTGATTAATCATCACAATACCCTTTTGATGTAGAAAAGTATGTAGGCACCCTTTACTAGAGGGGCCTCCAAACTTTATTGGGAGTGTTCCAGGGGAAAAGCCTGTGTGCTGCAATCTAGCCTTAGAAACTACAACTCCCATGATGCCTTGAGGAAAGGTGGTGGGAGACTTCCTCGTGCAGGGAGAGCAGGTGGTGGACTTCATTTTGGGAAGAGGAGTGAGATAGCTGCTGTGGAGCTCTGTCCATACCAGGAGCTGCTGCTGAGAGCCTACAAGGGCTTTGGTTGAGCAGGGAGCTTCAAGGCTGTTGGTGGCTTCACTGGAGTCAGAGTAGAGACTGTTACTGTGCCTAGAGCTGACTGAGGTGGGCCTGCAGTGAAGGAGCTGTGAGTAATCCCCCCTCTTGTTTGGAAAGTACTTGCAAGGGAAGGGGCACAGTAGAGAGACTGAGTCTGAGGAGAGGCAGAGTGATCTTCCTACCGAACCAGGACCCAGAGCTACTGACATTTGGTGGAGCCAACTCGAATTTCAGAGGGATTGTGTAGTTTTTTTTGTCTTGGCTGGACTGATAGACAGAACCAACATAGTGCTGTCTCCAGCTGCAGATCTTCCAGCGCGCCCACACAAGTAAGTGCCTAGGACTCTGAAATCCAGAGGAGTGTACACTCTGGGGTGGGGTGAATGGTGGCAGTGTAAATGCCAGTCACATGTTTCATTTATTACTGTATAGTATATTTGTTAATTGATTTTATTCAATTGCTCCTGTGGATTTAAATTAGTAATGACATTTAATCTTAGTCTGTTATATCCTGTTTCTTTAAGTTTTTAAGTAAATGAGTGTCAGCTCTAATTTAAGTATATTGAATGTATATTATTTATAATTGGTATTTGAGTTAGACCCATGCCACAGGTTATTATTATTATTACTATCTGAAGGAGTTCATTCCTGGAGGTTCCCAAGGCACGCCATTGAGTATGTACAGGGGCCAGCCAGGTGGAGGCACCACCAATTTTAAATTCCTTTAGGAGTAAAGGGACTGCAGCAGAGGGGTGGATAGAAGATTCCCACTTATTCAACATCACCCTGGATCTCCCTTAATGTCAACAACATCAGGCGGCCAGGCACACAGGTGAGTGTTGCCTACTCCTGAGTAACCCAGGGAAGAAAGGGGGGTTACAATATTATTATCCCAAAATTATAATTGAGGAAACAGAGGCAGAAAAGATAAGGCCAAAGCTGTCACACTTAGGTGCCCAAAATTAGGCACCTGAATAAGTGACTGGAGAGTGCCCTCCACCCCTATTGCCTTCAATAGGATGAGTGCTCAGCTTCTTTGAAAACCAGGCCACTTTTAGTCAGGTGTACTTACATCTGAAAATTTTGGCCTAAGTGATTTGAACAAGGTCATATGGGGGAGTCAGGGACAGAGCTGGGACTGAAATATAGGATTCCCTTGTTCACAGTACTGTGCTTAGGGTGACCAGACGTCCCGATAAAATTGGGACCGTCCCAATTTTTAGCTGTTTGTCCCCGCCGGCGGTTTTTTTTTGCTCTGCCGGTAGCAGGCAGCACTCGGCTTTTTTTTTTGCTCCGCCGGCGTCATTCGGCATTTTTTTTTTGCCCCCCTCCCCAGTGTCCCGATATTTTCTTCCTCTGATCTGGTCACCCTAGCTGTGCTTAATCCACTGGGATGCAGCTTGCAACACCCCAACACCTCCAACAATAGCCTGGGTAACCATAAATTGTTCTGGAATCTCTCTAAAATTCAAACCAGATTTCATAGTTCTCAAAGTCCAGCTTTGTGCAGCTGTAGAGAAAGGCCCTGAAAATTTTAGTTCAGCCCTAGCAACTAATTCACATGTTCAGTGCTGTCTTTGCAAGGAAAAGGGCTAAAATCTTACTTTAATAAAAATAAAAGCTGAGATTTGCCTCTGGCTTTGCAGGCCTGAAAGGCCAGCTCTACCTTCAATGCAGTGAGAGGGAAGTTTAGCACACTGTTTGAAATATAGTACAGGGAAAAAGAATAGCACTCCTCATATGCCCTTCCATACACCCTAATAGCTTCCCCCATTTCTTAGGAAGATCTTAGGTCCATCATCCCTCTTCAGCCCTATTTGCATTTTAAGAAAAGTTGGAGAAGTGTAGTTTCTTAGCTATGATTTCCCTCTTATCATAGGCTACCGCTATTCACCTAATGGAATAAAATCAACTTCTTAAATCAATACATGCAGGTAGTCAGTTCAGATTACAGTATTTATCCCTTTTTTCTATTGTAAGCCATTAGATGGCTACAAACCTCTTCTTAATTTTGTTATTTTGAACAGATCTAACTGTATAGTTTTAAGTTACACATAAAATTTCATTATCTGTTTTATTTTTAAATACACATTTTGTGTTTAGTCCAAATATTTGCCTCAACAATAGCTGTAGATTCCTTCAACCTGCCCAGCCACAACCTTAAGACGACTCCTAATTTCATGTGGTCAGTAATTACAGTTGTTAAAAAAGTGGTTTCCTCAAAATTAAGAGAAAATCAGCTGAGAGTACAACTTTGCACACTAATGTGTTCTGGCTGAGTATGTGAACAGGTTACTTGGGCTATCATGGATTAAATTGATCATATGCATTGACTATTGGAATGCCCCCACTAAATCATAACCACTCATTTCCCTTCACATTTATGAATTTCTATCAAAGCATATAATGCAAGGTGAGTGTATCTTGTCTAACACTCTCTGTCATGCTTTCCAAGTGTCAGACTGCCACACACAACCTTGATTAGCCAATCACACTGCTGCACACACACTTTTAACACACACAAGCAATGTTAAAGTGGAGTACAGAAGTACACACAAGGTTGGTTGCAGAATGACACTGACTAGATCTATAAGGAATATCTATGCAGCACTGACAGTTATTGGGGGGAGCAATGCCATGTCAATTGTGGTGTTGTTAGAACATTCACTGCGTAACCAGGGCTCCGGTAACATACAAAACAGACTAAGTGGGTCAACAGAAGATGCAAAACACTTCAAGGGATTCCATAACTGTTTGTTTTCTTTGGGACTTAGGCCTTGCATAATTTCCCGCCTTTACTTGGGAGGGATTCATAAGCAGGCACAGCAACTTTCATTCAGAAATACTGTTTTTAGTAAGTACACAAATTTTGGCAAAATGCCAGAAATACCTTACCTGAAGCAGAACTGGTGAAAAGACACCCATTTAGCTCTGGATATGAATATTTTTGCACAGCTCTATTACAATATCTACTCATTCCCATTATTAGACACTGAAGAATGAAAGTTATGTCCCCCAACATCTTTAACAAATTATGGTGTGTCTAAGAAATTGCCCCCATGTCCCATTAGTGTTAATTAAAAATGCACTACAGTAAAGCCATTAAACTCTTATCAGTTTTGCCTTTTGCCTAATTAACATTAATGCAGGATTCTCTATATTTAGTAATCCTACCATATTAGGATAGACAGTATCATGGTAGCGCAATGTTAATCACATACAAATGATAACTGTAAAAAGTTTAATGGTGATTACTGTACAAGATGGTTCTTCCCTCGCAGACACTACAGCTATTATTATCTCCTTAAACTCTAAGAATTCAAGTTATATTTAACAGATAGGGACTGCTTTTAAGCTTTAAACCATTTTATTGTATGCAGCTTTGTTTCCCAATGAACATACTTTTTTCTCTCACGTAGGTCCCCAAGCCTAGTGAGGGTGCGTTTTTGTGGCTTCCGCAATGGGAGAGTGCCAAAAAGAACAGACGAGACTGGGTTCCACAAGACATCCAGCCCCCTCAGTACATCCAGGGTAGGTTGGACATCTTGTGGGATTTGGCACGAGATTTGGAGCCATGATAGGAGCCCTGTGCTGAGGGCCACTTCTTGTTTGCTAGTTACCAGCCATCAGCCCCTCCTTCCTCCCTTATCTAGGTTGCTGAGGGCTAAGCTAGTAAGCACTTTGTGGCTGAGGGCCAGGCTAGTACCTGCTTTTTTCCCCATACCACAGACTGACCAAGGTTGTTTGGGTTTTTCACCTTCCTCGCAGCAAAACCTAGGGGTTGGGTTTTGAGCAAGCAGAGGGCTGGGATTCTCGCCCTCCTGGAGGTCACAGTTTGAACTTAAGTGAGAGTCATTTAGTTGGCACAACTTTTGGCATTTGCCCAGTGCAGGAACTTGCTGATATAGGCTCCAAATCCAAAGTAGTAACATAGTGGGCATCCCAAGGATGTCTCCTTATGAGATGGGGGCATCGGGTCTTACCCTGTGGGAGCAAATGTGAACCAGGGGCCGGGACACTATGCCGGGGCACCGCCCTGCTGATGTGCTTGATGGCGGTGCTCTCTGGGGGTGGAGATCCCTTCTCGCCTCAACCCTCAGAAGTGGGAGCAAGAGAAGCCGTCCAGGCTACCTCCTAGTGTGATGATTGGCTCCCTCTGTGGTGGGACCCCCCCAAAACTGGCAAAGAATCAATGGGCTGCAAGTGACTGCACTGTGCTGTCCCCTGACGGAAAAGTTGGCTGCAATTTGGCTAATGAAGTTGCAGCCTGGTTAAAACCCATACTACATGTCCTTGCCTTCTTCTGTGCTGGCTTATTCTCCCAGCAAATACCTATGCAATCCAAGGGGAGCTACATGTTTAGAATCATAGAATATCAGGGTTGGAAAGGACATCAGGAGGTCATCTAGTCCAACCCCCAGCTCAAAGCAGGACCAATCCCCAACTAAATCATCCCAGCCAGGGCTTTGTCAAGCCTAACCTTAAAAACCACCAAGGAAGGAGATTCCACCACCTCCCTAGGTAACCCATTCCAGTGCTTCATCACCCTCCTAGTGAAAAAGTTTTTCCTAATATCCAACCTAAACCTCCCCCACTGCAACTTGAGACCATTACTCCTACCATTAATGACAAGGTTAGACCCTAACTCCTACCAATAGTCTTCCACTTTTTTAATTACTTGTGGGGAAAGTTATTGTCTCTTTCTCGGTTGCTGTCATCTGTTGCTACTGTTTTACTAAATATCCTTAGCTCTTTTCTCCCTATAATTGCCTTACATCATAAATCTTTTTGACTCGTTCTATCTTCAGTCTTCCTTAGCTACATTTGTACTGACCATTTTTTCCTCAGTCTAATGAAAATGGCTACATTTTTCACTTTGTCACCCTTTTAAAGTTTCAACGTCATTCTTTTTCTGATCTCACCTGCCTTGAATGCCAGTGATAAAAAAGGGGAACAGCAGTGTACAAAGCATACAGTAAAAACCTACCAGAGAGAAGGCAGGTTGCATCCCCAACAATATTTAATGACTTGCTCATTTTCCTCCCCATTTCCTTCACATCACACATGGGAACCTTATAGAACAACAAGAATCACTGGAACCAGAGCAATAACACTTATTGATTATACCATGCTTCATGTTTTCCTGGCTATCTTTCTAATCCCTGCTGGCACTGTGCTGTCAGCTCTTTAGTACTATCTCTGTTGTTTAAGTCTTCACAGGACCATTTCTCCAAACATTTAAGCAGCCTCTGATAAATCTGGTAAACTCTTCTCCAAAACTGCCAGCAAACACTTCCCTATTTCCTTACTTGCACCTGACTGCCAGAAGCTGGGATTGTACAACAGGGGATGGATCACCTGATAATAGCCCTGTTCTGTTCATTCCCTCTGAAGAAACTGGCTCTGAAGAATACTGGGCTAGATGGAGCATTGGTCTGACCCAATATGGCCATTCTTATGTTCTTACCTGGATGTTACTGGTTTTAGCTTCATTCTTGCCTATATAATTAGTTCATTCAAAGTATTGTACCTGCAATAGCCCTTTAAGCCTCCTCTAGTCCAGGCAGTGACTGAGGCTTGATATTGCAAGTTGCTTCAGTGGGAATTGGTGGCACCAGGGCCGGCTCCAGGCACCAGCCAACCAAGCTCGTGCTTGGGGCGACACCTGGTAAGGGGCGGCCAATCTTGGGGTGGCGGGGGGCAGCGCGGCGCGGTGAGGGGGTTCGGCGGGGGGTGTTCGGCGGTGTGGTGCTCCGCGGGGAGGGGTTCGGCAGCGCTCCGCGCGGGGGGGGATGTTCGGCAGCGCGGCACTCCGTGCGCGGGGGGGGGGGGGGGTTCGGCGGCGGGGGGCTCAGCGGGGGGGCGGGAGCGGGGGGGGGGGGGGGGGGGGGGGGCGGCGCTTTTTTTTGTTGCTTGGGGCGGCAAAATAGTTAGAGCCGGCCCTGGGTGGCACAAATGTAACTGAAGGCATAAGCTGGCCTGCAACGTCTTTATTACTTGTAATGATTCATGATAAGAACAGTTACAGTTTGCAGGGATGACCGTGAAATAAAAATACATCATTTTACTTCTAAACTGAAAGCGAGCACCTTTGATCTAGAAAATACTACGAGACAATAAACGCATAACCGAAAATGCCATTTTTACATAATCAGAGTCAAATTGCACTTTAATACTGTAGAAAACAAATTCCTGAGGGTGGTTGATAAAACTATTTTTGGATGGCAAATTGGATTTTTGACTAGAAAATTTCTACAGAAAATTTCAGCTTTTTGTCAAAGAAAACAAACAAACCAGGAAGCTCTTGGCTGAAAACTTTCTGTCTGAAAACTTTTTTTTTTTTTGGTTTTTCAATGAAAAGAGGGTGGTTTTTTTTGTCATTGTCAAAAATTTCCAAAAGGAAAAATTTATCTTTTATGACCAGCTCTACAAAATCCCTTTTCTAGGTTGTGTCATGGTATCAAAAGGAAATGATGGTTTAAACTGCTGACTTGAGACCATAATGGTGCTGAATTGTTAGATCCATAACAAGGGATTCAATTACAGACTCGCATTCCCATAATTTCTACCGATGATGTTTTTGTTAACCATGTGTGAATGTCTATCTTATGCCAATCAGATTCCAGGAGAGCCTAAAACTATTAGATTGTATTCTGTGTTTGTATATCACCTATCTGAATGATCCAAGACTAGGGCTCCTGGGCACTATGGTAACACAAATAAATAATAAACATAATAGATGAAAAATTCACTGAAATATTCCATTTTATACCTTTTGGGGATTAACAAGAGTTAATTTTGGGATATAGGAAACTTGCCATTCTCATCAACTGCAGAACCTTTACTCACTTTATATTCTCATTTGCAGGTACTTCAGGAAGTTCCACAGTTATCATCCCATCTAAGTTGGTCTTCCCAATGAAGACTGGCTTGGTGCGCAGTACATCTGGTGCAGTCTTTGCTGTAACCCTATGCTGAAGACCTCCAGCACTGTTTCCCCTATTCGTCAGAACAAAGGAATACGATGTCTCCGGCTTCAAGTTAGTGATAAGTTTCTGAGTGGCTCGACCATCCACCTCAACCACCATTTTCCCATCATCATAAAGGATCTAATAGATACAAAAATTCAAGGCCTTTTAGTCATTGGGAGAAAAAAAGTTGTTAAATGATTGGTATTGATACACTGAAAACATAAATGAACCCAGCCATAAATTTAAAATGGTAATCGGCAGCATTTTATAGTCAAAAATGTTATTGACAACGGCATGTCAATCTAATTCTCTTTTTCCAGCAAAAATAATTATTTAAAATAAAGTGTCCTCTACTACAATGTACATGGTAATAGAGATGTATTTGTTAACATGTTTAAAATTCTTATGATGCTGATACAAATGAGCTGAGTGTTTAACATGCTGTTTATATCAAGGCTGTTCAGCAGACTTGGTTTACTGTAGATCTACCCATCCTTAAAGGTTCCTTGTTTTTTGAACCAGTTTTCATATTCACAAAAGTTCATAACATACTGCTCTTTGCTGACCTTTCCCAGTGGTGAGCATTCTGCATAAATGGTGCAGAAGAAATTGTAGGCAAGGCTGCAACTTACACAAATCTGTCTGACTGTATTATAAATAATTGGAATGCAAGAGTTAGAAACCAGATAGGTTTCTTTTTTTAAAGAACAGGTCAAAGGACTAAAGAAGATCACATTCTGTTACATACAATACAGAGCAGAAGCATTAAAAGAAAATTAATATTTTTAATTCCTCTGTTTAGAAAGACCTGTTGCACTGCATTATAAACAAACAAAGAGTTCACAGCATGTGTAATATCTAATATCAGTCAAAGTTTTGAATGCTGCCACTGCACTAATGCTAAGGTGGAAAGTTCACATTGCCGAAGGACTGATTTTAACTGCTTGGGTCAATATTGCTGATTAGCAATATTTAAATATAGCAGAACCAAAAAAAATCCACCTGCTCAGTAAATTGCTTAAGCAGCTGAACTATATCCTCCAATTTTATCCTTGATGTCTTACAAATTAGAAAACAACTTACTTTGAAAGGCATGGCAGAATTGTAATTCTCTGGAATCTCCCAAGACAGTAATACTGACGTCTTCATTACTGCTTTTACATGAAAATTTTTTGCAAACACTGCTGGAAAAGGAAAAATAATGTATTTAAACTACATCTTGAACCTTAGCTACTATAGCTTTTCCGCCACTACCAATAAGCTGGGGCTATTAGCTTTCCATTAAGGATAAAAAGAATAGAAATGCAAATCTCTGACTTGCTTAAGACAATCATTTTAATACCTCATTCTTACGAAGTTCATTCATCTAATACCATCTCAGTATGTTAGATTTTTCCTTACCTGAAAATACTGTGCAGATGTTAGCCAGACTTGCTTGACATGGGGTAACTGGATTCTAAGGTATCCAAAACATATTAAGATTTACATACTTTACCTTTTGTGTTGGTCGAACCTATTTACATGAATGGGCGGGTCAGTTTATTTACAGCTTCAAAAACACTGATATCCAAAGACCGACATTCCTTTAAAGGACAACGCCATAAGCAGACAAATCCTACCTTGATCCACGGGCAGTGTCCTGAACTGGACACTTGGACTATATGGACCGGGCCCTTTGCTCGTGTGGGCACGTACTTTTACATCATATGTAGTATCTGGTTTTAAGCCAGAAAGTGTCATAGTGGTATCGGCGGGAACAATGGGGAGCTCAATTGGGTGGTGTGCAACATTGATATCTCTGTACAGCAGGGTGTATTTGGTGATAATGCCATTTCGCTCTGCTAAGACTGGTGGCTGCCAAGTTAATTGGACCGACGTAGAGGTGGAGCTTTCTGAATGGAGGTTCTGAGGGAATCCATTGGGTACCTCTTCTGGAATAGAAATCTCTTTCACCATCTCCTCCCCATAGCCCACTTTATTTCTAGCTGAAAGCCTGAAGAGATAAGAAGCTCCTTTGTGAATGTCTGTGGCTGTGAAGTGGTCTTCTTTCTCCAAGAACTCCAGCGTTGTAAACATATCCAAGTCTTTGCGGCCAAACTTCAGGCGGTAACCCTGCAGGGGGCCAAAGGTATCGACAGGAGGGTGCCACTGAATAAGAGCCGTGTTCATCTGTGTGTGGCTAATCACAAGCCGAGGTTTTCCTGGAACTGTAGCACAATGTTATTTAATGATGATAAATATAAACGGAAATGTGCATTTAATTCTTGAGGCTTTTTAAATAGGAATACAGCTGTATTTGCTTTTCCCTCACTCTTTGTTCCTCAAATAACTATCTTATAAAAGTTCAGAAATAACCTCTTTCTTCTGCACTATTCAGTCACACAGTATAATAGACTTGGATAGCTAAGCTAGCCATTATTTGTTGTTCCCCCCACCCATTTTCCAAATACAGAGAAAAGTATGAACATTCAGGGACACAGAACGTATGAACACAAGTGAGGTAAAACTTCCAAACAGCTACTACCCATCTTTGCTTACAAGTACTCGCTTGTGAAAAGGAGTGTTGTCATAAGCATTCATTAATTTAATCCAGGGGAAAACATTTCCATTTCTGTAAGTAAAAAAAAAAATGGAGAAATTACAGGTTTCTCACGATGCCTAACATATCTACTACCATTTTTTTTTTGTGGGGCGGAGGGGACTACACCTACGATAGAAGGTAAGTCAGCTGGACCTTCTTCTTAGCAATCTTAGCACACCACCATTAGGAATCCTATCTACCTACCTTAGGTACTTATATGGCATCTGTCACTATAGTGTATCTGAGTGCCTTGCAATCTTTTTTGTATTTATCCTATCAATGTCCCTGTGAGACTGGGAAGTACTATTATCCTCATTTTACAGACGGGGAACTGAGATACGGACAAACCAAGTGACTTGTCCAAGATCACACAGGAAGTCTATGGTGAAGAAGATATTTAATCATGAGCTGCCCAAATCAGAGGCTGGCATCCTAGCCACTGCACTATTCTTCCTCCTGGGTCCTGCTTATCAGACCTTCATTCACATGTGTTTGAACTCCATGTAGATTACACTGACCAGTTGCAAAGCTTGCCTCTCTTAAGCAGTTTATTATGTCTGAAATGTACACGTAAACAGCTCACAATAGGAAAGTCAGCAGATGCACAAGAAAAAGATGAGGCTGACAGCTGATAAGGAGCAGATAAGGAGAAAATGGAGTGGGTAAAAGCACTCAAAACTGCATTTAAAAGATGTAAAGATTATGGAAATGGGTACAATGGATAAAGATGACAATGTTATTGGACAATGATGTGGGATTATTAGCTTGCACTGATGCAAGTCTGACACTCCATGTTATGGACTGGATAAATGTAAAGGATAACTTGTGTTTACTGATCAAATTTTCACAGCAAAAAGGACAATCTTTTCTTTAATCTTTTGAACTGTACATTTTATCTTTTCCCCAGAACTCCAGAAAATCAGTTAGTCATCATGAGAACTATTGATGATAATTCCAGAACAAGAACACCATTTCTTGGTGAAAATTCTGCAAATGATAAGCTCTTTTTTCATTACTGCTTTCGTAAGTCCTGGCCAATGTCTACAATATCATATGAATTTTGGTTTATTTTTATAGCCATTTACTACAGAGGCTTCATTTTTAAAGCCTAATTCTTGTCCAAATAGGATCCCAAACACTTTCTATGTTTTTCTGTAGTATAAAATGTATCTCTCTGAGTTCTGACCTTTCCCCACTGACGGATACAAGTCAGTTATGGAGCAGAGAAAAGACTGTGGATGCTCCCGTAGGCCATATTTTTCATTGTATTATAACTATTATTGAAGCCAATGGAGCATAAGCAAGAGGAGAAGAGCTCACAAAAATAGAATAATAACTCGTTCAGATTTTTAGATGACAGGTTGCGGGAAGCTGTCACTAAATTATTTATGCCATACATTGTTTTTACTCTTGTGGCAGCCCTCACATTTAAGACTGTTTCTTTTAAGTTTGATTGGTGGTGCCTATATAAAAGAAGTAAAAATTACAGCTAGTTCTCGAGCAGAATAGAAAAGCCAGCAACGTTTGCCTAACCACTAAAAAAAGAATTAAAACAATTAAAAATGCATCTATGTTGTCTAATGGCAAGAGCAACACATACCCATCATATCTTCATATGATACCACGTACTCTAGGATCTCCTCTTCAGTTAATAATTCAATGATTTAAATAAAAATGAAAACTTTTTTCTAGTTTCTTTTTACTAGAAATCTTTAAGGCAAAATGTTCCTAAAAGTGTCTAACTGTCATGACTTATATTTATTATAGCCCCAATGGTGAAAATGCAGAATTTTGTCAGGTCTTTTGGGAACTACAGTTTCCCAGTGATTATATTGAACAATAGTGATTGCATCCAAAGAGGACTTCACCCAATAATATTTGAGTTCAGTAAGGTCGAAATAAAATTCATGTACCTATGAAGGGGACATTCTCTGAATTTCTAATGAATTGCATCTCCATAACCATCCAGCAGGATGTCACAAACACCAAGTTACCTCACAACCATTACAAGATCAGAACAAGCTTTCTTTGGCTGAGCACAGCCTAAGTGCAGAACACTGACAACAGAAGCTTCTGGAAGGTGCCTTTAGCAACTTACCCAGGTACAGTGTCAGCTGCCGTACAGCACATGAGCTGTACGACATCTTGTAAATTAACACCTCTTAGGAGCAAACCTTTTCAAAGGCAGGGGCACTTTTAAAGCTCTAGTTTCAATTGAGAAAGCATAACTGGGCACAGAAAAAACTTAGTCCAAACTGTATGTTTCAACACAGCCAAGCATTTTGTTCTGCATTAAGAATGAATCTAAACCATTATGGACTTGTGCTGGCGTGATGAGATGCTGCACCTACTGCAACACAGGGTCCCCGAGAAGCAACAGCGCTGTCTCAAACTCGCCATTCACCTTATATAGTGTCTGACAATAAGGCTCAAATTTTACACTGTTGTGGTTACTCCTGTAGTGTCTCACCTCTGATAGGCTCCCATACAACCTGCTCTGTCTGAATTATATCCCTCATACTCCCTCGCGGTGGGGAGTGAAGCACCTTAGCCGTACTCTTAAGACTCAGGAGTGGCATTGATGGTGGCGGTGAAACAAATGACGCTTGCAGCACTGAGCCTCATGTGAGTTGGGGAATCACAGGATTATGGGTGAGAACAGAATGCTTACCACTGCATTTGGAGCAAGCCAAAGACCAACTAAAAGGTTCCTGTTAGAGGGAAATGGCAAGGACAGTGATCTGCAGAATGAGTGTGAATTCGGACATTGAGAAAGAACTGCAGAAAGACTGAGTTACACAATGAAGTAAAAGAGGGAGCAGTGAGGAGGACAAAGCAAAAACAGAAAGGAAACTAAAGAACAAGGGGCCTGACAGGAGAGTGACTGTGAATATGGCAAATGAAATTTGACTGGAAAGTACTTCCAGTTCTCTTAGGGTGACCAGATGTCCCGATTTTATAGGGACAGTCCTGATATTTGGGGCTTTTTTTAATATGGGCTCCTCTTACCCCCACATCCCGTCCCGATTTTTCACACTTGCTGTCTGGTCGCCCTAAGTTCTCTCCTGTATGTCAGTCCCTTGATAAAATAGTAACACTTTTTTGTTGCTGTATTGTAATTCATTTTAAACATTGGGGGCTAAATTCATCACTGGCATAAACAAGCTGCACTGAAACTATTATAAATATTTTAGATTGTGAACAACCACAGAAAACTATATCTATCTATCTATCTATCTATAGTGAGTATAATGACTCTGAGCGTACTTTGTTTATTTGATATATGTAGTTTTGTCTCAGCTATATATGGCAATATTTTGTAGTACATCAATAGAAGTACCGCATCATGTTCGATACAACGAATGAAATCTTAGTAATATGAGACCTCACTAGAGCAAGCTGTTGTCAAATCTTTCCAGAGAAGTGAAGAAAGATTGACAGCTTTTGTATGCAAATAATGAGGTATGCAGTTAGTGAAGTGTGCATTAGTAAAGTTCAGCTGCACTGCACTTTTGCAATTCATGATAAACTGTAAAATACATAGCTCTAAAAACAATTTATATGGCTATCATAGGTACCAATAAAGCTGAAGACACTTTTTTTTTCTAGCTACCGGCAAGGGTATTATTTTAATCATGAAGAAATATTTAAATTCTTTGACTTGTGACAGTAACTTGTTTGTATAAAGACTTTATAGAAATATGATTACTGATACTAAAAATGGATATAAAACAGGAAACTGAATACGCTATGGGAAGTATATTCTGGAATAGAGACCTTAGCCAAATACCATTACAACACTATCAACTGAGGTTACTGGAGGCTCACACTTCTGATATAAAGTTGGCAAGCCTTCCCTACATACAAGTATAAACTATGGTTTTTAAATACTAACTAGACATAGTAAAACAGTTAATCACCACCAACTGGTTCATACCTGCCTTAAAGTAGATTTTCACATATGGTGAGTTTTCACTGGGAAACATTTAGAGTCCAATTTTCCTTCCAGGAACACTAGTTTTACAGTGATGTAACTCAACTGACTTTAATGGAGATACCTCTTTTAAAACAAGTCTAAATGAGAGTAGCGAGTCAGGCCCTTAATTTGTTTTGTAGTATTTTTAGACAGTTCCTTTGTAGAAGTTCCCCATTAAATGAAAGCTGTCAGAAGTTGACAAGCCCTAAATTAGAATTATTAGCTTTGCTTTGGTATGTGAGTTTGGGAAAGTACAAGTGCATCATTCCTCCATCTGCCTACTCTATTCTTGTGAAAAGGCAGGGTCTGAAATCTGTCTGTGCATTCTGTAGTATGCTTATCATTCCCTTTTCTAAATGCCTGTATGAGAATCCTCCTTACTACAGATAATAAACCATAGCCAGGTCTAACATATTGTCTGAATAGGTATTAATTTAGAGAAAAAAATATATGGAGCAGCAAAATTCTGAGTTCCTGTTTGTGCAGAAGATTGTGGGCTGGTAGGTGTGGACATATACCAGATTGCCATGGCATCAAGTAGAGTAAAGGGACAATGCCAGTGATGTAAGCCAATACAGGGCTCTGGGTTTGTTCTTAGAGGTCAAGCAGCAGAGGAGTTCCATTACAGCCTTTGTTTTGGAGAGTATAGATTTTTTTCCAGTGACTGGAGAGTTGTTTTTTGTTTTGTTTTGTTTTTAAAGGAGAGGGACAGAAAATTTTGGGACAGTCCAAGCTGATAGTGCCCTTCTATGATCAATGTAGATACCACCAGCTGAAGCTGGAAGTTTTGCTTCTATCATTCCATATCGTACAATTATAGTTAGAGACTGGAATGAATTTGATTAATCAAAATATCATTGAAATTACTGTGTTTATTAGAGCTGGGAACTGAGTTTTGGAAAACGTTTTGGGTCAAGTTTTGCTTTTACCTACACCAGAACCAAAAGAGGTCCAGCTGAGGACTGCATTTTGTCTGAACTACTAGAGTTCATTGGAGAGGTGGAGCTGGATAAAATATATCTAGTGTATATTAGTCACGAGTAATGAATGGAAGGTACTGTAGAAGCTGGAATGCAACTACATGAACAATCTAGTCCAGAGGTGGGCAAACTACAGCGCACGGGCCACATCCGGCCTGCAGGACCCTCGTGCCCGGCACCTGAGCTCCTGCCCCGGGAGGCTAGCCCCCGCCCCTCCCCCGCTGTTCTCCCTCCCCCGCAGCCTCAGCTCGCCCCGCTGCCGGCACAATGCTCTGGACAGCGGGGCTGCGAGCTCCTGGGGCAGCGCAGCTGCAGAGCCCGACCTGACCTGGTGCTCTATGCTGCACGCTGTGTGGCTGTAGTGCCGCCAGCCACCAGTGCTCCAGGCAGCGCGGTAAGGGCAGGGGAGTTCGCGTGTGGATAGGGGGCGGGGCGGTCAGAGGGCGAGGAACAGGGGGGTTGAATGGGGGCAGGGTTCCTGGGGGACAGTTAGGAAGGAGGGGGGGTTTGGATAGGACGGCGGGGGGCAGTCAGGGGCAGGGGTTCTGGGGGCAGTCAGGGGACAGGGGAAAGGTGTGGTTGGATGGGGCAGGGACCCGGGGGGGGCAGTCAGAAAGGAGGGGGGGTTGGACGGGGCGGCGGGGGGCAGTCAGGGACGGTGGTTCTGGGGGCAGTCAGGGGACAGGGAGCAGGGGGGGTGGATGAGGCAGAGGTCCCGGGGGTGGGCTGTCAGGGGGTGAGAAGCGGGGGGGGGGGGGGGGGGGGGGGTGGGAACCGGGCAACGCCCCCTCCCCTAACCAGCCCTCCATACAATTTCCAAAACCCGATGCAGCCCTCAGGCCAAAAAGTTTGCCCGCCCCTGATCTAGTCACTATAGTTGAGATTTTCCTAAATAGTCTAGGAGATATGGCTATATCTGCTGCTGAAATTATTGAAGATGTGTTTCTAAATCCACTAGACTGCTTTGAAAAGCTCAGCCTGGGTAGTTATAACATATATACTGTTTGACTTCCCACAGTTACATAATCCATAGATTATTGTTATGATAGTTTATAAAAGGGTTAGAGGGCTGTTATGATTTATCATGATAGGTATGGAATGTTTTTATGGCCATGTTCTAAAACCAAAAAAATGAACATTTGTAAGGAAAATAAGGCTGCCTTTCTCCTTTACTATGGTAACTCAAATTTTAAAGGTCTGGTGCCTCACAAAGTATTTTCTTTTTCTGCGGGGAGAGATGGGTACTGTCCATTTGGCAGAACATTTCTTGCTCCTGCTTCCTGCAGTCTACTCTGATTCTTTGGCATTTGTCAGGACAATCCTCCTTTTGCCACTTGCTGATTTTCCCCTTGCTTAGAAAATATATTGTGGGGGGCAGGAGAGAAATTATCTGGCAATAGGTTTATAGTGAAAACAGCATTTTTTCTCCTACATCATGAATTTAGGAAGGGACTAGGATGGGGACTTGTTCCATTTTTTGGCTCAAATGAAGAAAGCTCCATCTGCTTACAAACCAAACACTCCTTCTGTCCTACAAACACCTTCATTTGCACTAGAGACAGCTTCCATACAGCAGGTGTATCAAAACAAGTATTGCAAGTTGAGAGACAGCCAATTCAGAGATGAAGGGGTATCCAAGTATTACCTGCACCAGTGGTAGACACTAGTTTGGGCTTGCTACGTGCTCCATCTCCTTTTGTTGTGTAGGCTGTCACAGTGAGGGAGTATGTAGTTTCAGGCTGTAGTCCAGAAATGATCATTTCCTGAGATGAAATAAAACAACAAAAACACGTATTAAAAATTCATTCCTTACTAAGAAGGTGCAGAATAATCTAGTCAGTTGCTACATATCACATAAAGTACATATGCTTTTGTGCTACCTGTAATGAAGATACACATTGGAGTGTATCAGAAGAATGTTTTGTGAGTGTGACACTTTGTAATGCAGTATGTTTCACTTTTTAAAAGTAAAACAGACAGGGCATTTCTAAGTAGCATGCTTCAGGTAGTTTTATATGGCTTAGGCCAAAGAACGAATGATGTGACCGGTGTAATAATCATCCTGAAATGCATTGCCTGGAGAGTCTTACTGCTATTGTGAAATTAAAGCAAGTTGAAAAATAAGTTTGACCTAGTAGTTTACTGGCCATTATTGACATAGGTATGAAATCACTAGCAATAAGTCAGAGAGCTCCAGTTTTACTCACACTTCTAAAGCTATTTCAAAATACACTAAGTACAGTGCACCAGAAACACTATTTGCCTTCATATATAGATTTCACAACAACTTGTACTTGTTACAGCACTGTTCATCCAGGAATCACAAAGTGCTTTACAAATTGCTAACTACTCAAAATCTCAAAGAACCACTCAATCAGCATTGTTAGAGCAAACCCCAGAGCTCTTAGGCAAAGTACACCAGCAACAGAATGGATCAATTCTCAACCAATACAAAGAACAGGGTGTAATATATGCAAAAACCAAAAGAGACCTTTTCACTCACACATGTATATACACATGGAGGCCACCTGAAATAAAGACTTGTTCTTGCTCAAAGGCAGCAAGAGAAAGTTTTGTCTTGATACATCAATCAGGCAGATAAGCATTATTAGTCTGTTGCTGATTCATGGGTAAACTGAAGAACAGAGAAGTCTATTTTTCCAAAGTCACACAGTTATCATAGCTTCCAGTTCTCAGTCATAACCACTAACCTGCACTCCTTCTCAATTCTGTGTGGCTGAATGGATTTACACTAATTTGAGCATTGCTAAAGGAATGGCACACTTCAATGTCAAGAATAAATAGCAAATGTGCAATCATGTAATCTTCAAATGCAACAACCATAGAAGTTAACAGCAAAATTATGGGCCCAACTGTCCACGGTAAATGGATTTTTCAAAAGATGAGGCTAGGAACACTGTACAGATGAAATTAAAATCTGGCCCTATATTTTCAGTCACTTGTTAGCAGTACCAAAAGTACTAGTTAACAATGAGAAGGGATGGGTGAAATGTTTCCAATAAAAAAGAACAAATCTGAAAATTCATCCCCAAACTGAATTCTACCCAAATGGCAAAGTCAGGAGGAAAGACATTTCACTTTCAGTCTTTCAAAAGGCAATTACAAATGATGGTGACAACTTAAAACTATAAAAGCAAAACAAATGACAGTTTTCTTTTAAATAATGATTCACACACTAGCCTCATTTGGAGTATGTTGTATTCTACCTTATGCAAGGATAAATAAATGCATACAGTAGTGTCTTTTAAAAAGGCAATTTGAATGTAATAAACACATTACTTAGGCCATAAATACTGTGGGACGTTTACCTTCCTTGGTTTGATTGGGAAGTGTACAAAACAGACACATATTCCAAACAAAAAGAAAGATGAACTTGTACTTCTGCTGCACACTACACACTGAACCTGAAGGGTGACTAACTACTAGGCAAATCCAAACTGTTTTGGTTTTCTTTCTGTAATACCTACTTTTAAAGCATAGTTTCTTTGGTTGCATTGCCAGGCAAAGTTAGTTACAGCCATCAAAACCAACAAAAACACAAAACAATGTTGTACGTTTCAGCACCATGCCAAACTCACAGAACAAAGAAAAAAAAAGTGAGGAAAATTTCAATAATATGTTAGTACATGCATTTGTGCAAATGACAAAAACATTTACAAAACAGAAAGAGGTTAAAAAAAAACAACACACACACTTTTTGTCTGACCAGTCAACAACTACTCACATGTTCGGCAGTATCATCATATTCCCACTGATTGAGAGTAAAGAATGGTGGAAAGAAAAACAAAAGAAATGAAGAGAGGTTTGTAGCCTGGTTGAGGCAATTTTGTTGTTCGTAGTAAAAATAAATTTTAAAAAAACAAAACAAAAACCAAAAATCTCCAAAAACTGGCTGGCAAAATCAAATAGCCTTTGAAATCAGGTTAATGAAATTAGACTGGGCATTTTCAATTCCATATTTATTACCGGGGGTGGTACAAAAATTGTAACTTTTCTTTCCTTGAAGGGTAAAAGAACGACATATTCCCTAGTACTGAATGCTATTATTGCTCAGTAATATTTTATGACTGTATTAATGAAAGCCACTGATATAGAATGAAAGGCTGCCTGTTTTTCTAATCATATGTTACAAGGCTACATTCATTTTCATTTCAATTTAGCCTGTCCAAATTACATCAGTGCACCTATTTAGATTCATAACTGCAACGTGTATACATACTTGAAATGAAGTAATGAAGCCCTGTTACCATCATTTGGTTTTTCATTGCATATGCCAAGAGAACACACATTCAGGGAAATAAATGAGAGGGGGTTAGAATGTGCCAATGAGGGAACTAGCAATTAAGAGCCAAACACTAAAGAAACCTACAAATGAGCAAGTTTGGCTTTGGCATGGATGGTGTTTTGGTGCCAATATTGCACACACACTTTCTCTCTTTCCACCTTCTCCAATTTAAAATGGAGTCAGAACTGGGGCCACACAGAGCTTGAAAGCAGATATCTGAGCAAGACAAAGGGAGAATTGAAGCTCAGAGGCTTATTGTTTTCTTTCTCATTGTGACGCATGGCTAGAAAGGTTATTTATGCAAAATAAATAACCCTCAAAAGACATGTGCGGAGATAATGTTTGTGTTTTTGTGTATTTACATATGTATGAGTAGGGTGGACAATGTAATCAACAGTCCCTGTCTATGCTATATTCTGATAATTCAGAGGTCAAAAGAAGATCCTAGCATTGAAATGAATTGTAAACACGGAATATCTCAGTATTCATCTCTCTTTGAAATGTACCATGAAATTGTATAAAAGATCCTTGGGTCTGATTCTGTCATCTCAGATCTGCTTAGACTTCATCAGGGGAAGTTTGAGTCGCAAGACTGAGGTCCCAGTTATGCTGGTACCCCCGGAATATGAGATTTGGACATTGGACTATGACCTGTGAACTGAATTCTAAAGGAATTCTTTGCAACTACAAAGCTCACCATCTCTGCTATGAATCTGAACCTCAATGAATTGAACTCATGTCTGTATATATAATGATCTTTTAACCATACTCTCTCTGTTTTTTAATGAATTTTAGTTTAGTTAATAAGAATTGGCTGTGGCGTGTATGTGGGTAAGATCTGAAACATTCATTAACTTGGGAGGTAATGTGTCCGATCCCTTGGGATTGGTAGAACCTTTTCTTTTATACGATGAAGTAAGATTTACAGATATGTTCATCATATCTGACGTGGGTACCTGGATGGAGGCCTGAGGCTGGATCACTTTAAGGGAACTGTGTTATTTGGACTTCTGAGTAACCAGCAAGGTAATAAAGAAGCTATTTTATGCTGGCTTGGTAAATCTACGTATTGGACTATCCACCAGCTTTATGGGGATTGTCTGCCCCATTCTTTGCAGTTCCCCCTAATTGAGTGACCACAGCTGGCTCCCCACTAGGACCCCGGCCACACTCATAACTGCAAATTTGTAGTAAACCACAGGCATTTATGGTTCATTCTGTTTAAACTGCGAGAGCACAATGTTTTGCCAAATAAATAAATACATAAATATGTAAAACAAGAAAATGGACCTCTTGAGAACTGTCACAATACTATTTAAATAGGCATGTCAACAAAATTGAAGGGACAAGAGATCAGTGCCCCTCCCCCCCCCAACGAATATAGAGAGTTGCAGCGGGGCGGAGGGGGCTGCCATCATTTACTAACATGAAACATAGAACTGGTTAAGATTTAATTGTTTATTTTCAATTAAGGTGATAATATCTGATGACTTTAGGGTGACCAGACAACAAATGTGAAAAATTGGGACAGGGGTGGGGGGTAATTGGAGCCTATATAAGAAAAAGACCCAAAAATCAGGACTGTCCCTATAAAATCAGGACATCTGGTCACCCTAGATGACTTCCCATTATTCACATACAAAACGAGCCCGGGCTGTGAGAGGTGTGCAAACATTTATAGCTTTCCCTTAGACGTATACATCAGTGGCATAATTCAGGTAATCTCGAAGTCCACAAAGCATAAGTATAGCCCTATCATTAGAATCCTAATATTAGAAGTTCTTTTGATCTCGATGTGATCAAATACGTGCCCCAGAACAGAGATTTCTCTGTCATGTGCCATGATTTGTAAAACAGATCAAACCACTTTCTCAGCATCTGCATTTTGCAGCAGAAGCAACCTTAAATTTTTAAAACACCCTCATTTTACTTGATAGTTATTGATTTGAATGATGTATTGTGTTATTTAAATACATGAGTGAGTTCTAAAACTATGACACAATATTCAGGCCTCGTTTGATAAGAGTGGTGAGATGGGTACACACTAATGCTTTCAAGGCAGTACTAAATGTGCCAAAGCAGGGTTCTAATCTGCCTACTTCTGGTTCTGATGCTAAAACATTGAACAGAGTATTCCACCCAGGAATAAGTTATCTGTGTGAAATATCTGGTGGCTGGATCAGACAGCACACATGCTAAAAGGCACTGACTATGATCTGCCTGGATGCCCTTTGGCACTCTTCCAGAGGACATGCAGATCATGCAGTGTGTGGGTTTAGGGGAGCCTGCAGATGGTTACAAAGAATTGCACTAAACTTAGCTGGTTTTTCCCTCATGTATGCATACACAGGCTGTCTGAATTTGGCACAAGAAACTGTAAACATAACCATTCTGGAGAACCTATTAAAATGGAAATAAAACATGTCAGCTTGTGGGCCAAAGTGGAGGGGGGGAAAGACAGGTAGTTATTTATATGTATTTTCTAAATGCAGCATTTTTACTGCGGCCTATAAACAGAATAGAAAATAATCTAGTTACCTGTGCATCAGCCAGCATGACATCCTTCAGCATGGGTTGACCCTTTGGCTCTCCATTTTCCATCCTCACATAGTGAACCTGGTATCCTCGGATCTGACCATGCTGCTTATTGGGTACAGGCGAGCGCCATGACACTTTAACAGAGGTAGAGTTGACAGCCTCTACCTCGACTTTGCGAGGAGGACCACTAGGAACTGGAACAACATCATTGGATAAAACAGAATTACAGGCACCTGTCCCACCCATTTAGAGTCTTTTTCTTTCTTTCTTTCTCTCTCTCTCTCTCTCTTTAAGGGCAGACCCACTACGTTTTCTTTGAAGAATACAAATTGTTCAACAAACGAAAATGCTCAACCAATCTGCTCTACCTTTCAGTGAAAAGATCAAAAAACATGACTGATGCAAAAAATGGAAGAAAAAAGAGTATTAGAGAAATAGAAAAACATGTAAAAATGTACAAAAGCCAAGGAAGATGCTTTGAGATTCAAAGCATTAAAGTACAAAGAGATATTTTGTAATTGAAATAATAATAATAAAAAAACAAAAGATTTCAAAAAAAAGTTCCCTTTTGTTTTGGTTGGGTTTGGGTTTTTTGCAGTGGAACAAAAAGGTGGTTGATAATTGGGACATCTTCTGTTATATTCGGATTTGGAAGACATTTGACAACCTAGATATTTAAAATAAAAATATGTAGAGCATCAGTTTTCCAAAAGATTTTTTTTAAATGCACCAAAGAACAAGAAGGCCATTTTTAAAAATCAAAGACATAAGCTCATCAGATAGAAGACTTAAAAAAAAAAAGTCAAGAAAAATGTAGAAAGATTCCCCCTGTGAGATCTGTGATTTTTTTAATAGATGAGGAGGGGGAGGAAGAGCAATCTGGGTAGGTTCGAAGGGGTAGCAGTTTCAATTTGCTCAAAAAAAAAAAAAAACCACTTTGTGCTTAAAGAAAAATTCAAAACTGACGTAGCAAAGGCAGACCTTTGATTAAAACAATCAAATGGTGACAGTAACAGTGATTTTGGGAAAAAGAGGAGCAGGGACAAAAAAGGAATACTGTTAGCCTATACAAAGACAGCAGATCGAGAGAGAGTCATAGAGGTGCAAACGGATGTAGTGGAGGCAACATACCATCTTCATCTGTCCGAATCAATATTGATAAGCTCTCTGGGCCAGGTCCGACATCAGTGTGGGCAGTCACAGAGATCCGGTATTCAGTCCATTTTTCCAACTGTTCCAAAAGGTACTGAGTAGTGTCCGAAGCAATTCCCAAAATTTCATGGGGCTTGTCATCTTCCCCATCAATCCCAATGTACTTGATTGAATATTCTGTGATAATGCCATTCTGTTTTTCCACCGGTGGAGGTTGCCAACTTACCAAAATGCTAGTGGAGCTGGGGCTGGTGCAACTAATGTCTTGAGGAGGAGCTGATGGCTCTAATTTCAGTAGTGGGTTAGAGGAGGATTTGAGTGAAAGGATAGGAGTGGTTGAAAAAAAAAACATGAACAAAAGAAAAAATGAAAATAAATAAAAAGGGCAACCAAACAAAAAAAACCCAAAACCCATAGAAACTTAAAAAGCAAAACATCAGATAATCTTATGCACCTTGGCTTATTAAAGTGAAGAAATTAAAAATGAATAAACCAAATAAATGGTGAAAAAGGATGTGGGGGAAATACATGAAAATGAAGCCTCAAAATAATATTACGTACCTGCAATTAAAATTCTTCTTCAAATAAAAACAAAACGTGATGCTTTTATATGTCTATTCATCTACCCTTGTAATGTTTGCAATTAGTGCAAGTTAGGATATTTTAAAAGATTATTTTATGTATGTCTTTTTTGCCAAATTTTAACCTATTCTGTACAGTCAGTCTTACATTCATTGAATAGTTTTTTTCCTTTTTACTATATTCCAGCTAACTTGCAATAATTGCTAGAAGCTGCTTGAGAAATTCCCAGCCCCTTTGAAACTTCCCTCCTGTCCCTCCCCCCCAAAAAGATTATATTTTCATTTTTCTTTTTACAACTGAGTCTGCCTGGATCAAGTTAACTACAAATAATGTTTAAATGGAAAGCATTTATTTAAACATTTATTGTAGCCAACATAGTGTAAAAGCATGCAAAGTCAATAGAAGATGAAGAAAATCTTAGTCAAAGGTTTACCTACCAGGACAAAAAGTGACAGGCTTGTTGATTCTGACTGTACCTTGTACTTACCCTAGATCAGCTCTCAGTTATATTTTTAACTCCTCTTGGAGACACCTTTGCTAGTGAAGAATTAAATCCTACCAGCAATTTTTTTGGTAATTTCAATAAACTACCACCTCCGCGCATTTTGTCAGCAAAATAGCTATTAAATCTTACTAAAAGACTTCCCTAGCAAAACAAAGCACAAAGATACAAAGCTCTGAATTTATACTGTATCTTACTTCACATGAGCACCCATCATTTAGATCAAATATAGCTTGTATTAAGAAGACAGCTAAAGTGCTTGCCCATTGTGTGTGATCTAGTCTCTCCCCCATATCCTTAAAGGAAAAACAAATGGATTTTTGGTACTACTTCTTGGCACATCAAAAATAATTAAAGCAGCTGAAGAGTTATAGGGCCCTGCTGTGACCCACTGCAGTTACACATGTATCTTTTGGATCCTCACAGATCTTCTATGTGGATCAATGGATGTTCCTCAGTGTGGTATTTTACCCTTCTCGGGGGAAAATAAGTGAGAATCTACGAGCATCTGGAGGAGTTGAAGGGGTAGATTAGCTTTTTTCTTTAAAAAAAATGTCAATGATCAAGGCAGAAATCAAGTACACAGGGTATACTGGTCATTACGCTACAGAGCATGAATCTGTGCAGGAAGTATAAAAGGAAGTGAAAAGACTCCTTCAGGATATCATACTGACAGACAAATATCCCTGTAGCAGCTTTCTCTGAAGACATGACTGAAGGTTACAAAAAACTCTGGAGACTATTTCTGCTGTATCCGTGAGAGATTTCTAATATTTTAAGTATCACAGGGATAGCCGTGTTAGTCTGTATCCACAAAAACGAGGAGTCTGATGGCACCTTAAAGACTAACATTTATTTGGGAATAATCTTTCGTGGCTAAAAAAAAACCACTTCTTCAGATGCATGCAGAAACATGCACTTCTTCCATGCATCCAAAGAAGTGGTTGTTTTACTCACGGAAGCTTATGCCCAAATAAATCTGTTAAGGTGCCACCAAACTCCTAATTATTTAAAAACATTATATTAAAATAAATGCAAACCATTCTATCTTGTGTAATTGTTTTTTTACAATGCAATTTCTCCTTTACTTTGCAAGGTGATTTTTACACCATGTGCAATCTAGTAAGCAAATCTATTAGGTCTTATCATATACCATGGACGTAAATTGGAAGTTTGCCATTGATTTCAATGGGATCTCTTGCAAAAGTCTGACTGCCGGGTACTTTCTTTTCATATATAACCTTTACACTTTTTCACGTATTATCTCAATATGTAAAATAAAAAGAAGGCTACACATAGTGTAATGTCATCTTACTGGCCCTGTCCCATTTACTTTTTTCTTACATAACCAGGAAATGGAAATCAATGGCAATTTTGACTGTGCACAGAGTACAGGATTGGGCCTTAAATATTTAACTTGTAGCCACACTTAAATCAATTCCCACCCCCCTTTTATGATGCTCATGCTCTCATGTGTAACTGAAATGGTCCCCATGAAAGGAAATAATTTTCTTCTATATCAAAATACTGATTTTGCATAATTAAAATGACAGTGCCCCACAACATTATACTTGATTCTTAGATAAGGGCTGCACAAATGACAGCATAATTGGGTCCTTTGTGTTTATTTAAAATGCCACAGACATGCCTCAGGAAGTTCACATTACTCATAAAACTCAAACTCTAAAGCAACAGTTCTTCAGGTACCTTAATTGTTACTAATATCTCATCAAACACTAGCAAAGCGTGACAGTATAAATACAATAGCTCGAGCTAACTGACGCAAACCAGAATTTCAATGAGGCTTTGCAGTATTCGTTTAAATAACCTTACTTCACTAAAAGTAATGAACCAATCAGCCTATAGAAAATTTAAAGACATGATGGAATAAAGTTTGAAAATGGAGCAGTAAAGCTAAAGAATTACACAAAGTAAACTTTAGCTGACTATATCAACTATCTTTGGGATGCAATTCTCCATTACCTGAAGAAGATCCCTTTAGTTAAGTTTCAATTTACATGTTTTTAAATTCCTATATGAATTCCCATCAGATTATTTCAGATAAGCCCTATAAATTACTCACATTATTTACATAAACAGCCAATAGAAGGTAGTTTTCTTGTGTGTATCAAAATGACCTATAATACTAAGGTGCCCACCTTCCAAAGATTGGTCAAAAAAACATTAGGCAAAACTTAGAAAGAATAACCATAGTTATCAGCATGCCTGTTAGTGCATACAGTCCTGGAACCTTCAAATGTACATTTTCTGCAGGAAGAGCGTATCTGGATAAAAAGAAATAAATTTTATGGAATTCACACTGTGGAGCAGGAAATGACCAAGCAGGAATTTTAAGGCTCCAGACTATATAGGAGGCATGCCATGCATGGAAGATCATTCGTATGCCTAGTGGTGCACCTAGAAGCTATACTGATATCATCATAGTGCTGTCTCTTTAGACATTCTGAAGATGTTCTGCTTCTTCTCCTAAGGATATGCAAAAGCCAATAATAATCCAAAAGCAATTCTTCTAAGCCTATCTATTATAAATATGTATCTTAAGCACTGTCCTGCTGTCGTGTTACTGAGACTCTTGCTCTCTATTGCTGTCTTACTGGCTTATCTGGCTGTGTCTGCTCAGCAGATACAAGGAGCAGAATAAAGCAAGCAAGGAGAGACACCTACTTGACTGCATGGTTCTCGCTGAGATTTCTGCAGTTGAAGCACCCAGGCCTTGTGGAGAGCGGGCAGCCAGACGGAAGTAGTACAAGCTGTTTGGCTTCAGGCTTTGCAGGCGGTAAGATGTAGTTGGCTCAATAGAAACACGTTGCTAAAGATAAGCAATAAGAGAACTGGACGTATTGATAAATATCCAAAGATACTTATTCAGAATGTTGTCTAAGGAGAAAAGCCCCCCTGAGACACTGATAACAACGGCATCAATGGGATTAATTTGTTTAAAACTTCTTTTAAAAATGTGAACGTAGCATTTTAAACAAAGTAATCTTAACCAAACAATGAAAGGAAAGTGAATCTATTACCTACAATAAATAAATAATGAAGAATGAAATTTTAAAATAAGCAGTTCAATGTATCAAGCTGCTAGGGAGAAATTTTGTTTGACAGTTTAAAAGGGATTAAATAATTATGTTCAAAATTTAAAAGAATATTTGGACACTGACAGATGACTAGAGCCTCATCTACTTATCTACATATACTTATCACTCCAGTGAAATTGGACTTTTATGGGATGGGTGATCTTGGAGTTAAGGCTAGCCTATTGTTAGATTTGCATTCAAAATCTTAAGACGCAAATTCTTCTAAAGGTATAAATATTATCAAGGACCTATGATCAGGACATAGTACAAATTTAGGTAGGGGCATATATTTCATATGGAATTGAAAGATAGATCTGGGAACTCTCCTCTTAGCAGTCTTTTTTAGCTGCTGAGCATGTGCTTACATGTCTTCAGTACACGTAAAGAACTTCTATAAACCTAAACTCAGTGAAGTAGCAGTAACCAGCTTTTGCTGTATTCCCAAAAGAGCAACAAGATAGTGACGCAGGAGGGCACTGACATATCTAGCACGCTCCCGCTGTCTCCTGAGCCCACCACTTCCGTTCTTTGCATTGGAAATCAGCTTTATAAAATTGAACAGAAAAAATAAGAAGAGACTTGTTTTTAAAAAAAGATTGACTTAGTGCAGCCAAAGAAACATTTATAAGGCTAATTGTTTATAAAGAGCAAACAACAACATCTAAAAAAGGTATCTTGTGATTAGAAAAATGTATTTTCTTCCTGAGGCACACTGAAAAATACCAATTACCATGTTTTACAAGATTCTCATTTATTGACTAACAGAAACAACTATTCATTATGGGTGAAATCCTGGCCCCATTGACTGCAGTGGGGCTGGGATTTCTTCCTATGGGTCATTCCTAAGAGCTGGGCAAAGTCTGTGAACTCCATGCCCTGGAGGCCGTAAAGGGTTGGACAGCCTGAACTAGCAATACCCCTTTGGAACTGGGAACAACCTCCATGCCTGCCTTTCCATGAACACCCGTAAAGCTTCCCTTGGCCAGTAGCCACAGAGCCTTGCTGGTAAACATGCTCAGAATCTGCCATCAAGCTGGTTGCTCTGTTTAACAAACCATATCATGTCAACATTCTCATATACTAGGAAAGCAGCTAAGCTTGTACTTCTCAATCATTGCAGCTTTTCATGTCTTATTCCATTAAAGAAATACAAAAGGTTAGTACATTTTCATTTACCTCTTCACCCTGGTCCCCATCTTTGTAAACCAGTTCATAGCTGGAAATGGTGTCAGAGCGGGGAGGGGTCCAAGAAAGTAATATGCTTGTTTCAGATTCAGGTTCTGCTTTGAAGTTCAGCGGTTGCCCTGGGACTAAAGGGGAAAGTTATACAGTGTTACCACCTATTTATTTTTCTTGTTCAATACTTATTATTCAGATATTTTCAGTTATCATTGTAGTACTTGGCACAATACTATCTTTTGTTTTAATTTCTGAACTTAAACAGATAATTGATGCAGCTGTACTAAGCAATAGGTACAAAGCAAAAAAAGTATGTTGTAATATAATGATATTACCAACTTACATTTTATCCTAAATTATTTCAAAGTTCCTCAGAAACAATACACAAAGAAACGATATACAAACCACAGAAATGCTGTCATCCTACAAGTGGACTACTGACACCTGTTTAATAGCTTACAGCAGTGGCTCTCAACCTTTCCGTATCACTGTACCCCTTTTAGGAGTCTAATTTGTCTTGCTTACTCCCAAATTTCACCTCACTTCAAAACTACTTGCTTACAAAATCACACATAAAAATACAAAAATATCGCAGCACACGATTACTGAAAAATTGCTTACTTTCTCATTTTTACCATATAATTATAAAATAAATCAATTGGAATATAAATATTATATTTACATTTCAGTGTATAGTATATAGAAGAGTAGAAACAAGTCATTGTCTGCATGACATTTTAGTTTGTACTGACTTCACTAGTGCTTTTTATGTAGCCTGTTGTAAAACTAGGCAAATATCTAGATGAGTTGATGTATCCCCGGAAGACCTCTGTGTAACCCCAGAGGTATGTGTGCCCCGGTTGAGAACCACAGGCTTACAGTAATACTACACGAAAAATTTAGGACTGGAACTAAAGACTATCACACCAACTGAAACTGCTTATGTGAACTGTGGCAAAAAAAAATTATGTATGAAATAAAGTACCGATAAGTTATATACAAGATGGGGAAAAAATCTTCCAAAAAAGAGCTAAAGTCATTACAGATAATTCCAAATGCAAAACAAGTTTGCTAAACTAGCAAGCAATTAAGATATTAAGCATATCCTTGTCTTTAAGAAGGAGTTTACACACTGAAAAGCTGACTTTTGCTATATTATTACTCTTCAAAAATGGCATCCTGAGGCGCCATGTTTCTTTTCTTGCCGATTAACATCTTTATCAATTTATCTCAGTTTTCTAATAATTAAATGATTTTTCTAACTGCCAGCCCTCAAAATGCAACTTTGAATCTGATAGATGGGGGAGGGGGGAGGAGGCATTTTCTGGCTCATGTGTCATTTGTCATAAGGTTTATTCAGGCCAAAATCTACCCTCAGTTACACATGTGCATTTCCACTGAAGACTATGTAAAGTGTAAATGAGGGCAGAATTTGTCTTTTCAGTTAGAACGTAGGCAATGACTTTGACACCAAGTTTGAAAATGATTGGTTATGATTTCTATTGCGAATGCATGAATCACAACAGAATCCAAGCTCACTCTTCCATAGTTGTGCTGGCTTTGCAGGAATAAAAAGCAGTACACACTTCTTTGGTCAGAAAAATAATTAGCTATTATTCTCAATACACACAGGGAGCAGTTGTGGTAAGTAAGGTCATAATAATAATAACAACACAGATAATAATTTTTGCATAATCATTTTTTAAGAGTAGAACCGCATTCTAAATTAAAGTACTTTTCTTTTGTACAGCCACAGAAAAGGAGGAACTAGCCCATCAGGGAGTAAAAATAAAATGTACTTGTTTGTAAAACTTAGGCTCTGCAGATTTTTAGGTGCCACAAGGAAACATTGGAGCTATGGAGTTCAGAAAGCCATTTGGACTTATGATAACCTGTTGGATATGATAGCTAGGATTTGACTTCTAAGTTTTAAATAAGTAGATTGACAGCTAACAGGGGATGTAAATTTGCCTGTATAGACTTCTAATAGCTTGTAATTGCCTACCATTAGTCCCCTCTGAAATAAACAGGACAAAATAGAAAGACAAGATGGGATAGGAGAAAAAAATCTTCTCTCCCACGCTGAAGAAATGTGTCAGAGTGAATAGTAATCCAATGTAACTATATATCTTCAGAGAACAAGAATAAAAGCAGAGTAATTAACTTTTTCTTGAAAAGATACCTGGTGTAATAAACGACCACTCGGTGGATATTACAGAGCTCCAAGGACGTCTTTGAAAAATACCGATATAAAAAGTACAAAGGGAAATCATAGCAAATAATGACAAATCATTGTAAGTACGTAAGGAGCAATAGAATCATTTTAATGGGAAATACAAATTTGAATCAAGGTGCTGGGAGAATTGGAGTATTCCTGACTTGGAAACAGGTTCTGTAATACCACTAGGTCTAACTTGCATTACTGTCATGATGGTGAGTCCAAGTCATATTGTTGTATAAATGTATGCACAGAGCTCCATGTGGCTGCCTTACAACTCTCTTGGATAGGAACCAACTGGAGGCTGGTGATCGTTGCAATTTGCCTCCTACTAAATATGGCTTAAAGTGACTTTGGAGTTGTACTGTTGGCCTGCCAAAGCATAATGATGAGCCATGGAGTTCAGAAAGCCATTGGGACATATTTCTTTTTGACATGGATTTGTCCCATGTGTAATTGTATCAAATGAAGCAAAAAGACAGGTGGACACTCATCGGGACTTTGCCTGCTCTACAAAACAAAAAATGTATGACACAGTACTATCAGACTATGGAAAAGTGCTTCACTTGGATGAGCATGAATACTGGGAAGAATATTGGCAGAGTAACTGAGCAATTATGGTGTAATTCCAATGCACATTTGGCTGGAATCTAGGGAGTGTCTGTAACATCACCTTGTCCTTGTGGGACTTTATGTAAAATAGATTAGAGTCCCTAAAGCCTTATGATGACTTACCATGTGAGCTGCAATTGCTGCCACAAAAAATAAAATTAACCATGTTAGAAATTCCACCTCACGGTTATGGTGCAGTTCAAAAGGAGATCTCGTCAGTTTTTTGAGACCAACATAGCTATCTCATGATATGAGGGTTGTCTAATGGAAGATTTTAGAATAAATGAGCCCTTAAAAAATCTGAACCATACAGATTAACTTCCTTTCTCCAAACGCATGAAAGGCCAAAATAACTCCATAAGAGATGCTGTCTATAATCTAACTGACAGCTGCAGAAAGTAATCAAGCAGTTTTTGCACAGGACAAATCAAGTAATCCACTTGGGTCCTGAATTTTCTCCACTTCAATCTGCACAATTTCCTTGTAATCTCCTATGAAGCTAGGAAAACTAAATACTGTAGAACAAGGAAGCCATGCCAACTGGTAAAACACTCCTAGGATGGGATGGAGAAAGGTTTCTTGGTTCTCAATGATTATATGTTGTGAGACACTCATCTCCAACATCTCTCTCCTCAAGGATTTCTCCTTGAAGTCCTTGTTTACCATCTTAAAGCTGAGATTCGCTTAAAATGTAATGGGATGCCATTCAGGCAGTGAACCTTAACTCCACCAGTTTTATTAGTTTGTGGCAGATATTTTCAATTTGTACTCAAGCAATGTCTGAAATTGTTTTGGAGGGGGGGAAAGGAGCAGGAAGGGTTGGCTTCTAGACAACTCCACAACAAAACAAAGGGAGCTACAACAAACAAAATACTAAACCAAAACCAGTACAATACTGCTAGTAATACTTGTAGGAATGAATCAAAGCCTCAAGATGTTGCATAAGCACAGCCCAAGGAATTTCACTGTAACCCATACATGGCACTTCTTTAGCCCAGAAAAAATGGTGCTCAGCAGTAGCAATGCAAACAGGAACCAAGCTGCATACGCAGATATCTGCAGCTTCTGATCTACTCCACAGATGAAAAAGCAACTAAAGAGAGGCAGTTACAGGCTGTGGAAACTGTGCAGGTTGCCTTGCTCTTGCTACTGGGATGTGTTCTACAACATAGAACTATAGGCTAAGCCAAATCCAACTTGTCACATTGCATGATCATCGCACAGAGTGGGAATTTTTTACAGCACAGGTATTTTTGGAGAACAAAACATTTCAGTAGCATCTTTTATCCAATGATTTCAAAGTGCCCTACAAACATTAATTAAAATTCTTAACTTCACTGCGAAGTATGTATATTCTTATTCTCATTTTATATAGAGGAAATAGACACAGAGATGTTAGGCAATTTACACAAGATTACACAGTGATTCATTGACAAAGCAGTTTATAGAATCAAAAATTAACCGATTTCCAGATCCATCCTCTAACTTCTATATCAGGGGTGGCAAACTTTTTGGCCTGAGGGCCACATCTGGGAATAGAAATTTTATGGCGGGCCATGAATGCTCACAAAATTGGGGTTAGGGTGCGGAAGGGGGTGAGGCCTCTGGTTGGGGGTGTGGGCTCTGGGGTGGGGCCAAAAAATGAGGAGTTCAGGATGTGGGAGGGGGCTCCGGGCTGGGGCAGGGGAGTAGGATGCGGGGTCGGGAGATGAGGGCTCCGGCTGGGAGTGTGGGCTCTGGGGTGGGGTTGGGGATGAGGGATTTGGGGTGCAGGAGGGTGCTCTGGGCTGGGATCGAGAGGTTTGGAGGGTGGGAGAGGGATCAGGGCTGGGGCAGGGGGTTGGGGTGCGGGGAGAGGCTCAGGGGTACAGGCTCCAGGCAGCATTTACCTCAAGTGGTTCCCGGAAGCAGCAGCATGTCCCTTCTTCAGCTCCTACGCGGAGGTGCGGCCAGGTGGCTCTGAATGCTGCGCCATCCGCAGGCACTGCCCCTGCAGCACCCATTGGCTGAGGTTCCCAGCCAATGGGAGCTGCAGGGGCAGCACTTGGAGCAGGGGCAGCGTGCAGAGCGGAGCCCCCTGGCTGCTCCTATGCTTACATGCCGCTGCTTCTGGGAGCTGTGTGGAGCGGCCCCCAACCCTGCTCCCCGGCTGGACTGCTAGAGAGGGGCAAGCCCCAGACCCACCTCCCCAGTGCGAGCTCGAGGGCCGTAGTTTGCCCACCCCTGCTCTAGATCATGGTTCCTATCATGGTCCTTTGTACATGTCCAGAAGCAAACATAGAAAGCAGTGTGATTCTTAGAGAAGTAGCTTAGGAGTTAGAAGTTCTGGAAATGGGCATGGAGGAGTTAACAGGAGAAGTTACAAGCTGAGTGGAGTTGGAAAGGGCCAAGATTTTGTGTTTGCTGAGAATCTCATAAAGTTGTTCCTAATAAGCCTTTACAGTTTAGGAATAAATAGCCCACATTTTTTTCTTTTTTTGTCACTTGATATTCATTTTTGTTAAAATACCACATTCTCTCTACACAGTACACAAGGTAATTAAAAGTAAACTGAGATAGTTTATTAATCCTGTGTCTGTGTCTACTCTCTCTCTTAACACAGAAGTAACTTATATAAATAAGCCTGGAGGTTTCTGACTCCTTAGAATTCTACAGTTTTAAACCTAGAGTGATAATATTGAAGAATAATTAACTAATTAAAAAGTGTAAATGTGCAGTACATTTTGTCAAAAATCTCAAAACCTGTAAATCAACTGCCATAGAAGTTAATGAACAACTAACAATGCTAAAGTGCAATAAAAATACGATGGTACAAACTCAAAAATATATTAAACATTTACTTGCAGGAAAATAGTCTGAATGATTGAAAAAAACAGGAGAGCTATTTTTGGGAGTGTTTATGGTATATGGTCAGTTTAATTCTATTGATGCAGTGAAGTTATCTTATAGGTATTTCACACTGCCCTCTTCCGTACTCAAGTTAGAAGGTCCACAGTAATGCGTGCTTCACATTTCCAGCATTCTTTATAGTACTTTACATTACAGGGCTCAAAATCCCTATTAATTCAGTGTCTCAGGGCAGGTATATTTTTTGAGGTCACTTTTTTTTCTTAACACATACCTGCTCAGTGGGTCACTTAACTCAGTTATTCAGGCAGAAAGAAGGAGAAAAAGGGAAGAGAATATCAAGGAAGGAAGTGGGGATGCAAATAAACCATGTCTGCAAAGAATAAATTGAGCAGGAGGCTAGAAAAATAACATAAAAGGAATGAGAGGACAGAGATAACACAAGAAGAGAGTGAAGAAAACAAGAAGAGAATGCTGCCATGGCTTGTAAAACAAAAGTACACATTTTCAGTTTAAAATAAAACAAAACAAACAAAAACAGCCTAGAAGAACAAACAAAAGCAAAACAGAAGGGAAAAAAGAGTAGATTAAAAGGAGGAGAGGAAACATTGAGAAAGGGAAGTGGAGGGACAGAACAGGAGAAGGAAGCTGGAAAAATGGAACAGAAGAAGCGATAATATTGTGGCTGGCATGCAAAAACTCATATAAAGGCCAGGAAATACAGGAGTTTCAGCTCAGAGAATTTCCTGGATTGCTGCCTTGTGTGTAGGGAAGAGTTTTACACTGCTCCCATCATTGTAGTATCTGACTGCAGGGGTCTGAGAGTGTGGCCCTCTTCACCTAGAAATACCTTGCTATCAGCAGGGTTATTCCTGCAGATATTGAGATATGTAAAGAAAGCTGGGGTTATCTGAATGGAGGTCTTCTGCATTAGGTCCTCTTTCCCATAAGGCAGCATGGCTCCCTCATCAGCATTATAGTACTCAGCAATTCCATTGCCAATTTTAGGAAAGATAGCCACTTACTTTGGCACTATTCTGCACTGCACCTCCTTGGTGCTCAGCTGCACCTACCCCTCACCCTTTTCCCTGTCCCAAGCCTTGTGGAGATCCAACTAAACAGTCATGACATAGACAGGCTTCCATGAGCTCCAAGACAGGCTGCTGCAGGACTATCGTTTTCTCTTGTTTGGCATTTCCGGGGCATTTAGCACTGTTTTCTACTTCTTCCATGTCTGACACTCCACAGAATTATAGGGCCTTAGGTGAGTGAAATGCATTGGTTTTAGACTTCATTTTCATTTACAAACTTTTTTAACATGGGGGCATACACAGAGGAAGGAGGGAAGTGATGATGCCAAAATGAGTGATTGAACTGGCGTCAAATTATTGCTGATGGTTAGGCAAGAAACTAATTTTAACAGGACACTTTATTACTATTACATTTTTGCATGTGTTTGATGTTCATGAAAGGTGTCAGACTGACAGCCTCAGAGTCTACTACTAAGCTACAGTATAGAATTGTAAGAATAATTTGTTTAAAAATTGCATGTTTTTCTCTGCATTTCAACCCTTCTATTAGAAACAGAACTAAAAAAAAAAATCCAACTCATTAGCTTTACAATAAGGTTTGTTGAACGTGTAATATAATATTTTCCCTTTTACATTTCTTTTAAAGATAGTCAGATATCTGATCTTCCTATAATTGTTCCTTTCTATGCATTCAAATGCTTTCTTAACTATAATGTTCCGTGGTGACTGTACATACACTTTAACTTTCATGTTAAGTAACATCCTTAGCTTAGAGTTAACAATGTGTTTTATACAGTAATTTTTTTTTTAAATCTAGGAGTTTCCCCATAGTTATCTATGCCTCCTGGAATTCCCTGTCCTGTGGAGTCTCTGGTTCTCCCTGCAATGCTCCCAATCCCTACATAGTGGTTCTTCCTGCTCTGGGAAGCTAATAAAAGTAAGATCCTTTTTTCCTCCTCAGTAACTTTCCCCTCTCTGCAGAGTTTAGGAACACCCCTGGCCCTGACACCCAGCCGGAAGATTTTTTTTATGAGGTGTGCAAGATGAAGGATGCACCTGGAGTCTGCTCTGGCATGTGGACGAGGGGCTGGTTTGAGAAAATTAAAAAAGTGAGGGTTGTGTTTCAGGGAAAATGTAACTAGCGAGTTCTGTAGTGAATTAGCTGTGAATGGGGACCAGGCATGAGAGACATAGTTTACTGATGGGGCAACATAAATTAGGAGAGAACATCACAATTCAGTATATATGAATTTGTCCATGCTGAAGTCCAGCATTTGCAGGAGTCAAATCATTTAGAGAACATACATGGCTTGATCCTCCAGTCATTGATGTCAGGGGCAAAGCTCCCACTGATGTTAACGATGCAGGATCAGGGTCTTTCTACACAAACCTACTGGCATCTGCTCTAACATTTTCTATGTTGGCTTTTAATAGCTATATTTTTTTAAAATGTTGGCTATTCATGGTGAAAATGTTATCCATTTGTTTCAATGGCAGAAATATCATAATAGTGATGAAGAATTATAATTATTTTTGTTTTCATTTTTTTTATATTAACCTCTGCATGTTAAATGTACAAGTGTTAAAAACAAGGCAATTGTAAGTTACAGGGATATAAAAAAGCATGTTAGATACCAGTCCTTATTCTTCAAAAGGGAATTATTTTAAAACTCCTTCAAACTCTTCCAAAGTGTTTACTTGTAACTTTCCACAAATATACAACAGCTCTCTAACAGCGGTGTGTTAAATTTGATTATGGCAAATATTTGCTTTAGTCAATGACAAACAGACTGAAACCCCAACTTTGAAAACTAAATGCAACCTTAACTATGGAGTTGCTGCTGACAACTTCATAATGTAAGATCAAGAGGCTTTTCCAAGCTGTATGGTGAAAGAACAGAACAACTGTAAACCATAAGAAATCAGGATGTCATCTGCCTGGATTTACTGTAGTTAAAGAAATGCAAGGAAAACAATACCCGAGAACACAGATTTAAGCTACTCTTTTAAACAAGTTGCAGCTTATTATACAACAAAGACAATACTTTCAACTGCTCACAGTTTAGAAAAAATAGTTATCCTTAGACAAAAAAGAATGAAATGTAGACTGCCATTCCATCCTAGCAGTCAAAAATCCCCTTTTCTGGACAAGTCACTCCTTAAAATATATATTTGAGCCACTGCTTTGAATAGTAAGTGACTTTCTAAGACATGATAGTCCCTCAGTTAGAGAGCTACAATATTTTACCCTGACTCCACTTATGTGAAACTGAACCACAGCCCACAATAAAAACAACTTGGGAGAGTTCTAATACATGCCATGGAAAAATCATCTTTTTGATGAAGAAAGAAAAAAGAAAGAAAAACCAAATATTTGTGGCCAACATCTTAATTGAATTGTTTTGTTTGGGATTAGTTAGATATTTAACCATGTCTGCTTGAGCTGCCGCAGTGGCTCTTGGGAATTGTAGTTTGCATGTCTTGTGCCATGCCATTATCCGCAGTGAGCTGGGATCCCTGGTTGGACTCTTACATGAGGCCCATAATCTCCCCTCTTGTTGAACCACTGAGATGCACCATAAAAGTGCCATAGCCGTGGTGCACCATAGGAGATGTAGTTTGGGCATAGAGTCTAGCCCATAAAGAAGATTGTGGGCATGAGGTACCCGAATTACTACTCCTATGATGCACCGTGGCAGCTCAGGAGGACATATTTTAATGAGAACCGAGCTGAACTTAACATTTAGATTATGGTTCCAAATCTAAAACTTTGTGTTTTTCAGGGTGTTCAGGTTTTTCATAAAAAGGTAAAGTTTTCAATGGAAGCAGAAAAAAATCGTTTATTAGAAAACCAAATTTTTCATTGAAAAAGTTTCAATTAAATTTTTGACCAGATCTACTCAGATGACCTATAAAGTGAGAAGTAAAAATCAAGATGCCTGTTTCTTTAGCACCATTTTGTCATATTCAACTTGAATATTTATTATGCTGGTGCTGAAAATAAAACTCTTCCAAATGTGTTTATTTTCAAAATCCTCAGAACATTTTCCTGCCTCCCAATGATCACAATGCACATAATAGGAAAAGGCTTTGAAGGAAACCAAGCTATCAAAATATTGAATGGCACTGCTGTCAATCAAACTCTAGGACACAAATGCTGGTCCCAGTGAAGTCAATTGGAGTTTTGTCTTTGACTTCCATGGGAGCATTATTTGGTCCATCAAGTGATAGCTTACACAACTGAAATAATTATTCATGTGTTTTTAAGTTCTATACAGAGAAAAACAAACAAACAAAAAACAACCCCAAACCCAGCCATCATTCCAGGTCCTGCTTCTTATGGCATTCTCTCTCTGTGTGTATATTTTTCTATATACACACATGTACACGAGAGAGAGAGAGAGAGAGAGAGAGAGATTCAAGCCACAAAATCCAGATCCTAATTTGAATACTCCAGTTTTTAGAGGAGGGAGGATATGTATCTGAAGTTTTCATTAATCTCATTACAAAGATGGACCATTCACTAAATTTGGATCCAGATCGAGGTTCAGATTTAAAGCTTTCCTAAAGTTTGGCGCTGCTATAAGCTGGAGTGCACTGGCGCTGGAACAATTTGTATAGTGGGGGTTCCCAAAGCCATTGAACAAAACTGTAAACCCTGTATATGATGGAAAATATTTCAAGTTAGGAGGTGCTGCCGTACCCCAGCATCCCTACTTGCAGCACCCCTGCTGGAGTGCTGTACTAGGTCCAACTTCCCTACCCCTATCCTGTTGGATACATACAAATATCAATCATCAATCAATTAGAAATGCTAATGAATAAACTTCTAATTTTCAATAATTTTAAAAACTGAACACACATTTCCCCAGTACACAGTACTTGCAGAAATTCAAAATGTTCACATGCTTCTATGCATTTTCCATCAGGCTCATGCTTTGAAAAGCCTCTCCTCTCTCAAAACTGTTGTTTTTATGAGACAGTGTAAAAATAAAATGTCAGGTCAAGTCAGTTCGCAAAGTGAAAACACTGGCATTGAGAATCACTCCAATAGCATCATCATTATCAGGACTTCTTCATGTTACAGCAGCAAGAAGAAACAGCACAGGAGGGCATGTTAAGTGATCCAGTTTTAACAACACAAGGATGCCAGAAATGTTTAAATACATGGAGAACTCCTCAGGTGACTATGCTCAGTAACATAACTTGGGTCATTCCAACTGGACCACAGCAGGAAATAGTTGCTCCGTTGAAGTTAATGACAAACTCCTACTGACCTCAAACAGAGCAGAACCAGGCCCTTACTGAACAAAATGGATGAACAGCTTGTTGTGTCTCCATCTAATACAATCTATCACACTAAGAGCTAGAAAGGGGAAAGCAATATGGCAATCTAAAGACAAGCCTCTGAAAAATGTCACAAATATATCAAAAGCCAAAATTAGTATTCACTATCTAAATATACATACAAATATCAATCAATCAATTAGAAATGCTAATGAATAAACTTCTAATTTTAAATAATTTTAAAAACTGAACACACATTTCCCCAGTACACAGTACTTGCAGAAATTCCAAGACAACGGATCAAATTCTGTTCTCCATTTACACACATGTAACTCCACAGAAGTCAATGGATTTGCATTCAGGTAAACAATGGCAGAGTTTGATCCAGTGCCTTGAGTTATATTTTGGAGACATGTTTTTCAAAAGTTGAGGGACCTTGAACTTCTACCACAAGAAACTTTGCTAGTGCTAAAAAATTCAACTGACTTACAAGTAGCATTCTATATTTCTAGGTGACCACTGAACTATGGCATATTTCACACATCTTGTTCTAGGACAGTAAACAATAGGGAGTTTTTATTCCATAGAGCTACAATAAAATAATTTCTGCAGTTTAGCATGACCAGCATTTGTGGCTTTTGATTTCATAAATATTCTTTGCATTCATTGAGCTTGCTAATGATTTGATAATAAAATTAACTCATAGACCTAAAGGTCCTGTACACAAACAAAACCTACTTGCAAATATAAAACAAAGAAATAGTAACCTTGTTTTACCTAGAACGGTGGTGCTTTCCGTTGATGAGTGGGGAAGGGAGGTTTATAAATCAGAAGTGTGAGGATGTGCTTCTGTGTGCATATACACAGTTTTAATGATTTTAAACATTTTCAACACACAGAGATATATGTATGTGTATATGTATGTTCGTGTATGTGTAGTATATACGTATTTTACATTTCCAAATCAATGTTAACAAAAATGATCTAACATATGATGCCCCATATACAATCTAAATTAAAATCAACTCCACAGAATATTCAAGGACAAGGCCACTAAAATGCTAGCTAATAACTGCTGGACATAGTGTGGTACTTAGCATTAGAGGTCCTGTCGTAGCCAAGCAGTGGCCACCACATTTAGCTTTCTCCACAGTCTCACTTAGAATACTGTTGCTTTGGTAGAGTTGTTCGAGATTTATACATTGCTGAAAAAGGGAATGGAAGATTTGACGATAAAGACAATTTCCTCCATTTTAATGACTGCAAGGGCCGAAAGATGGTTTATGAATGATGCCTTTTAATGGGCAACATTTTGGAAGATCAAAAGAAAACTTTGGACATCTCTTGGGAGTATTTATTTCCCAACATTCACTCACTCAAATACTGTCTGCCCAATTTCTACATGTATGTAATTTATTCCACCATATTGCAGTCTTACCTCCTGTCTGAGTGATGACTTGAATGTCAGTAGAGAGGGGTCCATCCCCGACAGAAGTAAAAGCAAGAACCTTCACAGAATATGTTTTCTGTGGTACTAAATTTCCAATAGTGGTGATATGGCTGTCAGCCACATTGTGTTTCATCCAGCTGTTGACATGTTGGGTGGGGTCCATGGTGTAATAAACTCTGTATCCTTGAATTTGGCCATTTGGTTCCTCAGGTTCTTCCCATTGTACCAAAATTGTAGTTGAGCTCAACATACGAGCCTGTACACTGCGAGGTGCACTAGATGGTGCTTGTTCTGAGGTCCTTGTTGACACTGGCTCACTGGGTGGGCCCCGTCCAATATTATTTACAGCAACTACCCTGAATTCATATTCTGAATATGGGCTTAGACCTGCAACACTGTAGCGTGTTGTAGCCACCCCATCAATTTCTTTATACAGTTCCTCAGAGTTTTTAGGTTTATGTTGGATTATGTAGTAAGAGACTGGCTCAGGGTTCCCAGAATCCCAAGTCAACGTTATGCTTGTTGCTGTGCTTTCCGTCACCACAGGAGTTCCTGGAGGTTTGGGTAAGGCTAAAAATAATACCATAAAATTAAGTTTATAACCAGTACATAGCAATCCTTCTTTACTCTTAAAGTGTGATATGAAATCAAACAAAGCAAATCATGACATTAAGTGGGTTGCAATGTAGTTGCTTTGGGCAGGAGCTACATCCCCTATTTAGAATTCAACTCTTTCATAGGAAATCGAATTGTTTAGTACTGTTATTTATTCCGGAAACTTAACAGAGAACACAGAAATATCTCAAATCCCCCATTAAAAAAGGTCTTTTGATACATGGCACAATAATGATTTTTACCATAGATCCACTAAGCATCTGCACAAGAACAGCCTTGCAGAGAGAGAGCATGCACTGTTAAGGCTCGATTTTCAGAGGTGCTGGATACCTTCGGCTTTTAATGAACTTAACAGGAGTTGCAGACAACCAATAACTCTGAAAATCAGCCATCAACTTTTTAACCATTGCTGCTTTTGAAAAGTATACGGCCCTTGATTTAGCTAGAATGAAGGTAGCAAAAAACAGTAATGAAAGGAGAGGTTTGCTTATCTACTAATATGATTGCTGCCTGAATCGGTAGTTTATAATTTTAGTAATGCAGGAGTAGGCCAGATAGATGGACTAAATTCAAAAGAACATTGCAAACAAGAACATGTTTTGAAGTGCAACTATACAATAAGGGCTGATCCTGTAAGGAACTGAACTGATCTCTGCCTGCAGTCAGTACAAGAGTAGGGGAATCAACACCTCACGGTGCATGCTCAGTACTTCGGTACTGGATCTTATGTACTGTGTAGTGAGTTTAGGCACATCCTTGAACTGCACCACCCCAGGAGGCCTTCCAGTCACAATTCTTGCTTCCTCCTTGCTCTGTGTGGAATGTCAACATCAGCAGCTAACTATAACACACTTGCTCCAGTTGGATTGGCCAGTGAGTGGGGAGCAGAGCTAAGATTCTGCCCCACCTCTCTCCATTGTGTTTACATATCCTGAAGACGCAATAAGTAGGTATACAGCACTTACTTATTGCTGCGTGCCTGGATTCAAGGTCCAGGTAGACCATACAGGGTTTTAAGGGGGTTGTTGTCATTTGCTTTTACTCTCTTGCACAGGCATGTACTCCAAGTCACAGTCGAGCCCTCAATAATTTTCTGTGGCTATTCTTAAAGCCAGGGCTGGTGCTTCCATTTAGGCGACCTAGGCGGTTGCCTCGGGCACCAGGATTTGGGGAGGGTGGCATTTTGCCATCCTCGGCGGCAATTCGACGGCGGGGGGTCCTTCCGTGCTCTGGGTCTTCGGTGGCAATTCTGCGGCGGGTCCTTCACTTGCTCCGGGACCCGCCGCCGAAGTGCCCCGAAGACCGGGAGCGCGGAAGGACCCCCGCCGCCGAATTGCCGCTGCCGACCGGGAGTGCGGAAGGACCCCTGCCTAGGGCGCCAAAAACCCTGGCGCCGCTCCTGCTTAACGCTTATTTTGCCCTCCAAATTACTGCTTACTGCCACAGCTTTTCAGAACTTAAGAAGTCTGTTAAACAATTATCTGCAAAGACAATTATGGAACCAGTTTCACTTAGCTGCATACTGAAGCACAAATGTATTGTAAATTGTGGAAAAGTGGGCAGCATTAATTGTATTCATCTCTGTTACCTGTATTGCTTGTGCAGAGTCTACCCCTGGTGGAAACACATCAGCCTACCAAAGCTCCCGCCCATACCCTATGCTTCTGTTTCTTACTTTTTGTCCCATTCACATTGCACTTTTGTTTATACGGAAAAAGAAAAGTCGTTATTGCTAAGAAAAACCTGCTATTTGCAGATGACAAAATAACAATGTTTGTTTTCGGGCTTCCGTTTCTCTTTCAATAAATGAGATTATGCATTGTGTAGGAGAATGCAGAGGGAGCTTTTACTGCCCAGGAAACATGCCCAGAAGTTAGCCGTAGTCTAGATCTACATTTTCTTTTGGACTGCCCAATGAAATCTTAGCGTTAACCAGGGGCTAGCTCTATCAGCAGGCACCGGGGCAGGACACAATACGTTGCATTAAGAAGCAACAGAGTTGGCCTTGCTCTTAGAACCAGCCCTAAATCATTCTGCTCTGCATATATCTCAGGGCATCACCACTTGGGCATTTGAGTTGCACAACCCGTGTGACATGGAGATAGGGTTACCATGCGTCCGGGTTTTCTTGGACATTATCTTTTTTTTTTTGGTAGTCCACTCTCCGTCTGGGTGGATTTTTGAAATAAGAGTCAAAGTCTGGGGTTATTGCAGAGCAGACATTATAGCTCAGAACGAGTCCCGATTGGTCTGCTTCCCAACCGGTCCCTTCCTGCATCCCCAGCTGATTGGTCCATTCCTCTGCAGCCCTGATTCCCAGGCCTTTGAGGGGGCCTTGCAGGGAGGCGATGACTGACAGCTGGTGCTAGGTCCTGGGCTTGCACTTGCCACGGGGGCAGCGAACGACACTGCCCCCCACCTCCACTGAGTACTCCTGCCACAGATATGCCCTCCAGCACCCCCCAGATACCCCTCCCAATACATACACACCTCTCCAGGACCCCCACAAAATATTCCCTCCAGGACCCCCAACTCTACCCCACCTCCAATGCTCCCTTCTCCCCCAGCATCCTCTTTTTGGGAACCTGAAATATGGTAATCCTACATGGAACGCCTTGGCAAAGGGTCCCCTGTTCTTTGCAAACAACTCTCACTTCAGACCAGACAAACTCACACACCAAACACGTCTTAAGGACATTTGGCCATAAAGAGTAACATATAAGGTACCGACAGAAAGCTTGCAACTTGTGAAGATTCTTGATCGTTGTGAGATGTACAGACAGGTAATATTTAAGGAATAATGTATTAATATTGAAAATGTGCTTTATGGACTTGGAGTAGAAATTAGTCATCAGGAGATAATGTGTCTTGGTGATGGCCCATTTGGGTAAGGTGTTATAATGCAAAGCTCAACTGTTTAGCCATGTGCAATACTAAGACTTTGAATGGTAAACCTTAAGAGGCAACTATCAATACCACTTGAAGATAAAAAAAAGGAGCTTTACAACAAGGGGTTTGCCCTGTCTGTGATATAGAAACAAAAGGCTGTTTGCAGTATAATACAGAGGAGGGAGAAGCACTATCCATTCACTGACAAAACCACCTGTGGACGGGGAGTGCTTTAATGAGCATGTGGATCTTGATTCTTGAGAAACCATCCCGTTGTGCAACAGACTGAACGTTTGGGGGAGGGAGGGAAATCTACTTTATTAGACCAGAAAAGGTAACTATTGATAAGTATAGGCCCAGGTTCACAGCTTATGATTTATTTTTGTATTGTAAACATTTATTTGCACCAGACTCTCTTGTTTCTAGATGAAATTTTATTCTTTCTTAAATAAATCTGCTTTTGTTTTATTGTAAGTGCTCACAGCAGTGGTGGTTTAAGGTAAAACTGGGATACACGCCATCCTTGGGTGCAGAGGGTTTTCGGTGAGTAGTCAGTGACAGGGCTGGATATCACAGGAGAATGAATCAAAGGGACTCATGTATTGGGGTGCACCTACTGTTAATCTACAAGGCAAAGGTAGGGCTTGCATAGCCCAGAGGAGAGTGTTTGAGTGGTTGAAAGGCTGGTGGTGTCAGGGAGCACCAAAGAAAGACTTCATCTCACTGGACGCAGTGGGTAACAAGGTGACTTACAGTGCTGGGTGCTGAGTACAGTTACCCTACCTAAACACACTTCCGCTACTTGGAGCCAATACAGATCATCTTCTTCTTTAAGGAAGTGATCAATATTGAACAACTTTGTCAGAAAAACAAAGAACAAGTCATGTCTACGTATATACAGATTATATATGTAAAGTACCTTTGACAGTTATCTGTGCTATTGCTTCTATAACACCAAGGGTGGACATAGCAACACAAGTGTAGTTTGCAGACTGCCTGACATCATTAAGCTCAAGGACATTCCTCCCTATTGGCATATCATCTTCGGGCGTCAGATCTTCAGCCCCCAGCATCCATTTCACATATGGCATTGGTGACCCCACGGCAACACAGGTGATGTTAACACTCCCTCCTGGCATAATCTCATGATTGGTAGGTGGGATAGAGAACCTTGGTGGGACCCGGCGAACTGGAACAAAACACAAAAAAAGTAATAACATATACAAAAAGGGAAAATGAGTTTTGCATATAGACTACATGCACTGTACAGACACAATTTAACATTTTAAACATGTTATTCAATTTGCCAAAAAATAAACTACACAAGTATAGTGTCTGCACAAAAAGTAAATTATTCTATATTTACTTGTTGATATCATTAGACACATTCATACAAAAGTTGATTCAGACCTACTAGGGGCCCACAATTGACTAACTATATACTAACAATACACAAACACCATGCAAAAGATACACACACACATATATATATATATATATGCATGTAGTTTGTATGCATATATACATATATTTATATATAATATGCACAGAAGAAAACTGGAGGGTTAACAGCATGCTTGAGTTGAGTACCAAAACCAACTTCAATGCTGCGTACTTCCAGTTGATGTGAATAAATGTGCTGGACCACATTGTCACATCACAGCCCTGGAACACATCACCTACAGTACACTGAAAGTGCAATTTGATTTGCTTTCAGACTCAAAGTGGATGCAGCCTCAAGACCTCACACTAACACTGAAACAAACATAGAAAAATATATATAGTCACAGGAGAAGAAACAAGGCAAAGCCAGTATGAGTACTGGATTTGGTCATGCAGGCAAGCAAATGACAGAATCTGTAGAGAATCATGCTCAGGAAAATGTTGGAGAATCAAAATTACAGAAAGAAACAAAATTGCTAAAACCAAAAAGGAAAACTTATTGGGAGAAAGAATAAAACTAAAAACTGGGGGTTGGATGGGTTGACAGAAACAGGAATTTAAAGGAGGATAGGGTTGGAGGGAGGAGGATATTAGATTAAGCTCAGGTTGTTATGAAGCATCTATAAGGTGGGGCCACTGGGGAAAGAGCAGAACATTTAACATTCAGGGTTCTACTGTGTTTGCATGTAAGGAAAGCAAAGTAAGCTACTAGGATTAGTCATATTAGAGGTTTTCTATATTCAAAATGAGGGGCAGCTGATTGAAAACACATAGCAGGACATCACATTAACAGAATAGTTAATAGTTAAGCAAACACAACACCGAGAAAAAATTACCAGGCAACAATAAATCAGTGTTCCTGCTTCAGATATTCTCTGTGTGTGCGCACATGTGTGTGGGAGGAGGCAGAGGGAGAAGTGACAGAGAGGTAGGTTTGTATTTAGGCCTTTAATTGGACAAAGTACTCTGCACTGTATTTATTTGAGGTTGATGAACCAGAAGCTAATCGTAAAACATTTTTTTTAATTCAGCAAAAAACAAAAAATAAAATAACAGACTATGAGTAACAGAAGAAACATTGTATTAGTTTGAAACCTTTCTGCTGGATTTAGTTAAATTTTGGTGAACTACTATTGACTCAAGAGGGGCTTACTGCGATGGCCTCGTGAGTGAATGACAGGCACGGGGAAACAAGCAAAGAGCATAACATGCCTTCAGCAGCCAATTCAGAGGCCACACACAAAGCAAGAAGCAGGCAAGGTGGAATTTGTAGTATCAAACGGAATGGTTTTAAACAGAGGGGAGTTTAGTTTTCATGCTTGGGCTGCTTAGAGAAGCAATTGCAGGGAAATCATTCTTGAACAGCAGGCATCAATATAAACAAGAAATTAAAGGAAAAGAAAAAAGCAGGAACACTGACCAAGTTTACCAGACCTTAGTGTTAAATGTTACAGGTTGCCATGCACCCAAGTTCATTCTCATCATGCACAACAGTTAGATATCAGCACGCATCAAAAGCCATGACCAGGGCATTCTCTGCTTAAACATAACATTAACTTAAAAAAGGCCACAATGCAGCTACATTCATTTCATTTGTATTCTTTGTTATTGGTTTAATTAATAGTTTTGTAAGGTGGGTAAAAAGTAAAAAACACACCAACCTTCTCGCAGCTCTGAGGGATGTAGGGGGTTTGATGCAGAACACAATGAAATGAGGAAAGGAGAAAAACAAGGGAAACACAGAGAGAGTAAAAAGGCCATATCAAGGCTTTCAACTGCTACTTGAACATCTTTATTTGCTCTAATTAAACCTTCCTATGTCAGCTTGAAAAGTTAGCAATTTCTCGCCGCTATTACGGTGTTAGAAACAATAGCTAGCATCATTTTGAAATTTTCCTCTGGATAAAAAAGGTACACATGCTTCATGCAGTACAGGAAAGTCAGTATTTTTTTGAGGGCGGGAAAAAGGATCAAACAACTTTCTAAGGATGCCATGAATCTTTTCTTGGGCCAAAAAAACCACCCAAAACAAAACAAAAAAGAAAACAAAAAAGGTTGATTGAAACATTACTTCTAACAAAAATTTCAAGATCAAGCTAGATATTTTTGGTAAGATCACCCGCACTACAGTAACGAGCTTAAAGCTGTTTCAGCTTTCACATCTATTTTCCACACCCCACCCCTAGTTTGTAGACATATATATATATATATATGTAAACATATATATATATATATATACACACACACACATATATATATATATAAAATATGTATATAGGTATTGATGTATAGGCCTTATATTGTACAGAAAGCTACATGAACCAGCTGTTAGAAATACTGTCAAAGAGGAACCACTTCTTTCTGTTTGAAATCAAAAGAACACTTTCACAGATTTTAAAATTAATCATTTCTATTACTTTACAGGGAAATATGAATGTATCCTCATAATTCATACCTGTCATATAGACAAACAATTCATTTTTAAGGTACAGCCAGTTTCATTACTGCAGTGGAAGGGATTACACTTTTCCGATAATGTTTAATCTATATATTTAATCTGATAATCTATATATATATATATATATATAGATATATGTATGTATGTATGTATGTATGTAAAGAAGAAATAGAAAAGGAAGAAGAATATACAATTGTGATCTGCATATATTAAAGTTTGAAGCTTTTCCTTTGCAACTCGGCAGCAGAGGTTATGTAGACATACACCTCGTTGCCTTGGAGTTACACCCAGAGCTGATTAGTAGCATACCAAGCAATTACCTCAGGAGTTTGAAAAGAAAACACAAAAGAAAGAAACAAAACAAAATAATAATAATAAAAAAAATGCAAAGCACGGGTCTAAATCAATGCAGGAATAATAGAAGCCAAGATGTAAAAGTGTAAATATACTTACAAACCTTAAGTCACAGGATAGATTGAACTCAAGAGTGCTTTTTAAAAAAATCCCTGTCCTCCAAACTTTTAAAACATATTCCGTTACTGTTACTTCTACCATAGCAGTTTGTTTATTACTATGTTAATTGCACAGACCCTGAGAGTATCTCAACACCCCCTGAGCCTGAATGAAGAGCGGATGCCAGGGTTATGTCATTCCTACCTCTGACATATAGATTGGCAGGGGCAGAATAGCGTGTACCCGCACTGTTGGTTGCAACACACTCATATTTGCCTTGGTCAGATTCTTCGCTCAGTTCAATTTGGAGGGCACCTGTATGAATATAAAATATATAGCCAAAGAGATGGTCAGAGAAGGTTTTCTAGACCCTTAGTTATACACCGCTTAACAATACGAAAAGCCCTGTATGCGAAGGTCCACTCAACGTCGGTTCATTTTCTTGCTAAGGTGCACAGACAGAAAATGATGCGATGAAAAAAACAAAGATTATTTTTTTCACATCATCAGTGCTAGCACAGGAAACAATTTGCATTTGGCAAAAAAAATCACTTTTTAAACAATACTTTTTTTTCCCCCTCGACCATTAAAATGAAGATGGGTGAGACTGCTTCAAGGAAGTATGGCTTTTAAATAAAACAAAAGAGATTAAGTTGTTGGGTTGTTCTATTTTTCTGAGTTTGTTTATTTTTTATAACAAAAGTAGTGCAAAAGGTGGTACTCTCAAAAAAGACAGGATGGGTTTCAAGAAAGTCTTCTGCTGAAGAAAGCCAAAAATGTGCAGCAAGAACAAAAAAGCTGCTTAAAGTGTAAAAAAAAAGAAACTGCATTAGTCATTCATAATTATCAAAATATTCTCTTAAAGAAATAAAACTCCCTTAAGACATGCAGATTGGTAAGAAAAGAAAGATGGTTTGCCACAACTTACAATCTTTTAGTACGTTTGCTGAAAAACAAAGAGCAGTTGAATTAGAAGACAAAAAAAAGTTTAAAAGCATGGTCTATGCCAACAAGGAAGAACCAACCAACCACTGCTGAGGACCTCAGGAGGGCCCCCCCTAAGACACCCATCAAAATCCACGAGTGGGATTAGCAGTGTGGTGTCACAAAACCCAAGAAAAATACAAAACAAGAATTATAAAAGAAGTGAACATTTTTGTCAAAGTATAAAAAACCAGCAATACCATACACCACCAAGAATGACGACTCATTAACCTTTCATTTCCAAAGCCTGAAGATCAGAAGATCCAAAAATCCAGAGATGGGGTAAATCCAAGAAAAAACAACAACAAAAAACAACAAGGAAAAAAAGCATTGCTGTAATTTTGTAGGGGGGGAAAAACCATTTTCAACTTTATGAAGTTAAAAGAAAAAAAGAATTGGAGAACAACAAAAACAAAAAACCTTTTTTTGAAAGATAAAGACAAAAAAGAAGATATTCCATGTTGTCTTCTGCATGTCTGCAACTGTTCTCCAGACCACCTTGGCTTTGGTCCAGAACAAGAACAGCTAAGGAAGAAAAAAAATGATCTTTTTTTTTTTTTTTAGTTTAAAAAAAAAAAAAAAAAAAAAAAGAAAAAAAGAAAAAAAGAAAAAAGAAGACGAAGAAGAAGAAGAAAAAAGAAAAAAGAGGGACAAATGGTACGCTGTGACTGGGCTATGGCCAAAAGACCTGGATATGCTTTCTTTGAAGCATATCACAAATTAAATGTATCGTTTTCAAAAATGAAGAAACAAAATAAGGGAAAGGAAAAGGGAAGTGGAAATAAAGGTCACAACATGAGAATCACTGATCATAACCAAACAGAATAAAGGAAAAAATAAGGATGATGGACATTTCTGTGTTGTTGTTTTTTTAACAGGACAAAGATGAGAGGGATGAAAGGACAGAAAGAATGAGTAAGATCATTCTGTGAACGTTAGTTCAGCACTCTTACCTCTTATTGGTGTACCACCTGGGTGGATAATATGAATGCAAATAAGATTAGAAAGAAGAAGCATTAGTACGAGAAGAAGGAGGCTAGGGCTTTGGAAGAAGAATCAAATTAGATTTACAGAATTAAATAAGGTCTTAAAAAAACTTGAATTACTATACTTTTAAAACAGGAATATATTAGATAGTATTATTAGATTATAAAAGCAAGTTGCACTGTACCACAAAGGGCAAAGGCCACAAAAAGCAGCATTGCCACTCTCAGAGAAGCATCTGAGTTCTTAAGTGTTTGGTTATATAGGGTTAGAAATATATCGTATATGCCTCACATCCTTAAAGAAAAACTTTACAATAATGTATTTAATACATAGTTTAGGAAAATATTGGATATTCTATTTAAGGGTGTGTATATATATATATATTCTCTATATATATATAGATAGAGAGAGAGAGAGGATACACTGAAGGCTATCTGGAAACAAACACTGCAGTTTAGATTGGATTATGGCATTCACTGCACTCTATGTGATACTTGTGTACTGTTTCTTCTAGACAGGTGTTGCTATGATTGATACAACATTTCTGTGGAGGTGTGTGTGTGTGCCACTACGGAGATCTGGTGACTACACTGACTGTTAGTAAAATGCATGCCATGCATTTTAAGAATAATAATCATCATAATAATATAATAATAATATTCTGAATATGGAAATTAGTGGGGGTGAAGTGCGCTTCAGAACTAAGCACTTACCAATAGATTCTGGAGATTTAAATACGGAGAGAAGAAAGACAGCATAAAAATATTATTATATTCCTTATAATTTGGCACAAAGTTTTCAGTTAAAACTTTATATACTAAATAATCTATGTCACATGTGAAAATTAATTCTTAATTTACATTAACAGTAGGTTAATTTACACAGTTCTGCTGACAACAAGCAAAGAGTCAGTTAACAAGACGATTTAACATCACAGGACAGGTCAAAAGCTGAGAATTCTGGGAAGACAGGTGATTAAACAACTTAGATTCTACAGCAATATCACTATCATTGCCAAGGCAAAAGGCTTATTATCACCCCATTATATTATTTGGGGATAAGCTTTAAACTTGATAAATTTAGAGTTATCTTTTTTTTCTTTTCTTTTTTTAAATCTAACGAGAGCAAAAGAATAAACTAAGGTGGGAAGGGTGGGGGGTGAAAGGACTATTAGGGAAGTGCAACGGGCAAAGAGAGAAGCAAAAGCTGGAGTCTACACCAAAAGCAGGCTTCTGTAGATCCAGACAATGTAGGATTCAGAAAGCTTTAGCGTGGGTGCACATTACTGTGGCTAAATGTGTTGGAAAAATGCTCAGCCAGCAAAAAGCTCTTTTTTCATAGGTTACCCAAGGACTTTTTTTACCCACCCACCCTTTTTTCTACAGGTATGGTTACGCATGGGAAAAAGTACTGTGTTTTATGTATTTGTGAGAGGAAAGAAGTTGTGTCCAAACTGGCTAATCTTTGGTGGCTTCAAATGTGGAAAAGACAGCACAAAACACACTTTTTATTGAATATTTTTAGTGTCTAAATATGAAAGTTTTGGTTTTGATGAATATAACCATTGGCACTCCTTGAAAGTTCTGAATGAAGTCCAATGTTGAAATAAATTTGTGGAAAAAAAAAAGGAAAGAAGAAAGAAAGAGGAGAAAATGGATCCATCAAATACTGCGGAAAAGCAGTAAAGAAAAAAATATCAAAAATACAGTCACAGCAGTGAGCAATGTGGAGTGAACAGAAGCTGCAAAACACACACACACAGACGGACTCTGGAACAGGCTATGACAGCATCACAGACATGGACAACACATTCAGTAACACAGAAAAGAGAAGAGGAAGAGAAATTTTTACCTATAAATAAAAAAAAAATAGTGTGAGAGAACAACTCTGGGTGTTAGTGGAAACAGTAACAAGACCCTACCTGATCGTAATTGTTTGATACGTCCATTGTTGTTGCTTGTGTCAACAGGTAAGAAATCTTTGAACCAAGTTATTTCAGGATCAGGATTGCCGCTGGCTGCGCATAACATAGTGGCTGTGCGAGTGCGTTCGACCACCTTCAACTGGGGACCCATATCAATGGTGGGAAAACCACGAGGAATTTGATCCTCTGAAAAGGAAACACACAGTTTGGTTTTATAACAATCTTTCACATTTGTTATATAAAAACTCATTCGTGTACAACATACAGACCAAGATTCATAGCCACAGCTCCAGCTCCTTTGCATTGAAGTGGCAGCTAAGGTCTTCCAGAGTAGAAGGGGGTGGAGCAGAGAGCCATACACTCCACCTGATCCTCAGATGCTGTAGTGGCTCCTATGGGACCACAGCAGCCAGTGTAACTAAGAGCAGCTCCCACTTGAGCTGTTCTAAGCAGGGGCGGCTCTATGTATTTTGCCGCCCCAAGCACGGCAGTCAGGCGGCTTTTGGTGGCGCGCCTGCAGGAGGTTCCCTGGTCCTGCGGCTTCGGTGTACCCGCGGCCGAATTGCTGCCGAAGCCGTGGGACCGGCGGACCTCCTGCATGCCGCCGAAGGCTCCCTGACTGCCGCCCTCACAGCGACCGGCAGGCCACCCCCCGCGGCTTGCCGCCCCAGGCACGTGCTTGGTGCGCTGGTGCCTGGAGCCGCCCCTGGTTCTAAGTTATGCCAGGGGTTGTCAGCCTAGAATCAGGGGAGCATAAAAGGTGGCTCAGAGACAGCTTTCCATCAGATATACTGTGTCTCAACTTGGCATAGCTGAGGATCTGGCCGACTGTGTATTATGCACATTCTTTAAACACCCAATCATCTGTGCATGGTCAGGCATTATCATACCAACACTGTTCCTCTTGAATGTGTCCTCTTTAATGTATGTAGAATGTTGACTAGTGATTAGGGCATTAGCCTGGGACCAGGAAGACCCACGTTCAATTTCCTCCTTTGCCCATGAGTTTGGGCAAATAATTTAGATGCTGTCTCAATTCTTCATATGTAAAATGGCGATAATAGCACTTCACTATCTCAGAGGGGTAGTTGTGGGGTTGAATACCTGTTGTGGGGTTGAATACATTAAAATATTTATCAGGAGCTCAGGTACTACAGCTAGGATAGATACATAGAATAATCATAATGATTTTGAAAGTATATACATAGTATCTTTCATACAAAGAACTCAGATATTATGGTAATGGGCCTGGTGTATAAAAACCTAGGGTTGAAACCCTGGTCCTACTGAAGTCAATGACAAAACTCCGGCTGACTTCAATGGGGCCAGAATTCCACTCTCCATACATAGATCCTAGGGGGATTTTATTAAGTTTATTACACCTTAAAGGTTGCCTAAGATGGTGGTGCTTGAGTTTGTATTAGGTTAAGGCTAGGGTTTGGGGTTCAAGTTCAAAGCTAAATCAGAACTAGAGTAAGATTTGGATTCAATGGTGCTGAAATCTCACGAGTGTTCTTGAAGGAATCTTTCTGTCCAAAATAAAGGAAATCTCATGAGACCAATCATAAGATTGCAGCTATACCCAAACCTAAATGAGAAAGGACCAAATGTGTGAGGAGAGATTAACTAGCAGGGATTTTATTCTAGACCCTGAGCCCTCTGAAATCTGAGAAAGTTCACATTCCATGTTGTGGTTTTGGCTCCAGTTCATCTGTAGTATATATTAATTGCTTTTCCCACTTCTGCGGTGGAACACAACAACTATTTAACACTACACAGCTAAACTGTATAACAGTAGTTGAGCATAACTAATTTAACATTCTTGGAGAAGTTAAATAGACAATACGTCATAATCTAAACAGGAATTTACTTCTCTTACAAAAAGTACTGTGGAATCAGGATTGCAGTTTTACATATCAATCAAATCACAGCATCTTCAACATTGCCTCTCTACTAAGGCCCTCATCCTAAGAAGTACTGAACATCTTCAATTTCCAGTGAAGTCTGGAAGTTGTAGTTGCTCAGCACATCTCAGGATCAGGCACTAAGAAAGTAGAATACCACCTACTGAATCATTAACACTACTTTCTGTAGCACTTGGCCTTTCCCTATAGATTTCCAATCCAAGAAGTGACCTGGAGTAATCAAAACTGATGAAATCATACCTTAAATTAGTAAATCTGCCACTGTTTCCTTAAATTAGTACGTCTCCCGCTGTTTAAAAGGACACATGCTGCAAGATGCTCTTCTTGTCTGTGGTCTCTCATCCTGTGCCTAAATTCTGAATTCTCTGAGGCAGGGACTACCTTTTATTATGCAGCTATTATGCCTACCACAATGAGGCACTGCTCCCTGATTGGGGCCCCTTATGCACTACTGAAACACAAACAAATAAAATAATAATAATAGGGCTGTCGATTAATCACAGTTAACTCACGTGATTAAATTAAAAAAAAACTGTGATTAAAAAAATTAATAGCGATTAGTCGCAGTTTTAATCACACTGTTAAACGATAGACTACCAATTGAAATTTGTTACATATTTTTGCATGTTTTTCTACATTTTCAATTATATTGATTTGAATTACAACACAGAATACAAAATGTACAGTGCTCACTTTATATTATTTTTGATTACAGATATTTACACTGTAAAAATGACAAACAAAAGAAATAATATTTTTCAGTTCACCTCATACAAATACTGTAGTGCAATCTCTTTATTGTGAAAGTGCAACTTATAAATGTAGATTTTTTTTGTTACATAACTACACTCCATAACAAAACAATGTAAAACTTTAGAGCCTACAAAGTCCACTCAGTCCTACTTCTTGTTCAGCCAATCGCTAAGAGAAACAAGCTTGTTTACATTTACAGGGGATAATGCTGCCCGCTTATTTACAATGTCACCAGTAAGTGAGAACAGGCGTTCACATGGCACTTTTGTAGCTGGCATTACAAGGTATTTACGTGCCTGATATGCTAAACATTCATATGCCTCTTCATGCTTTGACCACCATTCCAGAGGACATGCTTCCATGCTGATGATGCTTGTTAAAAGAAAAAATGCTTTAATTAAATTTGTGACTGAACTCCTTGGAGGAGAATTCTATGTCTCCTGCTCCATGGTTTTACCCGCATTCTGCCATATATTTAGTGTTATGGTAGTCTTGGATGACGATCCAGCATATCTTGTTTGATTTAAGAATACTTTCACTGCAGATTTGACAAAACACAAGGATAGCTACAGCACTAGACCCAAGGTTTAAGAATCTGAAGTGCCTTCCAAAATCTGAGAGGGATGAGGTGTGGCGCATGCTTTCTGAAGTCTTAAAAGAGCAACACTCTGATGCAGAAACTACAGAACCAGAACCACCAAAAAAGAAAATCAACCTTCTATTGGTGGCATCTGGCTCAGATGATGAAAATGAACATGTGTCGGTCCACACTGCTTTGGATTGTTATCGAGCAAAACCAGTCATCTTCATGGACACATGTCCTCTGGAATGCTGGCTGAAGCATGAAGGGACATATGAATATTTAGCGCATCTGGCATGTAAATATCTTGCGACGCCGGCTACAACAATGCCATGAAAACGTCTGTTCTCACTTTCAGGTGACATTGTAAACAAGAAGCGGGCAGCATTATCTCCTGCAACTGTAAACAAACTTGTTTCTCTTAGAGACTGGCTGAACAAGAAGTAGGACTGAGTGGACTTGTAGGCTCTAAAGTTTTACATTGTTTTATTTTTGAATGCGGTTTTTTTTCATAATTCTACATTTGTAAGTTCAACTTTCATGATAAAGAGATTGCACTACAGTATTTGCATTAAGTGAACTGAAAATACTATTTCTTTTGTTTTTTACAGTGCAAAATATTTGTAATAAAAAATAAATATAAAGTGAGCACTGTACACTTTGTATTCTGTGTTGTAATTGAAATCAATACATTTGAAAATGTAGAAAACATCCAAAAATGTTTAAATAAATGGTATTCTATTATTGTTTAACAGCGCGATTAATCGTGATAATTTTTTTAAATTGCTTGACAGCCCTAAATAATAATAAATAAGGTTCAGAGTTTGAGCCAGATTTTGAGCTTCATATAGCCTTTTTTGTGTGTGTGTGTGTGCAAGTTCTATTAACTTATTCTCTCCCTGTGGGTGAAATTCAATCCTGTGTAGAGGCCTATGTACCACTTAAGTTCCACTTCAGGCATCACTATAGGTCTTAAGAGGGACTTAAGTGATACACATATGTTGTCTTGGGTCTCTGCGCGGCAGTGAATTTCAGTTGAAGAGTGTATCTGTGATATCATCAGTGTGTAGAAATGGGGTTTTCATCTAAGTGTTTTGTGGGGTGTTAGGAGAGAAAAGGTGGGGATTTCAAAGGAAGCTATTTGAGTTAGTCACCCCTTGAAATTACATGGGAGTTGGATGCCAACTCCCTTGGGTTCCTTAACACCCCAGCTGGAATGTATTCTATAAACAGCAATCAAACACATAGGTTTGTAGGTGCCTGATAATCTAGACGGTAACACTGGAAACATAGCAGGGACAGAGAATACCTGACAAATCAGGCTATGTTAATTATAATAAGCTTTTGGAATTACATCAGCTTGTTCTTTACTGTGGTAAAGGTTTAACAGATGTTTTTACAATTATAGAGCTGCTCTTTGTCTCAAAAAGAAAAGTGAAAAAAAAACAATAGCTACTGTATAATACATGCTTTATTATCAAATGCCTTGCCTGGCAGCTATTGACATGTAATTTCTTATGAGACAAAAATAATTTATTAGGAATTGTCCAACGTCAACTACATTACTTTCTTTGTACAAAAATTGTCTGATCTTTTAAGTAGTTTCAGTAAGGCTTTCAGAGCCTTTTGAAAAAACTTACATCTGGCTATCCTTGAATACCTGACAAATCTTCGCATTCTGCAGTGACAGCTATTTCCCTAGGGCTATTTAATCACTGGAAACACGAATACATATAAATATTGCTCTGGTACAGTAGTCACTATTCTCCTGCAGATTTCCATCTCTCTTCAGAGCCAATAGCTCCACCAATCAGCAGTGAGTGTCAAAGGCTTACAGTACTAAGGCACTTGCTATAGGCTCTTACCAAAGAAATCTAAATGTAATAATCATTTATCAGATGTGAAGCCTTTACCTTGGGAATAACTGACAAGGGTTGACTTGTGCCATGCAGAAAGCACTCTAATGCATTTGCATGACCTTTCCTTTCCTTCTTGGCTCATAAAGAACACTCCAGAGCAGCTTTTTCATATACACAAGTGCACAACAAAGATAATCTATCTTGCATACTAATAGGATGGAGTATGTAAAGAGCTTTCCTTTCTTATTTTTAATAAGGGTAATTAAATTCCATCCGTCCCTCTTATGCACAGAACCTCTTTGAATGCACTGTCTTCATTAAATTTTCATGAGAAACATCACAATGTAACAGATTCAAATAGCCAGAGCTGTTATACTTTGACAGTTGTGGCTTGTTTCCAATCTGGCTGTGAGGTATTTGGCAATAAAATCCAGTATTCAACATAAAATGGACTGGGGAAATAATGAAATTTCTAATTGGAATGCTTATCTCAGTGGGTGTAGTTCATAAGATGTTAATTGCTTTTTTCTCCTCTAAATTTATTAGTGATTTGTATAAAACTGTCTTTCCAGTTTGATGACACTAAGTTTGATAGATCATCCATTGTGTTATGTTGTAGAACTGAGAATCAAATCAACCAATGACTGTTAGCCAACATAAACTTTTATGTAAAACGTAGCTGTTTCAAATTATCAATATATTAGTAGTTTTAAACATCAACATGAGGTGCAAAGAAAAAAGTATTGTATCCAGTTCATTACTAAAGCTCATTAAGCTTTAAACTGCAGTACATAACACTGTTCCATATTAATATTCAATCATGCTGAATTAGCTCCTAATTCATCAACAATTTAAATCAGATTTGACCTTCACAAAGCCATTTGGCACTGTCATTTTGAGAGGCCATTATAGGGTCGATTACTATATCCTTGTGCTTAGTAAGTCACATAAGTAATACAGATTTTGTTTAGGATGGCAGGTGCAACAGATCTGGAAATGCAGCTCATTCTTTGAATTTTGTGGAGGACAGACCTCAATATTGATGCAAAACATTAGTAACATTATTAAAATGTATTATTATTATTACATCATTACAAATTTGTTAACATCTTTACTGAACACTAAGGTATGACAACAAGTATGTCATAGTCAGCATGCTTGAAAATATTACAATATCTGTGTATGATTTAGTTAGTTATGTTATAAAATATTCAGGTTGATTGAAGAAATTGCAGGAGGTTTCTGCTTTCTGTGCCCAAGGACGAGTAAATGTCAAGAAAATAACCCCACCTTAGCCATAAAGCCACATTTATTACCCCTAAGAGTATCTTATCTAGACCAGAACATCTCCCTCTGTATAAGATATCAATCTGGTACAAATGTAATCCTTATCTCACGAAAACAAACCATGTAAAACATTCATGTTTTAGGAAAAGACCTGCTTTTGAAAAAGGATGCAGGATTGTGCTAGCAGAGCAATAAATCTAGGTGTAAAGTGGGCTTTTTCAGCTACCCAGAAAAACTTCCAAATAAACCTACACAAAGAATTCTAGAAATATCCTTGTTGAAATAAATTTTATAATTCCTCTAAAAACTTCATTCAGAAAAGCCTTTACAAAAACATGTGTTGTTGGAAATGTTTTAAACTTTTTTCTTTATTTCTTAAATATTGAGATGGCAAACACCTTTGTGAAATGTGTACTTGCAAATACGTTATATTAGGAGCTGTGCATTTAGCTAACTGCCGTGTAAATGATACCATGTAAATGGTAAAATTCTTTATATACCAACATGGAATCTAATGATCTTGTTAAACTAATTACGAATGTAAGAAGCTATTTAAGTACAGAGTATTTATATTAATGGGGATGCTCAAGGAACTCCCTCACCCAACTAAGGAAGACAAATAGAATCATCCTTCTAAAATTGGTTATAAAGAATCAACAATGTTGTTAACAACTATTTAAACTAAGACTACTTTAATTTAAAAATATTGTTCTGAGACTAAAATATTTTAGTTAAAAATTAGGAATGTTCGGACTTTTTGAAAACAGAATTTCATTTCCCATGGGACTTTAATAAAATTAAAGGAATATCTCAGAAAATAAATGTTAAACTCTAACTTTAAAAGGTTACCTGAGTTTTCTCGCTAGAAGAACAAAGGCAATTAGAAAAGCTGCATTTTCATTAAACAGACTGCATATTCAGAAGCTGAAGGTGTCACCTAAGCTAACCCTATAGACTCTGAGTCAATGAAAAGTGACAGCAACCAGCTCCGATCTAAACAAGTCTAAAAGAGGTGTTTTTATAATTTCATGGAAATAGGAAGGAAAAGAGTATTAAAAAAACCCTCTGAAGTGAACACTCCTCACATACACAACCTTTGCTACACAGCATAAACAGCAAGCATTTCACAACTCATCCTGTCCATCTTTAGAAGCAGGCTACCGCAAACAGCTAAGAAGAACTGAGAAGACAAGAAGAAACAAACCCAAGGAAAACTGCCCCAAAACTGTAACATGGATTTGCAAGAGAAAGTTAACTAAGAGACTGCCAATTAAATTTAAAAAGTCTTGTAATAATTTTGTTGGGACATGGAAATGCTGTTGAAACTTACAATATTTACTGTTTTCCTGTGAATGACCACATGGTTAGACCATGTGCTCCTGGAGAGGAGACAGTGGCTAAATTTTGATAAACAAAGAAATAGTGGGATTTAATTGGATTTAAGATTGTTAATATCTGTAACTGTCCTGTTTTAAGGCCAATGCTTAAATGGCTTCTTCTAAGTAACTGACAAATATTTTCTTCAATTTCATAGGATTTCGTTAAGATTGCTTACTTTGCTCAAGTATAAACTGTTTTGTTATTACTCGTAACCAACAGGACATTTTCCCTTAAACAAAATTATTTTGTCCATTTGCAAAATTTCTTAGTTACTGGTTTATTGATAATTTTGGAAAAAAAGACTTTGGTTTCCATTTACCATGAGAAAAATGCCAAACCAAAGGTGAGTCCACTTATAGAAGAGTAATCTCTACTAAAAGCTCTCTACAGGGGCGGGGAGAAGCATACAAAAGAGAATGTATTCTGTCATCTGTATTGTTTTGTTTAATGTTTTCTTTTCCTTCAGCAATAAAAGAGCCATTGTTAATAATTGTCATTATTTTGCTTAGTCTCAATCATGGTGTTTCCTAATGTATGCAAAAGAATCCCTGTGACTAAAATTGTGAAAGGCATACCTCTGAGCTGTCAGTAAGAGAAACTGTTAGTAAGAGCTGGCCTACCATTTCTTGTTTCGCTGAACTAAATATTTTTAGTAATTTTAAAAATATAATTACTTTGTGCCCAACAATTTAAAATTACCCCTTTTTACCCCGTAATTTCTTAGGTATCTTAAAAGTTTGAGCTGATTTTAGACTGCACATTCCATTATAGTTCAGAAAATTGTGCCAATATAACTTCTAATTGCTGAAAGAGTTCTGTATATGAACTGTTCACTGAATATAGGACATGAACAACATAAAAAGCATTTACAAAGGTTGTTCATATATATAGTGCCCATCTTTAAAAAAGGGAAGGAGGAGAACCAGGGGAACTACCGACCAGTCAGTCTCACCTCAATCCCTGGAAAAATCATGGAGCAGGTCCTCAAGGAAGCCATTTTGAAGCACTTGGAGGTGAGGAAGGTGATTAGGAACAGTGAACATGGATTCACCAAGGGCAAGTCATGCCTGACGAACCTGATTGCCTTCTATGATGAGATAACTGGCTCTGTGGATATGGGGAAAGCAGTGGACATGATATATCTGGACTTTAGCAAAGCTTTTGATATGGTCTCCCACAGTATTCTTGCCAGCAAGTTAAAAAAGTATGGATTGGATGAATGGACTATAAGGTTGATAGAAAGATGGCTAGATTGTCGGGCTCAATGGGTAGTGAGCAACGGCTCGATGTCTAGTTGGCAGCTGGTATCAAGCGGAGTGCCCCAGTGGTCGGTCCTGGGGCCGGTTTTGTTCAACATCTTTATTAATGATCTGGATGATGGGATGGATTCCACCCTAAGCAAGTTCGCAGATGACACTAAGTTGGGGGAAGAAGTAGAGACACTGGAGGGTAGGGATAGGGTCTAGACAATTTGGAGGATTGAGCCAAAATAAATCTGATGAGGTTCAACAAGGACAAGTGCAGAGTCCTATAGTGAGGATGGAAGAATTCCATGCACTGCTACAGGCTGGGGACTGACTGGCTAAGCAGCAGTTCTGCAGAAAAGGACCTGGGGATTACAGTGGATGAGAAGCTGGATATGAGTCAGCAGTGTGCCCTTGTTGCCAAGAAGGCTAACGGCATATTGGGTTTCATTAGTAGGAGCATCGCCAGCAGATCACGGGAAGTGATTATTCTCCTCTATTCAGCACTGGTGAGGCCAAATCTGGACTATTGTGTCTAGTTTTGGGGCCCCCTCTACAGAAAGGATGTGGACAAATTGGAGAGAGTCTAGTGGAGGGGAACGAAAATGTTCAGGGGGCTTGGGCACATGATTTACGAGGAGAGGCTGAGGGAACTGGGCTTGTTTAGTCTGCAGAAGAGAAGAGTGAGGGGGGATTTGATAGCAGCCTTCAACTACCTGAAGGGGGGTTCCAAAGAGGATGGAGCTCGGCTGTTCTCAGTGGTGGCAGATGACAGAACAAGAAGCAATGGTCTCAAGTTGCAGTGGGGGAGGTCTAGGTTGGATATTAGGAAACACTATTTCACTAGGAGGGTGGTGAAGCACTGGAATAGGTTACCTAGGGAGGTGGTGGAATCTCCATCCTTAGACGTTTTTAAGGCCCGGCTTGACAAAGCCCTGGCTGGGATGATTTAGTTGATGTTGGTCCTGCTTTGAGCAGGGGGTTGGACTAGATGACCTCCTGAGGTTTCTTCCAATCCTAATCTTCCATGATTCTATGATTCACAATATGAACCCTTATGGGAGAGAGATGTGAAACTCTCTTGCACTGTTTCACACTGCAGTTTTTCTCCTTGCCTACAAAATATCAAAAGTATTTTGATAACTTTTCTGGACATACTCAGTTTGTCTATTTCACATATCCAAAATGAGCATGTGCAATTAAGAAGAGAAAATGAAAATTCATAGAAAAGTTGTGTATAAAAATCAAGGCAGTATTGACTTGCTCAAGCAGCACTTACTCGTTAGATGAATCATAGTTTTCACTACACTGGAAATATGAAAGTTCATATTTTCATAGTGATGAACCTTTCTTGAACTTTTTTTAGTGTGTTAGATGTAGAGATATGTTTGTAGAAGATTGTACTTTAAAGACGTTCTCTCATAAGGGACAGTATTATAACATAGAAATTTGGAGATGCGCCCTGTAGGTGGGGATTGGGAACACCACATAGCTGTGTACAGCAGTTCACCAGAGATGCTCTCCAGTTTGTTTTATTAATGTTTTATTCCTTTCTCATTCGTTGTTATTTAATGAACCCCAAGATTGTTACACGGTGACAGAAGTGCTGAATGAGATGGAAACTGCAGTAATTTTGAAGTTAACTCTTGTGTTTGCAAGTGAAAGCAGAGACAAAGGGAGGCACCAGAGAAGAATGTGGAGCACCAGGCACAGAGGCTTTTGCATGTATTTGGTGAGCACAGTTGTATCTTGACTAGCTTAAGAAGGGGGAAAACAGCCAAAAATGGATGTGTTGCAACTTCCATCCAGTCTGCAATTGTCAGACAATGTTGCAGAGAACTGGAAAAAAATCAGAGATTTGAATTGTATTTAGCAGCAATAGGGGCAGAGGAAAAAATGATGAAGTGAAATCATCAGTCCTTTTGGATGTTGTTGGGAAGGAAGCAACTTAACAACTTCATGCTTTCATCTTCTTCAAACTTAAAGTTAAGTAAAATACTGACTAAATTTGAAGAACATTGCATGCCACAAAGGAATGACATTCTTTGACACAGAATTTTTTTTACATGCATGCAAAAATGGATGATACCATAGAGCAATGTGTCACAGAATTAAGGAAACTCAATAAAATGCGGTCAGAGATAGAATAGTTTGTGGCATTAGAGACAATGTGTTAAGAGAGAGACTCCTCCGGGAAGGAGGCTTATCTTTAGAAAAAGCTCTCCAAATATGCAGGGCAGCAGAAATGGAAAGCACAAGCCAAAGGGCTGAATTCACCAGAAGGGGTTATCTATTTACTAAGCACAAAATAATATAACCAGAATAGGTCAAATCAAAGAGTGGAAAATGCACTATGAAAACCATTTCTGGGGGAAAACTGGGTACAGATGGTGATGTGAATGGAGTGGATCACAGCATGGCCCCAAACAGTGTGTTGCCTTTGGGAAATGCTATCATAAATGTGAGAAAAATACTCATTTTACAAAATGTTGCAGATCCCAAATTCAGAAACATCAAGTGAATTCATTTCTACAAAGGCCTTATGAGAAGGTAGGCACTGATTTATTTACCTGGCAATCAAAGGATTATTTAATAGTTACAGGTTATGATTCTCTGTATCCAGAAATTTGCACACTGCACAGTACTAATAGGGAAGATGTAGAGATAAGTTTGTAGAAGATTGTAATTTAGAGACACTCCCTCATAAGAGAGAGTATTATGGACATGGGAATCTGAAGATGTGTCCTGAAGGTGGGGGCTGGGAACACCGCATGGCTGTGTGCAGCAGCTCTACAGGTTGTTTTATTAAAGTTTTATTCCTTTCTCATTCCTTTCTCATTCATTCTAATGCAACGATAATTCCATTCTCTTCTAATATCTGAACTCTGATGTTCCCCCGGCGTTATCTTAGAGTAGAGATGATATAGTAATGGCTCTTGTATGACTTTTCTGTAGAAGTCCCCTCCAAGAATCTAGTATCTCAGAGCAACAGGTAAAGTTTATTCGTCGTTTCCAGCAGCAATTGCGTCTTTCAGCAGGATGGAAAATGATTCTTATCATCTTGGCACATAATGATCCAAATTGTTCCATTATCTCATCTTTTCAGAAGAGGCAGATACTTTACAGTGAACAGCAGTGGTAGCATCAGGAGTATCAACATGAATTATGAAAAGACAACTGAGGTGATCCTGGCAGTCATATCCCGCTACGGTCTGGAGGAGCAAGTCTTTTGTGACAGACTTCTCTGTAAAATGTACATTGTGCAGTAAGACGTAGTCAAAAGCAGGGATACACATGCCGTCCGCATTCAAATGCAATACATCATCTGCAATCCACCACCCAAGTCAAGTGCATATTCATGTATTAAGGATGCTTTTTGGGCAGAATATTGTGCAATGAGTCAGGGATTGCATCTGACACACAGCAGAGAAGATCCATAAGAGAAAAAAAGATAGGCCCATATTCTGCAAATCAGAAAAGCAGGAATTCAACTCTAATTTACTGAACAGTGGGCTACAGAGTTTGGAAATTGCTCCCCCTTGACATTCTTCCAGGTTCATTCTTACCCACTTTCAGAGAACAACTAAATGTCTTTCACAAGAGCTTTTTCCTTTTTGTTTGTTTTATTACAATCGCTGTTGCTGACCCAGTATTTATAGTCTTTCTATCTCTATCTTTCCTGTGTCAGACTTCATCTATTTCTTCTCATCTGAAATTGTTATAAAGGTGTGTTTTATTACAATATTAATAATATTTTTATTGTACTTAATATACAACTCCAATAAGGGGGTTGGAAGTTTCTTTATAAATAAAATTATATTAAAATAATTAAAATTAAAAAATAATAAAGTGGTTTATTATTACCACTCCTTTTAAGGATTAATAAATACATGGGTTATTGTGTGGGCTTTTTGGAGGTGTCTCAACCCCAATCAAAATCAACTATTTGCATGTGGTGTGATGAGAAGTTCTCTTTCAGACAAAGGTTATGTGTGTATGTGGGAATTTAGACACCAAAAGCTGCAGATAGGCACTTTAGTAGGATCTTCAAAAGGACCTACGTGTCTAACTCCCACACTGGGAGTTAGGTGCTTAGGTGTTTCTGAAAATCCTACTAGTCACCAACCTGCATCTTTGGGTGCCTAAATTCCTTTGAAAAATTGACCCCCAAACCAAGTTTTCTGCCTTCCCCATCAATTTGATTTCTCTGGCCTCATAGCAACAGTACTTATACTTCCCAAGAGAAGACTCTGGGGTAGACACACTACGGGTATTTAAAAAAAAAAAAGCTCTGAAACATCTCATTTAGGGAAAAATAGAGCAGAAAGACATGTCCAGGGGATTGGAGGTTCTTCTTTGTGATTGGTCTACCAGTGTATCCAATCAGGAGGAGGAGGAGTGCAAACCCTGTGACCAGCATTCTGAGCAATTTTCTTAAGTGAGGCTAATTTCAAATCAATGGCTGATTTGCCCTACTGGAAAACAGCAGCAGTAACAGCCTTTAAAAACAGATCAATCTTTCAAGTCATTGGGCTAATTTTTCCTTTATTTTACACCGATGGAGACCTTTTCACTTCAATAGGTTTCACAGATGTAACTGAGAAGTAAGAATGCAACTGAATAATTTTCACACCTACAGCAGCCTAATTGGCATGCTAGAGACATAATGCAAATGAAAGTATCCAAAACTTGCATTGGTGGTGGCATAGGCGCTGACTCTGTGGATTCTCCAGGGCTGGAGCACCCATGGAAAAACATAGTGGGTGCTCAGCACCCACTGGCAGCCCCGCCGATCAGCTTGTCCCCTTCCCCCCCAGCACCTCCAGCCCACCTGCAATCAGCTGCTCGGGGGGGAAGGGGAGGCAGGAAGCGCTGAGGGGTGAGAAGCCGGGGCAGGAAAAGGCAAGGGAGGGGCGGAGCAGGGGCGGGAAGAGGTGGAGTGGGGGCAGGGCCAAGGGCAGAGTGGAGGCTGAGCACTCCCCAGGAACTTAGAAAGTCGGCACCTCTGTGTGGCGGTGTCTATATTCATCCCCATGCTAAATCTACATAACCTGATATCAAATGACAAGACAAACATTTAAACTACTGAATTACTTTTTTAAAAAATACCACTAGATGTAAACAGACTATTCTCCATGTGAAAAGTGAGGGTGTTTTTCCATTCCACTAACTGAGAAGAATCTATTTCAAGATCCACTCCTGGCTTTGCCATTGGCAGATTTTAGAGATGTTCCCTACACCATGGAATAAAAAAGGCTCATTCACAGTCCACACATGGATTATTCCCTTTACACACTAAAGATACTGACGATAAACTGCTGCAATAAAGTTTATTATTTCAAAGAACAGTGTAAATAAAGCTTTTATTTTCACTATTCCAGATGGCAGCAGCATATAATTTGCCCTGTTTTGACATCATGACCATATTATTCAAAATCAGTCTTCCTGCAACTGAACTGAATATAGGATTGAAAACAGTAAATACAAGAGAAAAAAAAAATAAAGCCAAATCAACATTTTGCAGCAAAATTGGGATTCTGGGCTGTTAGTGAAAAACTATGCATATGAATACATTAAAAAAATACAAAGTAGTTTTAATTATAAATAAAAACCTAGTCTAAGTTAGATAGAAAGGATATAAAGCATCAGAAAATAGCCATTTAATAAACATTATTCCTATTGGAATATTTTACAAAGTAAGATTTTGCCAAAAAGTAATTATGAACATACAATGAATTTTTATCCTGGGGTCCTGTGTTCAAAGCTATTATGTACAGATGGATATTTGTACTTAGTAATGTTGTAAATCAGTCAGAGAGGATAAAAGTTTTGTTGCAAAAGGGATATAGGTATCTGTTGTGAATAGTTACAGGCTACAAGAGTCCCTAAAGATTTCTCTTAGATTTCAGCCAATTATGCCTGGCAAGAGTACAAAAACTGGACATTGATAAGATAGGAGACTCATTAACAACTGCTAAATATTAAGCACACTAACAGCTGCCCAATGTGAAATATACACTTTTAAAATATTCTTAGCACATTGAGGAGGTGGATGAAGTACTTTCAATGCAAAATAAAACAAATTTGTTTAGAAGCATTATATGCAATTATGCTGCAAATTGCAAAGTAATGTCTATATAACAGAACATAGAACCACTTAGATCAAATTATCATTTGTATGAATGTTGAAGCTGCAATTTCACATTGCATTAAGTCAGTTAACATTCATTGTTATTAGCATTTAGCCTTAAATAAATCCCCCGTTTTAACAAATAAGCACATTTAGTATAGTTCTGAATTAGATAACTTTACTGAGGAAAAACAACTATGAGTAGGATCCTCTTTTTCATTCTCAGATTAATGTAGCAGATGCAGGATGGAGCCCATTGCAGGAAGGAGCTCATTCTCCTGTAAGTAGTCCAGCTGAGAGTAACAGGTCTTCCATGAGCCAATACTAAACTACATTGTTTGAAGGAGCAGGCTCGTTTTAAGGCCTGCATTTTTTTTTCAACACACAGTAAAAGTTCAATAGCTCAATTGGACCTACACCACAAAATGAGCTTTTAAAAAGTGGTACAGTACAGATGTCATCTATGTGCTTATGGGAACTGGTTAAAACGATGCATCACTGAAAATCTGGGGATCTATTTTGCCCACTGGCCTGACCCTTGAAAAAGAAAAAGAATGAAAGAAAAAAATAAATGTATGCAGTTGCCCAAAGGAGATAACATAAAAATACAGTGGCTGCGGTTAATGTTTTTTCCATATGAAAAGATCCTAATGGTTGAAGAGATATTTGCCTGTACTTAAAATGGAGTATATTAGTTAAATTATTTATTCCAATTTAAATAGTAGACTAAGGTGCCTAATCAAGGCTGTTTAATTAACATTAAATAGTCATTTGGACAGAACTCAGCCAGCCACCTACTAAAAGCACTCTGCCATGCCTTCATTGCTTCAGGGATACCCTCAGCCCTCTCCCAAAGCCCTGTCCAACAGATGACTTTTGCAGTGTGCCTGGAAGCTCATCCCATCTGAGCTATTTCAGCCCACAGTGGGAGCAAGTTCCAGAGTCTCCGAGTCCTCACAGAGAATGCCCTGACCCATCTGACAATAATGAGGTGGACCCAGCTGGAGTGCCTCTGCTGATGCAGTTGTGATGGAGAGAGAGGGAATAGCCCTGAAAATGGAAAAAACTTTAAGAACATAGTATCGTACTTCTATGTGTAGAAACATCAAACACATTAAAGGATGTAGGGTATAGCATACTATTTGTTTCTATTTTTAGAATGCCAGAGAAATGCAACTATAGAGAGTTCTTTTGGTTCAAATATATTGTGCATGCAAGAATAATGCGAAAGAGCAGGGTGAAGGAGGGTGATTTGAATTTTCCCAATTACCATTTCCAATTTGAGGCCTAGCCTCCAGACAACATTAGGATTAGGGATTACATTAAATCAGAGTTAAAATGGGGCTTGCCAAGAATGAGGATTAGGAAAACATGTTTGCATTAACCTATATTTTTTAAATGCTGGTGCCAACAGTGCTGCAATCTATTCATTAAAAAAATAAAGAGCAGTGCAATAATTGCAGCCTTCACTGTAAATTTTGATTTCCATACTACATACAGTGTTATGGTGACATGTAAAGAGCAGGGCCAGCAAGAGTTCCACTTTGACATACACCAAGGGCCTTTTATCACAATTTGTATTATGATCATGTATTATAAATTCCTGTGCTAACCACCATGAACAGAATGCTGGCTTCTCCCCTTCTTTCTTTTTATTCATTAATATTTTTATTTTTAACACACTCTTAAAGTACACTCTCATATACAGACAACGTACAACAATATATACATAGGTATGTATGCAAATAAACATCACATGGATAACTATTAACATGTCCTGAAAAAGTGGGTTCAAGGGGCCTCTTCCTAACTACTTCAATGGGACAAGACAGAGACCCAACACTCCACTGAGCATGAGGCTGTAGGCTCAGCTAATGTGCCCAGCAGTACTCAGTATCCCAGAAGGCATATAAGAAGGCCAGCTAGGTTGCCACTGCCCTCTATATCTATGTTGTCCTCTCGGCAGCATTTGTTGCGGGGAGCTCACACCACTATACCATTTTGAAGCAGCACTCAAGAGTTCCGTTGAGCTCACTGCCTCCAGGCAGACTAGCTCAAGCAACCATAGTTCAGCTGCTTCTACTCTGCTCCTACCTACATAGCTCAGAGAACTCAAATCAGAATTTTGTCCTATTTCTGTTGTTTTTATAGAACCCAGTCCACATCCAGAGACCTCTCTGTTCATAGCTAAGACTGTTGCTCCGGGACAGGGGCTCAGCCACCTTTACAGCAGTGACCCGCCATGTTTCTTGACTCTGTTGAGGGTTCACTTCAGCTGTGGGAATCCACACAGGGGAAGAGGTAAAAAGTGAGAGTCAGCATACGAACTGTCAGGACCAGTGAACCCACAACACCCTCCTTTGTGCACAGCAGGCCTAAGGCTGCAGTGCGGTTCTTCCTCAAAGGAGAGCCTAAATGCTCTGCAACCCTAGTTGTCAGCTACAAACAACTATACTGACTTTACAGCACCGATGCAAAACTCAAGATTATGACATAAGAGCAGAAGTAGAGACAGCAGCACAAATTGTTTGTCTTTTTATTAATTATTAATTATTATTAATTATTATTATTATTATTTAATCTTAGGAAGGACAACAGATCATTTTTAATTTCCAATGCAATATGAAACTTGTGCATTTTTTTTAATTTGGTGGGTAGTTAGGTGAGGTGCTCTAGGATACTTAGACTTTATTCCTTAATTCTACCAGCCTTCTAAGATCTTGGGTGTCACCAATCTGCTACACTTGTATTGGTGCTAAGAGGTTTGGATTAGACTCTAAACTACTCAGAGCAGAGACTAGGCATTCCTGTGTGTTTTTTGCTGCACCTAGCACAATGGGTCACCGATCAGGGTTGGTGTATTTGGGTGGAACTGCAATACAAATAATATATATCAGAATGAGCACTACTGGAATACAAATCAAAAATAATTATAATGAGAAATATTAACTGAAATATTTTTTATAAAGTAACATTAATAATAATAAATGTACAGGGAAAGAAAAACAGGCAAATGAGAGTGATGTTATATATTCAGGGTAGACACTGTACACTGAAAAAAACCCTCTTAACTGAATGGAGTACCAGTTGGTAGTAAGTATTATCTAATCTTAAACTACTGATTATTAAGGCCCTACTTAATTTGCGATATTGTGGAAATTGCAGATCCCGCAATATTATGCTTTCACCACAGTTTTGACAGCAGGAGTCCTGCCGTGCATGGGGCTAACAGTGGGGGCCCTGGTCACCCTGGGGCTGAGAACGGGAGACCCTGTGCTCAGCCCTGGGCGGTCAACAGCGGAAAATCGCATAAAAGTAATAATGGACTGTATTTCGGCAAATAAAAAGGTTCATTATTACTTTTCCATGATTTTCTATGGCTTGTCCGCAACTCGACTACAATTTTTAGACAATCATCCCACGATTCAAGTAGGGCCTTAGTGATGATGTTACAAAATAGGGATGTTTTATAATGAGGTCCTACTGTATCTAGTGTTGTGTTCATTTTCAGTTGCTCAGAAAAGCACGTAAAGCACATACATAACACTTATCTGCTTACAAAGATATTATCAATAGATGTAGCATCAGTTTTTTTTTCTTTTTTATTCTCTCACTGGCGTGTGTGTGTGTGTGTGTCCACCAATTAGGAGAACACTGGATTTAGCATGACAAATATAAAGTTGAACCAGAACCTGCTGCAATAAAGACAACTGCTAAAATACCGACATATGGTAAAATACACAGAGTATACACTAAAAAAATCTTGAATAGGAATGGCAACGGCTTGATGATTTATGAATTTCTCTTAGTACTGGAGGGAAAAATTCCCCCATGGGGGTCAGCATGCAGTGGGGTGGGAGGGCTTTGCTATGGATCCAAAAATCCTTCCTCCTTGAAGAATCATTCCCCTGCTGCCATATATTCCAAAAAAACCCTCTGCACCTTCAAGGATCTGCAAGTAGGAATAAGACGACCTGGGAGCAGAGACCAATTGGACATGCATTCCCATCTACTCAGGGTGGGTCTCAGAAGCAATGACCATTCAGGTATAGTTCTGCCTGTGTGGTTAAAATGAAGCCACAAGGCAGCGAAGCTGTAGGGTGGAGGTGGAAGGCCCAGTCTCCATACAGATGGCCCTTGGACTCTGGTAACCTTGTGCTCCCAAGATAGACATAGATCCTGGAGAATCTGAAAGGATAGGGTTTGAGCCAAGACTCTTGGCTTTTTCCCTGGGTGAGCAAACCTATTTCTCCTATCTGGAGAAATCTTTACAAGGGGAGTGGCATGGAGTTTTCTTCCTCAGAGCCCTTTCTGAAAGTTTTCCACAGGAAAGGACAATTGGCTCTCAAGAAACTGAAATGTGACCTCCTTAAGCACACGCAATCACCACCGTCCCAGAATCCCACAGTTCTATGTCCAAGCTTGATAATTTATTGTTTCCTATAAGCATGTTTTCCTGAGTATGGAATAATATGGACATTAAGTAGACAGTTCAGTTAATGTCCTGCAATGTGCATATTCCCCATAGAAACATATAACTAAGAGTATATAAATATTATCTATCTTTTGAACCCTAACCAAACCAACATTTTAAAGTCTTTATTGTAATAAAGATTCACTGATATAGTATGCATTGTCACAACTTTGCATAAAGGATGACAAATTTCATGGAAAAATTACAGCCAAATTGGAAAATGTCAATTTGTCATGAAGTAACACCAAAAATTGTTTATAACTACCACTAAGGTTGTTTTACACATTTAGGAAAATAAGTATTATATGCTGCTTTCTGACAAATAGCAATAGTATAACCATACATGGCTTGACATTTCTATTTTAATCTAACAGCTCCTTCCGCGTTGTTGGTGACAAAGCCCAAAATGCAATGCAATGGAGATTTAATATATTTCTCATTAAAAATGTATTAAAATCATGCTGGCCAGGTATCATAGTGCTTGTACTCTGTACTGCTGTTCAGGAGGGCTCAGGTTCAATTTCTAGTCATGCTTTCTAGCACTTAGGACTGGCAGTGGCTAGGAGTGATGGAGGCAGCCGGCTTAGCTTCTTGGGAAAACAGTGCCTTGTATTCCACAACAGTGCTCTCACTGGTCCACTAAGGAATGCCACGAACATTCTCCTAAGGGAGTCAGTGCCAGTCTTCCTGTATGGGAAGAATGCTGACAGTGGGGCCTTTAAGATGCTAGTACAGGGATTGTGGGTAGGAGATATACTTCAAATATGACACTTGTAGAAAGAACTGGCAACAGCATGTCATATTTTTCATAAAACTGTGGACTAAATCACGTCAGGATGTGCACATACCAGATGTGAGTATTTGCTAGATGAATTCTGTAATTCCTGTCATCATTTACTCCTTTCCCTCCCTCCAGTTTGCTATTCCATTTGTTGCATCAGACCTAACATGAGATTGAAGCTCTTTGGGGCAAGGCCTGTAGCTTTGTAACATTCTTTAAAGTACAGACCAAACATATGGGCACACAAATTCCATAGTGATATATAGCTTGAGAGAGAGAGACAGGCAGATAAATACATGACATTTACAGCACTGCAGAGAAACCAAACACCATCATTTCCCACACACTGTACAGTGCCCTGGCTAATTGAACCTGTTTGAAAATGCAACTTTTCTAAAGCATTATTTATATATTATTATTATTTTATAAGAGGCGTTCAGCATGCAAAATTGATTTTTGTTAACTCTTCTATAATTTGAGTCAAGACTGACACCTCGAACCCCATCCTAATTACTTTAAATTATCATGATATCAATGCTTGCACTCCAAAAATATAAGAAGTTCACAATCAATTAAGGTGGCATCAAAATGAACTTTAGTCAAGTCTATAGTCACCGTGACTATCTAGTAGTTATTAAAAACAAACAGACCCTCCCCCTCCACCAAAATGCACCCTCACATGCATCTGTAAATATTTGTTGATTGCAGATAAATTTAGTTTTCTGTTGAATACCAACATGTTTTTCTATTACTGGCAACATTTTCTTTTCACAGCATTCCCACCGATTCGAATATTTATTGAGCACTGGTGCGGTAACATTACCAGGGTGAATTATGTGAAGTGAATTATGGAAGACCCTTAGGAATGGAGAAGACCTGTGAGAGTAAGTCATCTAGTTTATCCCTACTACTACTGCAGGAAAGCTTCCTAAACTACACGTATCGGTTCTTTATCCAGTCAAATTCTAAATGTCTCAAGTAATAGGGCACCTACCATCACTTCCCTTTGGAAACTATTTTGTAATGAAATAGATTTCACCAGTATGAGATTTTTCCGGATAATCATACTAATTTTGCCTTTCCTTAATTTCATTTAATTAAAGCTGCATACCTTATACCACCCTAAGCAATTCCTCTCCTTGGTGTTTGTCCTACCCCAACATTATCCACTGTATACATGGTTAGCTCATAAATCAATCCGTCCAGCTTCTTAATAATTTCTGTTATTTTTCTGTAAATTCACACATTTGTTTATATTTATCTGGTGCTGAGGTGCCTAAAATTGTCCAAAGTATCTTAGTTGAAGACTCACAAGGAGTAAAATTTCCCAAAGTTCCTAAATGACTTAAGAACCTAAATCTCATTGACTTTTGGGAAATGGGCTCCTAAGTACTGTACCTAAGCCACGTTTGAACATGGAATTTAGACTCCTAAAGGATCTTTGGAAAATTTTTATCCCAGAACTGTATAGATAAAGGCTTTCATCTTTACATTCCCTCAAGAATTATGAATGTGATTCTGCTCTAATTTACACCAGTTTAAATCAGGAATAATTCCATTCAAATCAGTGGAATTACACCTATTTAAAATTGGTGTGAGAGCAGATTAGGGCCCTATACCATGTAACAGTGCATGCAGCCCAAAGCTGTACTTACAGCCAACTAAGTCTTTCAACCAAGTCTTCACCATCACGGTTTTCCAAGTTTCTCCTTTCTACTAAATGGGTGCATATTGGGTTAATTTCCCCCTCATATATATTTAGCTTTCATTTGCTAACATTTTTTTTTATTTCTCTCCCACATTTCTAATCCATCTAGGAACCACTGCATTATATTTCTGCCCTATATATGCAAATAGAATTATATAACAACTTTCCATGTGGGACTCGCCAGAAGATTGCACTCAGTCCTACTGGACACATTCATGTATGTGTGATCTCCAGGTTTGTTCATTGCAACAGCCCAAATCTAGGAATGAAGCTATGCACCCTGAACAAACTCCCACTGGTACAAAACACAGCAACATGTCTGTGTCAGCTGAGCAATACAAGTCAATTGTAAATCCTAGTACTTCGCTCTCGGCACTGGCTTTCTATCAAACACAGAGCTGAGTTCATGGTCTCTGTCCTGATATTCAAAGCCCTTCAATTTCAGGGGTTCCCAAACTTGGTTCGCGGCTTGTTCAGGGTAAGCCCCTGGCGGGTCATGAGACACTTTGTTTACCTGAGCGTTCGCAGGTATGGCCGCTCGCAGCTTCCAGTGGCTGTGGTTTGCCGTTCCCGGACAATGGGAGCTGCGAGAAGCGGGAATTTTGGGAACCCCTGAATTAGATTGAGTTTGATACCTGGGAGACAATGCCCTTGTGAATGATCTCCAAGTGATGTTTATTGTTTCACAGAAACAATACAATAGTTGACCAAAAGGGCCAGATTCATGAGTGCAGGAAACAGAAGTCTCATAGGAGCTGGACATAGACTATGGAACTTATCTCATGACAGATAAGAGTGACCATGGTCTGCATCAATTTCAGAAGTAAATGCAAAACTTTTTTCTTCAATGTAGCTTTTCATCATAAATTTCTTCACAAAACCCTATACATTAATTTAAATACTTCTTCACCAGCCTCGGAAGGAAGAGAAGAAGGGAGATTATTTGTATTTCTATTTTAAATAACTGGAAGTTGCTCAGCTATTTCAGTAACACAGAAAGTATATATAGAGTTAGATAAATATATATAGATAGACCTTGTAAACCATTATTAGACCCAGTAAAGTAATTTTATCATACTGGAATGCCTCCCCTAACCTCCAAACAGACTTGACAAAATAATCCAAAAATGCACTAGTGCATGCCTCTTCTAAACAGTTACATTTCCTTGGGAAAAAAAAATTTTTTTTTTGGTATACATTGAAAATATTCCTTTGTAGCCCACACAATTTGGGGTCTTACTGGGGGAAAGGGGGAAGAAGGAAGGATTATGTTTATGGGCTTTTTGGTAATTTACAGTTGCTTGCAATGTAAAGGAGCCTTTTCCCATGTTATGGTTGACTGTTTTCTGCTACTGAAATATGTACTGAGCTTTTGGAAGTAGTTTGTCTAGACTGTTTACTATAATGAATTAACACCCTTCTTGAGAAGATGTCTCAAACCTTTTAACTTCACACGTTAAAGCCCTGCTATTACCTCAAGACTTGCTGCAGGTACATGACCATAAACACTGTTATTTGCAGTGCCCCATCCTAGCACTTGAACTGCATCCTGCAACTTGGTCCCCTGGGAAACTCACAGGCACATTAACCTGGAACAGCACTAGTAGGATTACTGTGTTTCAAAATTGCTTTGAGAAATAAAAGCTCTTGGTTTCAGAAAATCTCTATGCTTCTTCACAACAACAGGGGGTCTCTCTCTAGATATAACAGATTTTAAAAACCATCTAGGCATTTAGGCCAAGATCTTCCAAAATAGAAGCCTAAAGTTAGGCTACTAGGGTATATTAATATTTAGCCACCTAACTAGTAGCCTGATTTTAAAAAGTGTCAAGGATTCATTGAGGTCACCCCTTCATACGACCCATGTTCCTGCTGCTAAAAAAAATGCCTGAATACCTTCATACATCTGTCAAAGTAGTGAATTTAATTAAAGGTCATCCAGTGAATTCTTGACTTTTTGCATTTCTGTGTGATAAAAGTTGCCCTTCACCAGCAATCTCACACTAAAGTGAGGTGGTATTCATGTGTTACAGTGTTAACTTAATTCTTCAAAGAAGAGGGTGAAAGTTTTTCTGAATGATCCATAATCTCTTATTGCTGTTGTCTTCAATAATTACAGTGGTCACACACTAAATGTTTAAAGTTTGGTACCAGTTTGAAATATCTTTCTTATATGTATAATAAGTACCACCAGTAAAATCTCTCAAAATCAGTAGAAATTTGAAAGTGTGAGCATACAAGTGGTACATTTAGCTTACTCTATTCACATAAGCAACTATGAACTGCTATTCCATATTAATATTCTGTCTGTGTATAATGAAATATCAGTCAAAAAAAATAGGAATACCATATACCTAATTTTAATTCCAACTTAATTTTATGTGGAACTCAACATGACAGGCCCTTCCATCACACTGAGTTGCAAGTATATTTACAAATTTATACATCCTTATAATTAAACTTCTTTTTCCAAAACCTCATAATGAGTTGCTATTTCTGACATGGGTTTGGTTATAACATTTTGTCTCCTTATATTTGGGGATGAGTAGGGAAGGAGACTTGTGAAATATTTCTCTGTCCGAAAGGAGTCACCTGCTCCAAAACTTTGGGATACTATTCCGATTTGGTAGCATTTTACAGTTCCTTGTACTGTCATAAGCGACTGCACAAAGTGCAAAGCAGAGGAGAATCAAGCTCTTAGGACCAGATCATTTGCTAGTGTAAATCAATTTAGCGTCATTCACTTTAATGGAACTACAACTATTTACACAGCCTGAGAAACTGGCCCCTAATCTATAATGTTACATAGAAATATAGGAATAACCATATTGGATTAAGTGGCAAATATCTAAGTTATTTCATATACCATGTGCTACGTAATAACACATAAAATAGCATAACATGAGAAGACTCCATGCATCTAAAGCTAAACTGGCTCCTTTTTAAAAGAACTATTTATAGACATGCTAGCATTCAAGCTGTGTGCACACAGACTAATTTCCTGGTGACTCCTCCAAACTCTTTGCTCCTGCAACTTGTATTCCTTCCTCCAAGTTCCATGAAGATTGCTACATAAGGCTTTAGAAAAAGTAAGAAAAAAGTCCATTATGTACCTGACAAATTAACCAATGCTGCAAAATGGAAGAAAAATAATCCTTCTGGAACAGGTCAAATGATAAGACCATAAACCTGATGTAAGACGTTCCCTTTACTACATCATTGTACTATTGATTTCATATGTACACAGGTTGCTAATGGTTATAGAGTTATCCAGTATATTTTAAAATCCAGCCACTCTGAATCTCAATGATATTATGCAGCAATGAATTCCTCAGGTTGAGAGCAAACTGCTTAAAAAGACATGCCCTTTTATAGGCAAGGTACTTAAAGCCAGTGAGTAGTCTCAGTGAAACAAATGTCTGCAATGGAACCACCCACATGCTTAAAGTTAAGGATGTGCTTAAGTATGTTGATAAACAAAGCCCATATTTTCTAAATGCACTGCCACATAATTTTCATGTTATATCTTTCATCCACTCCAAAATGAAATAATATTACAAATGCTTGCACTATATACCCAAAACCAAAAATTATATTCTTTACATTTCCCTAGTCTAATAATAGCAGCAACTTACATTCATACTCTGATTTCAAATGTCAGCCTAAAGAGTCTCAAAGTGTTGTACAGATTTGACAGCGAACATATATGTACACTGTAGGTATATGCGTCATTAACCCATCACTGAAACTTGGCCACCTCTGTGGTTGAACAAGGCGTCCATCCTATTCAAGCAACACTCAGTCTTAGTTAAGAAACAAGGAGAGACTAACAGAATGTGGTTCTCAAGAAACTGCAGAACTGGAATTAGTTTGCAAACTGGACACCATTAAATTAGGCTTGAATAAAGACTGGGAGTGGATAGGTCATTACACAAAGTAAAAACTATTCCCCCGTGCTAATTTTCCCCCTACCGTTACTCACACCTTCTTGTCAACTGTTTGAAATGGGCCATCCTGGTTATCACTACAAAAGTTTTTTTTCTCCTGCTGATAATAGCCCACCTTAATTTATTAGTCTTGTTAGAGTTGGTATGGCAACACCCATTTTTTCATGTTCTCTGTGTATATATATCTTCCTACTGTATTTTCCACTCCATGCATCTGATGAAGTGGGGTTTAGCCCACGAAAGCTTATGCCCAAATAAATTTGTTAGTCTCTAAAGTGCCACAAGTACTCCCCGTTCTTTTTGCGGATTCAGACGAACAGGGCTACCACTCTGAAACCTATAAAACCTATAATATATTTTGATGCATGAAAACAGCATTTCAGCTTGTAGTGAGGTGGAATGGCCTCCCTCCGAGCTGAGGGGGAGGGACCACTCTCTGCCCCCTGGAGGGTGGAGTCAGATTGGACCCACCCCTGGTGTCAGAAGCAGAACATGAAATACAAGAGGTGGGGCCTCCAGCTCAGTTAGGCTAGATCCAGGGAAGGAGCTGGATGCCGCTGCCTTGCTGCTAGGATCTGGACCAGGGACCGAGCTATGCCAACGTCTTCCCTTGGAGGAGGACCCTGAGGAGCTGCTTTTCACCAAGTATCCTGAGGAGACAGAGGACCCTTAGACTACAGAGCCCTATCCTCGGACTGTGGTAGGAAGTAACCCAGGGAAACCAGACTTTAGTTTTGCTGCCAGGGCTCTAGTCAGTGTGTTTTGGCAGAATTCCTGCTGACCCAGTAGCGAAACCTCTACCACTGGAGTAGGGTGGGCCGGGGTTCTCCAACCCCCTGCTGCCAACCCCACCCCTGGGTTTGCAGCCTACCCACCTTAAGCTGAATGGTCTGTGTTTGTTTGCTGGCTGCCCCAGCCCGGGAGCTGGGCCTTATACTGCTATTGCTCCACCCCACCAAGAGGACTGAGCCCGACTGCGTTTGCTGTCTAACCTAGCCAGAGGCTGGGCTGAAGACCGCTCCTTTTTCTGCCTGCCCGGGGGGCCAGAGCATCCAACTGTATGTACAGTCTGTCCTAGCCAGGAGTGGGACGGACAACCACCAACCCACTACACAGCTGTTTGTCTGAAGCTCCTGCATTATATTAACTTCCTATAAATTAATATTAATGCTATTAACCACTTTAAAAGTAAGACATTCAATCTCTCATTTTTACTGTACATTTCAGTATTTAAAGTAGCTCCCGTTGTTCCTGCTGTGATATTTATTTTATTATAGTAGATTTCTGTTTTATCCTTCCATATTTTTCCCTATTGTAGTTTAAGGAGTTATTTTTTGTGATAGATTTTTTTCTGTAAGTCATAGAGATGAATGTTAAGATATTTATTTGTGTTTTATGCTTTACTCTATTTTATGTTTCTACTGTGGAGATAAGTTTCTTTCTTTCTTTCTTTCAATTTAACAGATTTACTTTAATATACAGTGCATCTCCAGAAATAACTAGTAAGGATTCACTCTTGCCTCTGTTGTGATTGGAAGTCCAAACTCTAACTGTATCTGCCAGTTACGTTAGTGACAGTACATGAGACTTTGATTTAGAAATAGTCTATGGATTTTCAGTCCACAGAGTAGTGGATGAAGTAAGGGGATGAAATAGTCTCTCTAGCCCAGATAAAGAGTTAATTAATGTTATATGGATCAGTTTGAGAGAAATAAATCTCTCATTATATTGAAAGGTAGGCTTTTTGTGTGTATGTGTATGAGGAAAGGTGAATATCCCAGTTAATAATTATTAAACTTGATTTTCTCCAAGCTCTCCTAGTGTTATGATTAATTTCTGCACATTTGAATTAAGCAAATAATTTGTTTCAGAATCACTCAGAGAATATGTTGAAGACCCATAATTCTCTTGACCTGGCCTCAAAACGTGATGCTCAGAAGAGTTGTCTTGCAGTTATTGTTTAGTCTTCTACTCACACCCACCTGCTTGGAGAGTTATTACTGCTTGTCAGTCTCCCAAGACTGAGGATCTGCAATGAAAACACTCTTTATGGGCATGTTTCACTGCAGAATTCACTCAGGTTCTTTCTCGGGATGTTGCCCCTAGTCCTCTTCCATTCAAACAGTAAACCCTCTCACCTGAGTTAAGTGGTGCTTTCAACACAAGGTAGCTGGCGTGTAAATAACCTAGACTAGACCTTGGGTAACGCTTTCATTCTGGCTAGTAACACACCAACTTTGCAGTGCTGCTGCAGGATAAATCACTCCTGAGTGCTGATAGTCCTGTAATGCTGTCCACAAATCCCCCAGTGTGCCCAGAAGGAGATACAAGTTCTCCCACACTTTACTGGAAAAGAATCAGACCTCTTAGCTTACTGCAGCACAAAGAACCATGGGACAAGCCCCAGATGTGCTAGTGCCATACATGGGTGAGTGCAGCACACAGTAACTCAGGTATGGCTTTCCAGTGTTAACTCTTCAGTGAAGACATACCCTGTGAGAAAGAAAGCTGGTTCGCTGTAGCTCACTCGACAGATCAGCTACCTATGAGTATTATTCCATCTTCCACGAGTATTCACAGACATACTATATTTGCTGAAGTTATTGACAATAGGTTTTTACTGTTTTTACTCCTATGAGCACTAAAGAGCTAAAGTAGAAAGTGTGTTGGAGCTTCTTGTCTATCAACACAACTGTTTACTAAGTTCCAGTCAGTCACACTTTGCTTCATTTCAGTGATTAGTTCTTAATGAACAATATTGTAAATGGTGTTCAGATTTAATGTCACATATGGATAATCTGTCTAAACCCCATTCTACCAGTTTAAGAATCTATAGGCTATCACACAAGTTGCTTCATATTAGGGCTGTCAATTAATCACACTTAACTCAAGCGATTAATGGAAAACAAATTAACTAGAAAAAAACTGTTGTGATTAATCACAGTTTTAATTGTGCTGTTAAACAACAGAATACCAACCAGTTCTTTTGCACTGTAAAAAGGATAAACAAAAGAAATTGTATTTTTCAATTCACCTCATACAAGTACTGTAGTGCAATCTCTTTATTGTGAAAGTGCAACTTACAGATGTAGAATTTTTTTACATAACTGCACTCAAAACCAAAACAATATAAAACTTTTGAGCCTAAAAGTCCACTCTGTCTTACTTTTTGTTCAGCCAATTGCTAAGACAAACAAGTTAGTTTACATTTACAGGAGATAATGCTGCCTGCTTCTTATTTACAATGTCACCTGAAAATGAGAACAGGTGTTTGCATGGCACTATTGTAGCTGCCATCGCAAAGTAGTTGCGTGGCAGATACACAAAACATTTGTATGCCCCTTCAAGCTTTGACTTGCAGGCTCAAAAGTTTTATATTGTTTTGTTTTTGAGTGCAGTTATGAAAGAAAAAAAATTGCTTTGAACCCAGTAATTTGTGGTTGAACTAGAACATATCTTTGGAGGATCAGGGAGTGGGGGCAAGTGGGGCAATTTGCCCCAGGCCCCACAGGGTCCCCATGAGCCCTGGCCTGGCGGCGGTCCGGGTCTTCGGCGGCATTTCGGCGGCGGGGGGCCCTTCAGTGCTGCCGAAGACACGGAGCGACTGAAGGGTCCCCTGCCGCCGAAATGCCGCCGAAGACCCGAACCGCCACCGGGTGAGTACAAGTGCTGCAGCTCCCCAGCTTTGCCCCAGCCCCCCCCAATGAGCAGCAGTCACTATGTCGGCAGGAGAAGCTCTCCTGCTGATACAGCACTGCACGTGCTACTATGCTGGTGAAACTTACATTGCTCTGGGGTGTGTTTTGGTGATCTGTTCCAATGGATAATTATTCTCACTGTTTAAAATTTTCATTTAATTTCCAGTGTGAATTTGTCTGACTTCAGTTTCCAGCAATTGGATCTTGCTACTCTTTAGAATGCTAAAGTAAAGTATTAGTATTACCTGTGTGTGGGATTTTAAAAAGCAACTAGCACTGGCCTAACTTTGCTCCCATTGTATTCAGAAGGAACAGAGCTAGGTCAATGCTGAGTGCTTTTGAAAATCTCAATCTATAGGATTGAAAAGTTATTATTTCTAGTTTGATGGTGACCAATTTCTTTTATTTTATATGAACAATATTGCATTTTAAATAGTTGATGCACAAAAAAGAAGCTATCATCCACATTAAACCAACAACTATCAAATAGATAATCATTATTTTTTCTCTCCAAAAAATGAGACAATTTTTTTCTGATTGTTTTATTATGGACTTACAAGTGTTTTTTGAAATACTTTGACAGGAAAATAAGAAGAGTGATTTAAAAATAAGAATAACTTAAGAAAGCAAAAGGTGATAGTGTATTTACTCCCTTCCATACTTTACAGCATGCTTTAGGTGATGGAAAAAAGCACACAACAAAGGATGGTTGAAAAAAGGTCTGTTGATATAATAATCATTTTTGTACAATTTGATTTTGACATGCATCATAAAAGAAATCCATCTCAAAATTATAAAATAGCCCCCAATTGGAATTGAGATGGAGATTGAGGACACCAAGAAGCAGACAGGCTGGTAGTTAAAATACTTCTCTTCTATATGCAACACACTCCACACAATAAAAATGAAACAGATCCATACTCTCAAGCATTATGGTGTCTACCATATTTCAGAGATGTGGAGGTTCATCACAACTTCTACACAATGTCATACTCAGTCCATATAGCCTCTTTGATCATTCTAAGTTTTCTTTTTGTCTCTAATTATTGACATTGTCCCTTCTCTGCAGATATTTCTGAAGGCTTTGCGAATTTAATCACAACCACACTCCCCCGCCACCCCTAGTCCCACTAGACTTGAGCACAATCTGAGTGACCTCTGATTTCATTCTCACTGAGGCTCAAATTATTATCTTCACTCACAAAGTGACTCAATATCTGATCCTGGGACCATTTTCAAGCATAAAAATGCTGTGGGCTGTAACAGCGCACCTTGTTCCACAATTCTCCCTCTCAAGAGAGCACAAGACATACAGAGCGACACACTGGTGTTCAGTATCAGAGGGGTAGCCGTGTTAGTCTGGATCTGTAAAAAACAAAGAGAGTCCTGTGGCACCTTTAAGACTAACAGATGTATTGGAGCATAAGCTTTCGTGGGTGAATGCCCACTTCTTTGGATGCATGTAATGGAAATTTTCAGAGGCAGGTATAAATATGCTGGCAAGAATCAGTCTAGGGATAACGAGGTTAGTTCAATCAGAGAAGGTGAGGTCCTCTGCTAGCAGCTGAAGTGTGAACACCAAGGGAAGAGAAACTGCTTTTGTAGTTGGCTAGCCATTCACAGTCTTTGTTTAATCCTGATCTGATGGTGTCAAATTTGCAAATGAACTGAAGCTCAGCAGTTTCTCTTTGGAGTCTGGTCCTGAAGTTTTTTTGTTGTAAGATGGCTACCTTTACATCTGCTATAGTGTCGCCAGGGAGGTTGAAGTGTTCTCCTACAGGTTTTTGTATATTGCCATTCCTGATATCTGACTTGTGTCCATTTATCCTCTTATGTAGTGATTGTCCAGTTTGGCCAATGTACATAGCAGAGAGGCACTGGTGTTCATTGACCTAAGTGGGAAGCATAATACTGAGAGAAAAGGGGCTTTAAATGACAAAATATCATTAAGTTAAAACAATTGTACTGATAATCAAAATAAACACATTTCCTTGTTCACAATTCAAATGCTTAGAGGCATAACACCTCTCCAACAGGCTGTGATTTAAAACATTATATACATGGTGGGTGGGGGGGGGGAGCTGTACACTGATTTTCAGATTTGAAGTTTTATATGGTCTGGATTTTATGCTAAATGAGAGACTGCAAAATGGCAGCTGTTCTCAGCATATAGAGAGGCAGTACAGCAGGGTTTCTCCATAGCCACGGGAAACCACAAGAAAACTATCAGAATTGCTTTGCATTTCCCCCCCAATTTTCCTGTAAGGAGTGTGTTGTGAAAGCAAAACGTAAAATGGATTTGAATCTTTAAAGGTACTCCCTCAGGAGTGATGGTGGTGAACAAATCAGATATGAGTTTGCAGTGAGATTTTGCAACAAAGGAAAAGGCTAATATGATTTTGAGAGCAAACACAAAGGCATTAAGCCACAGAGAAGCAATGTGACAGTTTTTGTGTATAGCTTCGGAGACACCATATTTGAAATACTCCATTCAATACAACCACCTTATTACTGGAAGATATTGATAAAGTGAAGGGAGCTCAGACAAGAGCCACAAAAATGTTCAGAGATTGCAGGAGATAACATATGAGGTAAGATTCTAAGAGCTAAATAAATTGAAGCTTGGATAAGAGAACCCTAAAGAATTCTTGTTAAGCCCAACTCCCTTCCTTCAAAGTGCTGTCTACACACTTACACAGCTACTTTTAGAGAGCTAGGTAGATCTGAATTGCCAAGGCTTACTGCCCTGGCTAGTTTATTACCCATTTGAAACTACCTCTGTGGTAGTTCAAGACCTTGTGGCTGTTAAGACCATGACTATGACAGCCATGGAACTATCCCAGGTGGTGTCTTGCTCAATGCCTGATGATGATCACAATTTGGAATTTTCTTTTGGGTAAGGTTTAGAGACTGGAGTGTAATGGTTTTGGCTTGAACCTGTATCATGGCCTGTGAGAACACAGCCTCTTCATTTTTTAGGCAAGGTCCACCTTTGGTCCCAGAGGATATGCTTTAATGGTCTAACTTCAAACATTAATTCATAGAACAGATTGGGTTTAGTTCTCTCTGGGGAGACTTTATTCTACAGAGGCCACACCATCAATAATCCAGTTGCATGATATGATTATCTTTGTTCCTCAACTAATCGGCCTCTCCTTGTTGCTGTTCTTACAGGTCATCTTATTATATAAATAACCTAAAACAGATGAAACTGAAGGAAGGAAGCAGTACAAGGATTAAGTAGAATCGCTAGCCAGATAACCAGAAAGTAGCAATGCTCCAGCCATAGAATCATAGGACTGGAAGGGACCTCGAGAAGTCATATATTCCAGTTCACTGCACTCATGGCAGGACTAAGTATTATCTAGACCATCCTTGACAGGAGCTTGTCTAACCTACTCTTAAAAATCTCCAATGAGGGGGATTCCACAACCTCCCTGAAGCAAATACTCACCAGCAACTATACACCACAAAACAAAAACACTAACCCAGGAACCAAACTCTGCAACAAACCCCGATGTCAACTCAGTCCGCATATCTATTCAAGGGACACCATCATGTGACCTAACCACGTCAGCCACACCATCAGAGGCCCATTCACCTGCACATCTACCAATGTGATATATGCCATCATGTGCCAGCAATGCCCCTCTGCCATGTACATTGGCCAAACTGGACAGTCTCTATGCAAAAGAATAAATGGACACAAAGCTGACATCAAGAATTATAACATTCAAAAACCAGTAGGAGACACTTCAATCTCCCTGTACACTCAGTAACAGACTTAAAAGTGGCAATTCTTCAACAACAACAAAATTTAAAAACTGACTCCAATGAGAAACTGCAGAACTGGAATTTATTTGCAAACTGGACACCATCAAATTAGGCCTGAATAAAGACTGGGAGTGGATGGGTCATTACAAAAACTAATTTCCCCATGCTGATACTCACACCTTCTTGTCAACTGTTTGAAATGGGCCACCTTAATTACATTGGCCTCATTAGCACTACAAAAGTGATTTTTTCCTCCCTTCTTGTCAACTCTTAAGAATAGCCCACTTCCACCTTAATTGAATTGGCTTGTTAGCAGTGACCCCCCGCACTTGGTAAGGCAACTCCCATCTTTTCATATGCTGTGTATATATACCTTTCTACTGTATTTTCCGCTCCATGCATCTGATGAAGTGGGTTTTAGCCCACGAAAGCTTATGCACAAATAAATTTGTTAGTCTCTAAGGTGCCACAGGGACTTCTTGTTGTTTTTGCTGATACAGACTAAGGGCTTGGCTACACTTACGTGGTAGTTCGGCGGCTGGCAATCGTCTTGTCTGGACGCGATAAATCGAACCCAGAAGTGCTCGCTGTCGACTCCGGTAATCCTGCTCGGCGAGAGCAGTACGCGGAGTCGACGGGGAAGCCTGCCTGCCGCGTCTGGACCGCGGTAAATTCGAACTAAGGTACGTTGACTTCAGCTACGTTATTCACGTAGCTGAAGTTGCGTACCTTAGTTCGAATTGGGAGGTTAGTGTAGACCAGGCCTAACACGGCTACTACTCTGAAACCTGTCATTCTGTTTGTGTGCAACTAATTGTTCCTTCCTAAGTGGAGTAACTTCAGACATTAATTCACAGTCCAGATGTATGATATGATTATCTTTGGTCCTCAACTAATTGACCTCTCCTTGTTGTTCTTCTTACAGGTCATCTTATTATATAAATAACCTAAAACAGATGCAACTGAAGGAAGGAAGCAGTACAAGGATTAAGTAGAATTGCTAGCCAGATAACAAGAAGGTAGCAATGCTTCAGCCATGTGTTCTTTTGCTTTGCACCCCCACATCCCTGTATGCTAAGGGCTGTGAAAGGTGTAATGGCCGAGCAGAACAAAGCAGCTAGAACAGGACTGAAGAGCTGGCTCTAACTATTGAAAGGGATACCTGGGTTACAACTAAGAATAATGTGATGACATTCATATCAGAAAAAGCTTCTTGATGGGAAGATCTATTAACTATAGAATAGATTCCCAAGGCAGGCGGTGGCAGACCGAATCTAAGGAACATTTAAAACTAGACTAGAAACAGTACTAGAAAATGGACCATGGAGAACTATCCTGCACTGAAATGGAGTAGTTGACCTAACAGGGGTTTTCCATCCTTGATTCTGTAAGTTGATGAAAATCTTTAACTCTATACATTTGTAATTAATGCAAAAATATCTCACTTTCCACTCCCCTGCTAATGACATTTCTGTTACATGTTCTGTTATGCTTATAGAGCATTGTGAAAAATGTTTGTATAATGACATTTTAGTCTTATGGTCTACGAAATGCCCCCATACCAAATAGCCAAGCTATTCTCATGTTGTAATACATGTGTCTCTAAAACAAACAAACCCGCCTCTCCCTCAAAAAAAAAAGTTACTGCCTAAATCCAACAACTCTGCTCAACTCTAGTAGCTTTGCTAGGACACGTCATGAGATTCTTTTTTAGGTAAATGGAGGCAACTGTTAAATGATACTTTTGTTCTCTCTCTCTGTATGGTGTTGTTGTTCATTCATCACTACCATCTGTGAACAAGCATGAGCTAACGTCACAAATACCATTTCTCTCCTGTGGCCTGATGCTAGATTAGTGATGGTATTGTCTTTCCCATTTCTTTTTATACTTTTTGTTGTATCTCTGTATTCCAAATTCCACAGAGCAACATGTGAGGTGATGCATCATCTCTGAACAAGAACCTGATTAAGCCACATGGAGTGATGAGTCACTCCTGTGCTAGGCTCCAGCCAATTCACAAGTCAGGAGTAAGTCTGGTGAATCTCAAACAAGTATATGGCCTCACAGGAGAAAGAACATTTCAGTCTACCCAACCTCATTTCCCCCTCCCTGATAGTGGTGACGGACTCCACAGACCTTAGCTTGCTCCAGCCTAGCTCCCTGCCCTATGCTTGCCTTGTTCTGACTCTGCTCTTGACTCCTGATTCCACCTGTGACCACTGGCTCCGGTTCCCTGCCCAACTGCCACTGCTTCAACCACCAGGCATGACCATTCTGTGTGTCATTTCTGAAACAGCTTAATAATCTAATTTCTGTGTCTACATTTGGCACAGATTACTTTAAATAAACTGTATATCTCCTGGCCTACTCTGACTGACAGCCCAGAAATAGCCTTTTAAATTGTGTCAGATTCTCATCTCTCTGTTTGAAAGGTACAGCTAAACAGTTTTCATGGCAGTCTGGATGAAATCTTGAATCTCACAAATCAGCTGTTTTTAGCTATTGTACCAACCTTTTGTGTAAGCAAAAGGTACATCATTTTATCTTTGCACACTAATGACATACAGAAAAGTGTTTCAGCTGTCCATTTACTTTAGGGCATATGATAGTTCAAAGTAATTTATTTAGCAAAATAGAACTATTCTCACTGGCCGTACTTTCTCATCATATATTAAGTCATTATTTTGTATTTGCTCCAATGTGAAATTAATGAAAATTTTCCATTATCACAAACAGCACTCAGATCTTGAAAAAAATAAAAGGACAGTGGTTTCAAAATCCTTTTGAAAATAATATGATCTCATCAGCTGTTGGATATTTATCTAATAATACCATCAACAAACATTATAATCATTTATTATTTGTATTACAATAGCACCTAAGACTCCTAATCAGGACTGGAGCTCCATTGTGCGAGGGACTGTACAAATATATAAGACAACACAGTGCCTGCCAAAAAGCATTTACAATGTAACAAATAAAAGGTGTCAGAGAGAATACACCTACTGATGCAATACTATAAAACTGTTCATTAAAAGTAGACAAGTTGTTTCATGGTTGATGAGAGTACAGAAGGCAAAAGTTACTGTTTCTCCTTTGGTAGGAATGGCTTTAGAAATCTCAGCTACTTCTCACCAGGTCTGAGCCCAAAAGTTAGAAGCATCCTCAGAACTCTCAGGTTGTATCTGATTTAAAGATGGTTAGAGAAGAGAGAAGCTGTCAGCTAGAGCTAGCAAAAGACTGAGTTTGCAGCAAATACAGAAGCATTTGCAGCATATAAAGGAGCACCTTGGCTTGGAGGTGGAAGATGAGACCATGCAGCCCCCCCACCCCCCTCCTCCAGTCACAATCCACAATTTCCAACCCATGTGGGTTCAGGAAGAATTTGAGAGAGAAACTTCTGAGTGGAGCCCAGCCAGTGACTCAACCAGCACAGATCAAACACACCAGCGGTTGTGGGAGTGTCTGACACTTGTGATCTCATAAGATTGCTTTCCATAGTTTTCTTTTCACTGTGGCCATTCTTTCCCCTGTGCCAGTAGCGGTGCAACAATTTTTATAGTGGGGGTGGTGAAAGTCACTGAACAAAACTGTAAACCCTGTATGTGATGGAAACCGCTTCATGCCAGGGGGTGCTGCTGTACCCTAGGCACCTCTAGTTCCAGCACCTCTGCCCTGTGGTGACTGGGTGTTGCTCCCTATCTTCCAGTCACTTGCCCTCAACCTCACTCCAACCATCTTCTGTGCTCCCCTCCTTCCTTCCTTCCTTCCCTCCCTTTTCTGCCATGTGCCAGTCCTTACCTCCTCCCTGCTGTGTATTTCTATTGAGATAATCCCCTCCTACCAAACACACACAAAATTTAAAACGTCCTTTCCTCCTCCTTTAATCCTGCATGTAAAGTAAATATGACACTAACATGACATTTACAAGTCATCACATTGTTTACTCTGCTTGTGTGTTATATCCCTCTCTGCCGTGCTTTGTCTATCATGTCTATAGATATCAAAATCATTTTGTGCCTCTTATTCCATATTCATGCATCAGCAGCACCAAACATTCAAAAATTCATGAGTCAGGCTACCAAAAATAATTTTATATATATTACACACACATACACACACAGATTCTTTTTATTTGTCTTCTATTTCTGAGCCTTTAGTATATATCTGGGTCAAGTTTTCAAGCCATTCTTTGCAGCCAAGAAGACTAGAAACTTACTTTTTTACAAAAATGGAAGCTAGGATTCTCATGTAATTACAAAACATTAAGATCTGAGGCTTTAAGAAAAGTATCAACTGTATCAGCACTGGCATAGCACTAGTACAGTAGAGCTCTGATCCCAGTGGGTTTCAAAGTATTACACAAATCCAAATTAATAAATTTAATAATAATACTGCTTGTTCTTATTTTAGTCAAAGAAAATATACTGGTGCTACCTTTCCCTTATTTAGAAAAAAATCAGTAGAATATTTATCTTTAGTCACGATGGGCACAAGAGATCTTAGGCCTGGTCTACATTGGAGGGTGGGGGGGGATAGACATACCCTTAGAGTAGAGATTTCTTTTCTGTTACATATGCTCAGTGCTGACACTGCAGTGTAAGCCAAAGCCCTTTTGTGAGATGCGAACCTTTCATGTCATGGTGCAACAGGAAGTATGCTACCAGCTGAACCGTATTAAGGGCTAGCAAAGGCAACACCAGAGAAGATTGGAAAAACTCACACAATTTCATTTCAAAAGGACACCTTTAGTTATTGCAGAACACACCACATTTTAACACTCTCAGCTTTCATTCACAAATTCTGTCAAGCCTGTTTAAAAGACTGCCTTTGTGACTCTTATCATATATTTCCAGTATAAATCTACTGCTACACAAAGAACTTCTGTCTACCAAGAATGATTAACATTAATTTGGACAATCATCTCTATTGACAACCTTTTGTATTTTCCTCAGACTTGTTGTATATTGATTTCTTTTCTGCTATCTTCATATCAAGATCAACAGAAATTGTGGAAAGCACATGTATAGATAGCATAAAACACTGAGTGTTTAGATATTTGAATTTACTAGAAAGTAGTACTACCTTTGTTTGTAAACGGATAAAGTCTTGTATTTCAAAAGTATGCTATGAATAACACAGAGTGGGATGGGATTGCATTGATTTTAATATTATTTTAATAATATTTTACACATACTATATAGTGTGTTTCTTCCAAGGAATTTAAAGAACTATAGAAAAAATTAAATCTCACAATTTTACCTCTATTTTACAGAAACATAAACCGAGGAACTGTGGAGTTATGTGACTTGCCTACGGTCATACGGTGCGTCAGTGGCAAATTTGAGAATAGATTTCCAAAGTCCTGAAAGCTCTCTGTTCTAATTACTAGATATACTCTCTCTCTATAGGAATTCACAAATTCACCATCCTGCTCACTGAAAGAAAATAATTTTTATCATTTTAATTGTTGTATGGTATAGTCTCTCATCCATAGTACCGTAGTGTTTATCATCCTTCTTCCCTCCCCAGAAAAAATATGCATTTTGGACATAAAAGTGGACAGTACTGAGAATATAGTACACACAGGCCGAGACAGGAGTCTCATCAGAATTGTCAGTTGCAAATGTCAAGCATGTTTGTTTGTTTCAATAGTTATACAAGTATCTGAAATGAAGAGGCATTCTGTTTGGCAGAAAGCATACATTCATCAGCACCAACTATGTTACTTACTGAAATCTTTGATCAAACATATATAAAATATCAAATTTATTTTCTCTAAGTAGACTTTCCTTCCTTCAAAATTACAGTAAATGTCTGAAAAAATGTAGCAACTGCATGAGGTGTAGCTGTCATAAGACAATTGCAACCCTGAGGGTGCTAGAGTCAACTGGCACTATCCCATGCCTGGTACTGCCCCAGGTTTATGATTAACTCAGTGGGAACTCAACAAATATCCTCCTCTTAATGTCACAAACAAATAAAACCACATTACATTTTTTGAGAGACCTGGGGCTTTAGAAACTTTTAGAAAATGAATTATGAAACAATTTGCCTGTTTTATGTATACCAGGGAGTGAATATATTTAAACTAAATTCATTCTTTAGAAAAAGCTTTTAAGGCTTTGAGACTCCAAAGCAGTGGTTGTTCCCTTTATTGATTTTGCCTGAAGAGCAGTTAAGTTTCTGGTGATTAATCCAGACTTTTCTCTAGTAAACAGATATTGACTACCAAGGACTGAATTCCCTAGAGGTTAATTGACCAATCCTCACAGTTTACTGCACGTAGCATTTTGGGTGTATATTAAATACACCTCTACCCCTATATAACGCTGTCCTCGGGAGCTAAAAAATCTTACCGCGTTATAGGTGAAACCGCGTTATATCAAACTTGATTTGATCCGCCGGAGTGCGCAGCCCCGCCCCCTCGGAGCACTGCTTTACCGCTTTATATCCGAATTCATGTTATAGCGGGTCGCGTTATATCAGGGTAGAGGTGTAATTCCCACATAAACTAATTTTATTTGCCATTAGGTAAATAGGATTCACTCTATATTCAAAATTAATTTTATGTTTAGGAATCAGGCTGACACATTTACATGGCAGATGGAACTGAGATCTACTACTGATATCTTTTGTGAAAGTCAGCTTTGTATATGTGTGCAAAGCGACGGAGGAATAAATCCATGATTAGAACTAAATGAACCTGTTTACCTAAAATCTATGTTAGTAGTAATATACTACTTTTTAAATTTACAAATAATAATGTAGTGCTTGTCAAAGGTAGCAAATTGAGGGTGCAAAATACTAAAAGATTAACATGTACTAGTGGTGAGAGCAGGTGACTTAAAGCTGGCAATCCTTGGTTCTATTCCCAGCTCTTCCAATGACTTGTTTTGTACACTTGGGCAAACTTCTTAAATTCTCTATACCTTAGTTTCTCAATCTGGAAAACAGAGATAATGTTCTTTATCCACCTCAGTGAGGGTATTGTAAGGCTTAATTAATTAATTATGTAAAGCCCTTCGAGGTCTTGAAGGTGCCAACTACTGCTGTTAATAAAATTTCTAGCTATCTACAGCACAGGTAAAGCACAGACAGCTTCATTACAATATCCCACCAATGTGCCTCAACCAGGACACTGGAGGCACCACTTCTAGGGATGAAAGGGCAGTTCAGAGTCCCTGCATATTTAATGTTTAGGCTGTTTACAGAAACAGACAAGAAGGATTCTAATTAGTGCCAATTGTGATTGGGGCTTTTGTGATGTGGACATTTGTTCAAATTGGAATGAGATCACCAAATTTCACTCATTTCACATAAGTGAGAACCAGTAACCTAACAGTGAAAGGCATGATGTGACCTTACCAATCTTCTGAGCCACCTCCTAAGCAGGGCTGGCTCTAACTTTTTTGCTGCCCCAGGCAAAAAAGAAGAGCGCCGCCCCGCCGTAACAACCCCCACCCAGCGCCGCCACCCCCCCCGCCCCGAGCGCCGCGCCACCGAACCCCCCT